>NC_091662.1:25785625-26158750 GCF_042453785.1 Malus domestica | reverse complement strand
GTGAGAACTATGAGTTCTGGAGAATTAAAATGGTAACAATCTTCAAATCCATTGGGTTATGGAATCTGGTAGAAAAGGGATTGCCAACACCCGATTCAAAGAAGAAGAAGAAGGAAGCTGAAGGGTCATCGGAAGACGATCGTGATGAAGAAATGATGGCAGTGCTAATGAGAGATGCAAAGGCTCTGGGAATTATACAAAACGCAGTCTCTGATCAGATATTTCCTCGGATTGCAAACGCTGACTCAGCCAAGATGGCATAGGATCTACTGTATGGTGAATACCATGGTGGTGATCAGGTTAGATCTGTAAAACTTCAAAATCTTAGAAGAGAATTTGAGTATGCTAGAATGCGAGATGATGAATCCTTATCTAGTTATCTCACAAGGCTGAATGACTTAATTAATCAGATGAGAACATTTGGTGAATCTCTTTCTAATGAGAGACTTGTGCAGAAGGTTCTAATAAGCCTAAGTAAACCTTATGATTCGATCTGTTTGGTTATAGAAAATACAAAGTGTCTAGAGACTGTAGAATTGCAGGAAGTTGTTGCAATCTTGAAGAGTCAAGAACAACGGTTTGATCTACATAATGTTGATACCACTGAGAAGGCATTTGCATCATTCTCAGTGAGTCCACAAGGGCAGAATAGGAATGGAGCTCAATCTGGTTCATCAAAATTTCAGAAGAATTGGAATCCCAAGGGAAAGAAATGGGATCCAAAGTTTCGATTTCAACAGAGACCTCTCAATAGCCCTGCATCCAATTCATACCAGACACAGTCAATGGGTCAAGAGAGTACCAAACCACAGTGTAGAGTGTGCTCTAAGTTCCATTTTGGTGAATGTAGATATAAAGGGAAGCCCAAATGTTATAACTGTGATAAGTTTGGTCATTGGGCTAGAGAATGCACTATAGGGAAGATTGTGCAAAAGGCAAATTCTGCAAATCAGGTGGAAGTGACAGGGAATCTGTTCTATGCTAATAGTGCAATTTCAGAGAAAAATGTCAATGGAAATTGGTACATTGACAGTGGTTGTAGTAACCACATGACAGGGAATGCTGATCTCCTTGTAGATATAAGAAAAAATGTTGCTGGAAAGGTGCAAATGCCTACTGGGGTGTTAGTAAATGTTGCTGGAATGGGCTCATTGGAAATTGATACTAATAAAGGGAAGAAGTACATTAGAGAGGTCATGCATTTGCCAGGATTGAAGGAAAATTTGTTGAGTGTAGGTCAAATGGATGAGCATGGATATTATCTAGTGTTTGGAGGAGGTTTGTGTAGTGTATTTGATGGACCTTCACTTGACAATCTTGTCATCAAGGTCAAGAAGAAGGAAAATCGTTGCTATCCTCTTTCTCTGTTGCATGACAACCAATTGGTTCTGAAAGCGAGCATAGATCACTCTACTCGGACTTGGCACAGAAGACTAGGTCATTTGAACTTCAGGGGGTTGCAGCAACTCAGTGAGAAAAATATGGTGCATGGTCTTCCATACCTAGAAGAAATCAAAGATGTATGTCAAGGATGTCAATTTGGAAAGCAACATAGAGACTGGTTTCCAAAGAAACAATCCTGGAGAGCAAACTGTCCCCTGGAACTTATTCATGTTGATTTGTGTGGTCCTATGCAGAATGCATCCTTGGCTGGAAACAAATATTTCATGTTACTCATCGATGATTGTACAAGAATGATTTGGGTGTATTTTCTCAGATACAAATCTGATGCATTCAATTATTTCAAAAGGTTCAAGTCAATGGTGGAGCTGCAGAGTGGTTTCAAAGTTAAAAGTCTAAGGAGTGACAGAGGTGGAGAATTCTTATCTTCTGAGTTCACTAAGTTCTGTGAAATTGAAGGTATTCAAAGGCAACTCACCATGGCTTATACTCCTCAACAGAATGGAGTAGTGGAAAGGAAAAATCGAACAGTGGTTGAAATGGCAAAAACTATGCTTCATGATAGAGGTATGCCATATGTTCTTTGGGCTGAAGCTGTACACACAGCTGTATATATTCTAAATAGGTGTCCTACAAAGGCACTTGGAAATACAACTCCTTTTGAAGCTTATAGTGGCAGAAAACCAGGCATAGCACATCTCAAGATTTTTGGTTCCCTGTGCTATGTACATGTACCTACTGAGACAAGACATAAGCTAGATGCTAAGAGTGTTAAAGGTGTATTTGTGGGTTATGCTACATGTGAGAAGGGATACAGAATATTTGATCCATGTACTAACAAATTAATCTTGTCAAGAGATGTAGTCTTTGATGAATCTATGACCTGGAATTGGAAAGAAAATTCACAAAGTTCAGCTGCTGCAACCTACATTCAGGATCAACCTGAAAATGTAGTTGGTGTGAATTCATATGAGATGAGTGTGATTGAAGAAAGTTCTCTCAGCCCTAGTTCTCCTTTCCATACATAAGAACAAGAAAGTTGCACTCCTGAATCTGCAAAGCTTTCAGAGGCTTATGACCACACACCTCTGAAATGGAGAAATCTTGATGATATTTTTGCTCAATGCAATCTGTGTGTTTGATGATATATTTTAAATGTATTGTGCAAAGAGGAACTTTTTCCTTACCATGCACGTCTTAAAAAGTTGTCATGTTTTTTGTTTTCACTTTGCGTAAAGTAATGATTTAAATGCTATTCATGCAATTGTCAAACAACATGGGATTTTGGATGCAAGTTCCTACCTAAAGTCCATGAACAATAGTAAGTAGATGTAAATAAAAAAAAAAGTAGATGAAAACATTAAGTACTCGTAGCAAAATACAAAACAACTTAAATGTCAAAATATAAAACCTACGTCGCAATATGTACATTATTCACGATACCCATAAAGTCTATATGTCACTGTTTCTTTTGAAAAGAAAGTTTACATATTGACATCAATGCTACAATTTCTACCCATTTCTTCATGATTGATGCTTTAGATTTTCATTGCCAGTCTATATGTTTGTGCTTCTGTGCATGCGAGAGGCATTTTTTTTTATCACTGGCCCTACGATCTTTCATGTATGTCAAAACCACATATGTCATGTAGTAGCCTTGTATTACACATTTCTAACGCATCCTTTCATTTGGTATATGGAACCATACAAACATTATTACAATATATATATATATACACACACACACTTCACCAATTTTACATAAAATAAAACTCTGTAAAAAAATTTAACTTATTAAAAAACCTAAAAGCTAAAATTATTTTCCAGACCTAATTAATATCAATCGGCAACAATTAATTGACTACTCTCTTTCATGACATGCTTCAACTGGAACAAAGGTTCTAGGCAATCGCATCTTTTATCTGCATGCATATGTTTCTCCAAAGAAAAGTGAAGAAAAGCTTTGGTCATCATTGAATATCTGTAACTGTAACAGAAACAAAACAATCAGAAGCATGTCATTCAAATTCTCGATTGTTACTAAGACAATTAATGAGGATGGAATTAGAAGAATGTCATTGCATTTGTAGACTGTCGTTCCAATGTGGATGTCAAGTAGACTCTATTAATATTGAACCTATCGGATGAGAAATTAAACAAAAGAAAAATCAAAAGTTTCTTAACAGAACATGCTTAAGGATGGGTAATAGGTTGCTGATACAAAGAAAAAAAAGACAAATTTTATCCACACATCACTATACTATAAAAGAAGAAAAGAAAATGATTACAAAGTACTTTTTTCTTGGCAATTTCGTGAACAGAAAGAAGCAGGATACGTAAGGGCAAAACAATCTTCTTACTTCTACATAAAAGCAAAAGAACAGCTATTATATTAGTATGGTCGGGGAACAAATCCAATTGGAAGTTTATACGTGACTAAAATTATAAGCAAAGTTTGGAATTCACAAAAATTGCTGGGCAAATACTAAGACTTCCATTCCAAAAAGTTACGACAAATAACTTCGACAAATTAACTACAACTAAATTCAGATCACATTCAACATATTAAGGCATATGAAAAATCAAGAACTGCATCCTTTCTTATGTGCGATACCGAAAATTGGAAATAGTATGAAAACCTGCAATTGGTGTAATGAAGAATTCACACACCTTTTGAAGAAACGGGGGTGGAAGTTTACAACGTCATCTGACTTCATTTCTACTGCAGACTCGATTAAGCACAAACACAAAAATTCAAAATAAAAATTGATTTGAAAAATAGATAACTTTGTACGGCACAACCCATAAGAAAATAGATATGAATTAAGAAATGGATTTGGAGGCTTTACTCGATGACCTAATTAAGAACTAAAAAGATATTGCAAGCTCTTCTTCACGTCTCACGTAGCCTGCTGTGAAGTAGAGCTTTTAGCATGGGTGATGTGAACAAAGGAATCATGCACACTCCGAGTTGATATAAAATTCATTGAATCTAACTAACTAATGTTGTCAATGTACTATACTAATTAGTAAGTCAATAAACTACCATTTGAGAATAAATGATTCAACTGTTGTCATCCAATATTTTGAAAACCTCTCAATGGAAGATAAATTTTCCAGAGCTTGAAGTGATTTTTCAAAGTCAAATCCTTCTTCGTAAATCTGCAAAGAAACAAAGAGAATGAAAAGAATGCATCGGCACATTTCTACAAATTAAAGTCGATTGCAAGATTCTTTCAATCAGAAATTGAAATATCCAATAATATAAGAAAATAACAAAGGAGTTGTAACGCAATAATGGAGGTAACTAATATCCAGCCATTCTCAATCAATCAAGAACTAAACTAAACAACCCAAACAATGAAAGAATCAAATTGAAAAATATCTCATACATGAATAGGATGAAAGAGAGGTGTGAGGTTAAGAATCCTCTGAAATTTTGCAGAAATACCTTTTTAGACTGTCGTTACAACTTCGTCCGCGTCGTGGTCGGGACTCAGCGGCTGCACCTCTGTAAAACTGAAATAAAAAAAATACAATAGATGTTAACGGCCATGCCATGTGCTATTAACATGTTATGCATATGAGAGATTCACATCAAAATTACCAGTGGAACAATTACCAAACGGCTGTGAACAATGAGCATGTGTAAATACTCCTTTTATATAGGCTAAATAAATAATGAGATTGTTGTAAAAACCAAATAAAAGGAGTTTATAAAGGGACCAATTAGGACGATTTGGGAGAGAGGACTCGATTGTTGACTGTGAATTGATATGATAAAAAAGACAGAGACAATAGAAACGAAAATACCACTCAAACACCCAATGGCATTGGGATATATCCTTTATAAATGGGTTGAAAGCCTCATCACCTCTTTATGCTGCAATTCAAAAAAGCACGATCAAATCTCGGAATTGAGTAGCAATAGAAGAATCTAGGGGACTAAAAAAGTTCCCAAATAAATTAAAACTGCATAAACAAAAAAAAAAAAAGAAAAGAAACAAAAATAATATTTGAATACGTGAGATGATTGAAGATCAACTAATGGAGGAAGAAATTGAATGGAGTTTTACGCTGGCCAAAGGTTAAGAAGGAGGAGCGGAGTTTGATGCAAACTGGCACGGGCAGTTGTGAAACAGTGGGAACGTGTTGTAGTAGTTGTGAAAGAGTGAGAACTGTTATCAAACTACCCTTTGGGATGATGAATTTGGTTTTTTTTACCAGTTTGTCCTTATTTTCTGATTTTTTTTGGGTTTGATTGTGAAGAAAACATAAAGATATTCTTGGTATTTTGGAATGTTTCACCAAACTGAGGCTCTCACTTTATATATATAGATTCATCCCCCTTTTTTTTTTTTCCTTTTTCTGGTGACCACTCTTCACAATAATTCTGCACTCTTCTTTTATCTTTCAATTATTTCAATGAATCAAAACATCATATCATATTTTCAGAAACACCAAAACAAACCTGAGCAACCAAAATCACAAAAACGTCCAAACTAAAACTTGGGACATATTGTCAAGCACGAAACAACAAATCACAAATAAATGGAGCGAGAAAGAGAGAACAACGAAGGCGTGAGAGAGGAAACAAACCTAGGCTCCAAAATAAGCAAAAGTTGAAAATGGAGAGTGAGAGAGAGAGAAGCGAACCCAAACGAAAGGCAGAGAAGAAATGGAGCGGAAGAACCGATGACAGACGCGTGGTCACCAAGGGTAGAATCGTCCTTGCACTGTAGAAAAGCTGGAAGAAAACGCTCAGGGTAAAACATTTGAAGGGCATTTTAGTCCGCGCACTATTCATGAACAGTGCACTCATGTTAGGGTTTTAGTATAGGAATAATTTGAAACGCTATTATATTATTTGGTGAACAAATTTGACAACCGCTCTTATAATTAAAGTTTGCCATTGCCACAAAAACAATCCAAACGGGTCAGATAATTGAAAAATATGTTGATAGTTAGTAAAAAAAAGTCACGAGATTGGCATGGGATTGTTGTCTGTTAATCAAATAGCAGCAAAGCAAAACAAAACGTCAAAATCTGTAGACGGGCAAGTTTTGGAAACGTTCAATCCAGTATATATAGCTTTGAGGTATGAATATATAAATGGTTATAGCGATATGGCCGAATAAAGATTATGCTTAATCATATGCAAATGTGATATATGCCTTGACATCTTCATTCTATGTTTATATTTTCATTATAGTAACTGTTCTACTACCTATTTAAAATTTCACAAAGTCACCTAGCCTAGCCAATACGATATGTCTTTCCTACAGAAATTAATCTTTATTACGGTCTAGTAGTATTCATCTTCACTTGTAAATGAGAGGTCTTGGTTGCTAGCTCATTGTGAGGCTAAGTCCACCCCTCCCTACTTAGTATAGATAATATTGTTTGTTTAAATAAAAATAATAATAATAATAATCCCACAATCTTACACGGTCCTTATAAGTGGTGGGTTGTTTTAGTTGATATGGCATTTATTTCTCCTCAATCCAATGTCTCAGGTTTAAACATTTTCTCTCCCCTATATCGACTTTAAAGTAGTCGCACGAAATGAAGGAAAATATAAAAGGAAAAATAATGAAAACGACTTGAAAATTTTAAGTTTTAACGATAAGGACAAAATAAAAGATAAAGTGAATATTACCATGATTGACATTTTAGTATAAAAATGTAGTTTTTCGTTAAAACGAATAGTACCGGAAGTTTTTCGTTAAAGTTTCCAAATATAAACTTATGCGGTACTGCATCAATGCTAAAATAAAAATGCTGCAGAGTCCAAATACTAAAAACCAGGTAAAACGTTATGGGAAAAGAAAAGTTGGATTGTATAACATTGTCATATTATAGTGATGATGCATGCAAATTTGTACGTGTGGAACAAAATTATTAAGAAAATACATAAATACATAGATACATACATACATATATATATATATATATATATATATATATATATATATATATATATATATATTTCAGAGGATTAACTATAACATTTTCAAATTTTATAGTATTACGCTAATTCAATCGGCTCATTTCCAATTCATTTTCTAACGCATGTTTTACACTAACTCAATGCATGGAATGCTGGCAAAAGAATAAATAAATAAGAGATGCTTTGCATGGAATGCTGGCAAAAGAATAAATAAATAAGATATGCTTTTACAGCCACTTAATACTATGGTCTAGTAATATTTCTCTTCACTTGTAAATTAGAAGTTTTAGATTCGATTCTCGTCAAATGCGAAGTTGAACCACTTTATTATGGCAAACCTATTGTAAGGTTTAGCTCACTCCCTCATGCCCTTAGTGTAGTTCAAAAGAAAAAAAGAAAGATACCTTTACAGTAGTTTATATGTATGTAAGAATATGAACATGAGACATGGTGTTTTGGCATTGGTATTGGAGTACAATTGGTATAAGAAAACCTTAACAGAATTGATGAACTACTCCTTGTTAATGAAGGAGTTAGTTTCATGTTAAAACTGATATAGGAAATACAAGCAATTTCCTATATGGATTCTAATAGGGAATCCTTATTATAACATAAGAAGGGTTATATATATATATATGTATATATATATATATATATATATATATATATATATATCTATGTATATATATATATGTATATGTATATGTATGTATATATATATATATATGTATGTATATATATATATGTATGTATATATATATACATATATATATATATGTATGTATGTATATGTTGATCTCTGCTCTCATAGATTATCGCTCATTATTAGAACTAAGCCCTATTCTTAGTTTTGAGCAAACAACAATCTGATAGAGGAGAAGAATCACAGTTTGCAAGTTTCGGCATTCATGGCTTCATCTGGTACAAGTTCTTCAGGTCAGTATGCATCAAGTTTTTATTGGTTCGAGTTTTGTTTATTGATTGGTTGTGATTTGAGTAGCTTAATCAAAGTATGTGGTATAAATGTTTTACATGTAGTATCAGAGCCATCCATAGGTTTAGTTCTTAAATTCAATCAACGAGAACAAAAGAAACTAATAATTAAATTAGGAGAAGGTTTCGGTTGTCAGGTTTCGAAACTGGTTTTAGTTAGTAGGATTAAAATTTGAATTATCCAAACCGCTGCGTTTCAGTAAAAGATGAATATTTGAATTTTTCGACCGTTAAGAATTCTTCAGAATTTGTTTTGGGGCTTTTATGGGAAAGAGAACCTTTTCGATTGTTCTCTCTCTTGTCTTCGATTGTGTGTTTGGAGAAAGGATCTGGGAATTAAGAAACAAATCCATATTAATTTAAGCTTCTGCTACACAATATGGATATTCATCATTCATGGTATGTATTTTGAAACTCAGAGAAGAAGCATGAAATTCAAATTCAATTCTATTTGAATCTCCCTATTTGATAAGATGGATTAAAATAGCAAAAGTATGATTGTTAATTTGAAATCTGATAAACATGCATATTGATTAACTGGAAAAGGCAAAATTCAAATCTTGGGTTCTTAAATTAAATGACTGTTTTGTATGTAACAAATATTTTCTTTCGAATAAGATGATTGTTCATGATTACATGATATTCAGTTTTCTGGTAAAACCAATCATCCTATATGTGCTTACCAACTGATTAGTTGTTGAGATTATGTATATGAATAATAGTTATGATGTTATGATGTGCAATAGATTGAGAAAAGAAATCAAGACTCTAAAAGTTCATATTGTGATTTTCTTAATTCTTCAGTGTCTGTAATATCAATGAAGACTTTAAATTTGGCAAACATCCCAATCTTCACTAGTGGCAGCAACTACAAAAAATGGAGAAGGGATATCAATTTGCTGTTGACTCTTAATGAGTTTGATATAGCAATTGATAATACCAAACCTTTGGTTAATGATCAAAGCACTAAGGCTGAGAAGTCAGTTCATGAAAGATGGACAAGGGCTAACAAAGTAGCACTTTCTATCTTAGAAAATGGAATGACTGATACAATCAAAGGTGGAATCAAAAGACCAGAACTATTACTTAAAAGCAATTGAGAAGAAGATTAAGGAGTCTGAGAAAGCAGAAGTAAGCCAATACATGTCCTTACTGACTACATACAAGATTGAGAGCACTGGTTACATAAGGGATCACATAATGAAGATGACAGATGCTGCTGAGAAATTGAACTCCATGGATGTTATATCGGTGAGAAACAACTTGTGTATATGATTCTTCAAGCCTTTCCCACAAAGCGTAGTAAGTTAAAAGTCTCCTACAACACACAAGATAAAAGTTGGGACATAGATGAACTTATTGCACAATGTGTGCAAGATGAAACTCGGAAAAAGTAGGAGAAAGGCAAAGAGATTGATGAAATAAACTTTGTGCAACCTAGAAAAGAGAAGAGAACATTCAACAATAGGGCTTCTTCTGCTCCTGGTAAGAATTCTAATCGGTTTAATGCATCTGCTAAAGTGAATGACTCCTCTAGAAAACTATCAAATTTAAGGCTAAACCTAATGATGTTCTAAACTTAAATGTTTTTGGTGTAAACTAAGGGGCATCTAAAAGTCGATTGTGAGATTTTTAAAGATTACTGAAAGAGCAAGGAAAAAGAATAGGTACTTGTTTATGTTGAAACTAATCTTTGTGAAGTACCTGTTGATTCTTGGTGGTTTAATACTGGCTGCTCAGTACATATAACTAACTCTTTGGATGGTTTTCAAAAACAAAAGGAAATTGGAAATGCTTTGTACAATGTTTTTGTTGGCGAAGAGACTAAAGTTGTAGTAGATTCAATTGGGATAGTAAAATTAAAATTGACTTCTGGTTTTGTTTTGGAGTTGAAAGATGTGTTATATGTCCCTAAGATGAGAAGAAACCTTATTTCTGCTTCTAAAATTGTAAAAGATGGTCTTTCTTTTCTTGCAGATGATATTAGCTTAATTTTTTTTAAGAAAAACTGTTTTGATATTGTTTTAGGAACTGCTTTCTTGTTTGATAATTTGTGGCGTCTAGAATGCACAGTTGAAATGTTAAATCACTCATTTTTAAATATTTGTTCTAAAAGAATGCTGAAGCAAGACACATCTTACATTCTCTGGCACAAAAGACTAAGATACATTTCAAAAGAGGGGATAATTAAACTTTCAAAAGTTGATTTGATTCCAAAATTAGACCTCACTGCTACAACTGAATGTGTTGATTGTTTAACGGGTAAAATGACCAATTTTAGGAAATTGGATGTTAAAAGGAGTCAGGGTTTACTTGAAATCATACACACGAACATTTGTGGTCCTTTTCCAATCAAAATAGTACGTGGAAACAAGTAATTTATCAACTTTATAGATGATTTCTCTAGACTTGGATACACTTTTCTTATTAGTGACAAAGTTGATATCCTTAAGTGCTTTATGATTTATAAAATTGAGGTTGAAAAACAACTAGTTAAGGTTATTAAAATTGTTAGATCCGATAAGGGAGGAGAATACTTTGGCAGGTACACTGAATCTGGGCAACAAAAGGGACCATTTGCACTCTATCTGGAGAAAAATGGCATTATAGCTCAATATACAACACCTGGAACACGTCAACAAAATGAAGTCTCAGAAAGGAGGAATAGAACCTCATTGGCATGGTTAGAAGCATGATGACAAGATCCAAATTACGAAGTTTTCTTTGGGGGGAAGCATTAAAAACTGCAAATTATATCCTGAGAATAGCACCTAGTTTTGGGTATTTTCATGTTTGAAGGTGCAAAGCTGAAGCTAGATTTTACAATCCTAATGAGAGAAAGCTGGATCCAAGAACAATCTTGTTATTTCATTGGTTATCCTGACAAATAAAAAAGGTATAGATTCTACATTCCTTAGGGCCACCCTGCATTCTTCTTGGAAGATCAAGATGCATTAGGCCTGTATGTCAACCAAAATAGACGATTTGGCTACAGATTTAGATTTTGATACTAGCAACATTATGGAAATTGATCCCTCTGCAACACCTTCAAATAATGTTATAGAAACACAAGTGCTGAATGAAGTATTACGTCAGTTTCAGCCAAGAAAATCAACAAGGGTTCGAAAATCAACAGCTGCCAGTGATTATGTTTATTTACAAGAAACAAAATTTGATATTGGTGATGTAGATGATCCCCTTTCATAAACTCAGGCCATGGAAAGTTCTCAATCGATTTTATGGTAGGATGCAATGAAGGATGAGCTAGATTCAATGTTCAAAAACAATGCTTGGACACTTGTGGAGTCTAGTTCTCAAATTAAGCCTATAGGTTGCAAGTGGGTGTATAAAACCAAAAGAGATGCTCTTGGTTGAATTGAGAGATATAAAGCCCGGTTAGTTGCAAAGGGCTTTACTTAGAGAGAAGGTATTGATTATAATGATACTTTTTCTCCAGTGTCCTCTAAAGATTCAATGAGAGTTGTCATGTCTTTGGTTGCTTATTTTGACTTGGAGTTGCATCAAATGGAAGTGAAAAATGCTTTTCTTAATGGAGACTTAGAAGAGTGTATTTACATGAAACAACCAACTGGATTTGTTGAAATGGGGAATGAAAATATGGTTTGCAAGCTCAATAAGTCCATGTATGGGTTGAAGCAAGCTTCTATATAGTGGTATTTGAAATTTAATCAAATTGTTTCTTCTCAGGGATTTGAAGAAAACAAATTGGATGATTGCATTTGCATTAAGTTTTCTGGTTCATAGTTTATCCTTTTGGTGCTTTATGTTGATGATATCCTTTTAGCAAGTTCGTCCTGAGTTGTTACAAAGTACTAAAAAGATGCTCAGTGAGAGTTTTGATATGAAGGATCTAGGAGAGGCACACTATGTGTTGGGAATTGAAACCATTCGTGATAGATAGAGGAGATTGCTTAGTTTATCACAAAAGGGTTACATTGACAGAGTGTTGCTTCGATTTAAAATTGGAAAGTTGTAATTATGGTCATGTTCCAGTCAATAAGTGAGATAAGTTTTCAAGGAATCAATGTCTGAAGATTGATTTGGAGACTAAGAAAATGCAATCTAAACCTTATGCTTCTCTGGTGGGAAGCCTTATGTATGCAACAATTTGTACACGACCAAATATTGCTTATATTGTAGGCATGATGGGAAGGTTTCAAGCAAATCCAGGAGATGCATATTGGATAGTTGCAAAGAAAGTTCTGAGATATTTGCAAAGGACTAAAGGTTTCATGTTGGTTTATGGCAAATGTGATTCTTTGGAACTTGAAGGGTATACAGATTTAGATTTGGATGGTGATGTGGATGATAGGAAGTCAACAGGTGGTTATATCTTCATGCTAAATGGTGGTGCAGTTCCTTGGAAGAGTGCAAAGCAAATTGTTATTGCCACTTCAACTATGGAGGCTGAGTTTGTGGCCTGTTTTGAAGGAATAAAGCAAGCTGCTTAGTTGAGAAATTTTATGTCAGACTTAAAGATCATAAATTCAGTACAAAGACCTGTGAGAATGTATTGTGATAACAACTTAGCTATGTTCTTTGCAAAGAATAATAGAAGAACTTCAGCTTCTAGGCTCATGGATGTAAAATTTCTCAAAGTCCGAGAACAGGTTAAGAAGAGAGTGATCGAGGTACAACATATTAGTACAACTCTGATGCTGGCTAATCCTCTAACTAAAGCTTTACCTATTGGAGAGTTTAAGTTACATGTTGCTCGAATGGGGGTGCTTGAAAGTTTTGATCAGTGTGAGTAGTCACTAATCTTATCAAGAGCTGAGAATTGCTGATGCAAGGATTAAAAGTTCTGGAACGGCTGATGCAATTCTGATGGTGTTGAGGTTAAATTATTTTTTGGTTTTAGCTAGCCTTGGTAGTTTTGTTTTGTGTTTCAATAAATATATTTGTGTTGGAGCTCAATACTTCATTTGTGAAGTTTTGCAATTTCGAATGATAGTTTGAATCTTAAGATTGGATTCTTTTGTTGCTTTGTAAACAGTTTGTCTATTTAAAGCAGATCATTATGAATTGTTCTTTTAATTAGCATTGGCTAATTTGCTCTCTTTTGTGATACATGGATCTTTTGAAAAGTGGGAGCAATTTAGTGTTTGATCATGAGTTATATTTACAGATTGGGTACATGTGAGCTTTGAATTAATACTGCCATTTTGTTGTGTGGATTATAATTCTTGGTTTCAGTATTTTGAAATGCAGAGGAACATTGGTCATGATGGTTAATTCTTGATTAAGGTTATGTGATCACTTCTTAAGATTGGTGATATCATGTCTGAAATAGGTCTATAGGTCTCATGTTCAAGTGGGAGAATGTAAGAATATGAACATGAGACAAGGTGTTTTGGCATTGGTATTGGAGTCCAATTGGTACAAGAAAACCTTAAAAGAATTGATGAACTACTCCTTGTTAATGAAGGAGTTAGTTTCATGTTAGAATTGATGTAGGAAATACAAGCAGTTTCCTATATGGATTCTAATAGGGAATCCTTATTATAACATAAGAAGGGTTATATATATATATATATATATATGTTGATCTTTGCTCTCATAGATTATCGCTCATTATTAGAACTAAGCCCTATTCTTAGTTTTGAGCAAATGGCAATCCGACAGAGAGGAGAAGAATCAAAGTTTGCAAGTTTCAGTTTTCTGCATTCATGGCTTCATCTGGTGCAAGTTCTTCAGGTCAGTATGCAGCAAGTTTTTATTGGTTCGAGTTTTGTTTATTACTTGGTTGTGATTTGAGTAGCTTAATCAAAGTATGTGGTATAAATGTTTTACAATGTGTATATAGTTTCTTCTTCTTGATTGTAAATTGGTCTCATGCTAAAATAAAGGCTAACTTTTGTATATGTAGATAATATCCAAGGTACAGCAAAGATCTTCTGTCTAGTTTTGAAATTACTCTGTTAACAAATATCGGGATTGGATCATGTCTGCCGAACAATCTCAGTAAAAAAGAACATGCTGTATCTGTATCAGATGGATTTGAACACACAACCAATCAATTAATAGTCAACTACTCTACCATTGAGTTATTGAGGAATAACGCACTGGTACATAACAACATATTTACCACATCAATTCCATCACGGACATCAACAGCTCGCGGTAGAACTATTTAATTACCACGATTAAATGTAGCTCGTGGTAGATAATATTAATTCACCACGGTCAAATTTTGGCCCGTTGTTAAAAGTGAATAATCTACAACGATTTTTAATTCCATGATGGAATATCAAAACCACCACGCGATATGCTCATTGTGGTTACTTCAAACAACCACACCGCCTTTTGAAAATTCACCACACCATCGGCCCGTGGTGGATGTTTTTTTTTTTGTTTTTTTTTAAAATATTTTGGAGGATATTAAAATCTAAAATCCCAATTATTTCCCCCTTGCGTGAAACTGTGAAACCCTAAAAAGAAAACGTCAATCCTTTGTCTCCATCTCTTCCGTCTCCGGCCGATCTCAGTTTGGTCGTCTCTTCGGTCATCTCTCCCTCAATCAGCGGCAACCTCTCTGCATCACTCAGGTTTCTTTTATCCTATATCTTTTGATTGTGTTTTCTTGTTCTGAATAAGCATTTAAATTATCATTGATCATCGAACTTGGAGATGTGTATGCATTCTTGTGGCTTACAGCTCGTAAATTTCTCTTCCGGCGTTTTTCACTGTAAATATTTTAAATTGAAGATCGAATTCATTCATTGTATTCATATAGGGTAAAGGAGTGTAGCTGTAAAAAATCATCAAAATCGGAGTTAAAATAACCGTTAAATAGTGATTTTTCGTTGATAACCGTCGAAATTTTTTTTCTCTTTATTTGACCTTTGAATGTTTGTTTTTTGCAATTTTTGGCATATGCGATCTCGAAGTATATACAAACAAGTTTGACGGTTGGATCGTTGAAACTAGTTTCGTCAAATGCATATCCCATCAAAATGATAGATTCGCTAACACTTAAGAGTTTATTCATACTTTCATTAAGTATAACATAAGATTTTGTGATATCCATTAATGTAAATATTTTAAATTGAAGATCGAGTTCATTCATTGTATTCATATAGGGTCAAGAAGTGTAGCTGTAAAAAATCATCAAAATCAGAGTTAAAATAACTGTTAAATCGTGATGTTTCGTTGATAACCGTCGAAATTTTTTGTCTCGTTACTTGATCTCTAAATGTTTGTTTTTTGCAATTTTTGGCGTATGCGATCTCGAAGTATATACAAACAAGTTTGACGGTTGGATCGTTGAAACTAGTTTCGTAGAATGCGTATCCCATCAAAATGATAGATTTGCTAACATTTAAGAGTTTATTCATATTTTCATTAAGTATAACATAAGATTTTGTGATATCCATTAATGTAAATATTTTAAATTGAAGATCGAGTTCATTCATTGTATTCATATAGGGTCAAGAAGTGTAGCTGTAAAAAAGCATCAAAATCGGAGTTAAAATAACCGTTAAATCGTGATTTTTTGTTGATAACCGTCGAAATGTTTTGTCTCGTTACTTGATCTCTAAATGTTTTTTTTTGTTGCCATTTTTAGCATATGCGATCTTGAAGTATATACAAACAAATTTGACGGTTGGATCGTCGAAATTAGTTTCGTAGAATGCGTATCCCATCAAAATGATAGATTCACTAACATTTAAGAGTTTATTCATACTTTCATTAAGTATAACATAAGATTTTGTGATATCCATTAATGTAAATATTTTAAATTGAAGATCGAGTTCATTCATTGTATTCATATAGGGTCAAGAAGTGTAGCTTTAAAAAATCATCAAAATCGGAGTTAAAATAACCGTTAAATCGTGATTTTTTGTTGATAACCGTCGAAAGGTTTTGTCTCGTTACTTGATCTCTAAATGTTTGTTTTTTTGCCATTTTTAGCATATGCAATCTTGAAGTATATACAAACAAATTTGACGGTTGGATCGTCGAAATTAGTTTCGTAGAATGCGTATCCCATCAAAATGATAGATTCGCTAACACTTAAGAGTGTATTCATACTTTCATTAAGTATAACATAAGATTTTGTGATATCCATTAATGTAAATATTTTAAATTGAAATTGAAGATCGAGTTCATTCATTGTATTCATATAGGGTCAAGAAGTGTAGCTGTAAAAAATCATCAAAATCGGAGTTAAAATAACCGTTAAATCGTGATGTTTCGTTGATAACCTTCAAAAAAAATTTTCTCTTTATTTGACCTTTGAATGTTTGTTTTGTGATTTGACCAAAACAAATAAAAAATGATAATTACAATTCGATGGAATCTGCTAACCTCGGTCCTCCCTCTGCTCCCTCTTTATCTCTCTCTCCCGGTGTCGAGAAATTATAGAGTAGTACAATAGTATTACGTCAGCCGTGATGCTTTCATTCAAATCTTACAATCTGTCCTTATTTTTACAGAGCTGGAATTTTATTATCATTTTGACCTTTTAAAATTTTTTTAAAAAAAAAGAAAAGAACAAAAGAACAGAGGAGATGGACGGTCTCCTTCCCCGTCCGACCCAACCCCTCCCTCGGACGTCTTCCCAGCCATTCCTTTCTCCCCCAAAACCCAGCCCACCTTCTTCCCCAAACCCCAAGCCATTCCTTCTTCCCAAAACCCTACCTTCCTTCTTCCTCGAACCCAGCTTTCTTTCATCCTCAAACCCTATCTTCAACGATTTCTTTATCTAAAAAGGATGATCCTCAAATGCAGCCTTCCTTCTTCCCCAAAACGCAGCCTTCCTTCTTCTCTTGGCTGGAGGTCCTATTTTTATGGTTATCAATTTTTTTAGCCCAGATTGCAAAATCCACAAAACCTTCAATACGGTTCTCATCGATGGAGAGTAACCATTACTCTCATCCCTCTCGATTCATGATACCTGAGCTCCCTCCCTCAGCTTCTCTAAAGTTGACTCCGAGTCTCCGACCACCACTATCTGCTCATCTCAACTTCGACCACCACCTCATGGTCATGAGTCTCCTGACTCCTGAGTTCTGACCAATCCATTTCGAAGCCACTAGGTAATTCAAATGTCTATAAGTATCATACCCTAAACAATTTTTACTGTATGTTAAGTACCAATTGCTATATAATTTGCACCTCGGTTAGGAACCATGGATAGATTACCGCAATGTTCTTTAAGTTTTCAAAGGGTCTATTCACTAATTTCTCTTTTGGGTTATTTTTGGATTTGGACCTTGCATTGGATGTCTTGGAGATGTTAATTTGGATTGGATTTGGATGTTATTTTGGATTTGGAATTTGGATTTGGATAATAATATTAATATGTATTGCTGGGCACAATCTGTGCTTCAATACTCCTCTAATATGTGCTGCTGCATTGCATCCTCAATTCTTAAAGACAGCTCATGTGAGTGTAATATGTGCTGCTGCAGTGCTGTTGTGCATTGCAGTGCAGCGGCTGCAGCCTTAATTTATAAAAATGATGTATAAGAGAGTTGCAACCTGTGCCCACCCCTAGTATCAGAGTCCCAATAAAGTTTTAATTTTATGGCTATAAGAGAGTCCCAATGATGATATAATTGTAAAACAATTAACATAAAAAAGTTGATATATTTTTTATTGGAAACAAAACTTAATTAAAAACCCACGAAGCGAAGAAACTGCCGTTCAAAGTTCCCCCAGTCGCTTGCAGTTATATTTGGCTATCCCCTCAATCCTTCTCTTCACATCGTTCTTTTTTACTAGGACGCAAACATTATTCACTGATCTCTCTCTATAAATTTGGTATGAATTGAGTGGTCTTGTAGTTGCATTTGGTTACCCTGCGAAATCTTTCTCTCTAACTTGGTTTTTTCTTCTAGGACCGAAAACATTCCTTTATTAATCTCTCTATGAATTTGGTTTCAATTTTTAGGTGTCTATGGATTTTGATGGTTTGCCAGACGGTGACGAGATTCACTCAAGTGATGATGTGAATGAAGCAAAAAAGAGAAAGGGAAGAGGTCCAACAATGTTGGATTATAATGCTCTGTCAAAGGCCAAACAAATTGGTGTTCAATTCAATGACAAATGACAACATTTTGGTGCTAGATCAGCGAGTTTGAGTTCGTCGGCAGGGATCCTTGCAAGACAACTAATACCAGTAACTTACGCAAGTTGGGATGAAGTTACTACAATTTTGAAAGATAAATTATAGGCTGCTGTGAAGGTAAAATTTATAACTGAAGCTGTGCTCTTATTTCCTAACTATTTTGTTCTTCTATAATACATATAAAAAATCAATTATCTTTTTGATGTTAAAAAAGATTCATGGTTAATGCAGCAAAAATACGATTTAGCACCCTGTCGTAAGAAGATATTATTAACACAAATGTCTAGGTGTTGGCGTACATACAAAGCCACGTTGACAAAACAAATAAGATTCCTTGATGATGGTCCTGATGCAATGGAACAAATGCAACTCTTGAAGCCTGCTAATGTTGAGAAACAAGCTGATTGGGACAAATTTGTTAAACATCAATGCTCTCCTGAGTTTGATGTAAGCTTGTTTGTATTAAATTTTAAATTAATGATTAGGTTTTCTATGCATGGATGTTGGTTAAATGAAGTTCCTTGTTATCTGTTTTTCTTTGCTAGGCAATTAGTGAGAAGTTCAAAAAGTTGAAATCATTCCATACTCTCCCTCATGTGATGAGTCGTAAAGGATATGCACGCTTGGAGGACGAGCTGGTATGAACCTTTGTATATATTTTAATTTCATTTCAGTGACAACACACTTATATGGAGTTTAAATTATGGATGAATTAATAGAGAAACAAAGGTACACCTGAGGAGGATTTAAATAGAGTTAGTCTTTGGATAGCTGCTCGTACAAGAAAAAATGGTCAACCGGTAAATGAGATAGTGTCAAAGAAAATGGTACGAAGCTTCAGTTTGAAATTATCCTTGTGTTATTTTTTGTTCATTTTTCTTTTAATCTTGTAAATGATTTTTAAATGTATAGGATGACATTAAGTTGGCTAATGAAATGCCAACAACAGACAATGGTTCTATAAAAGATGATGCCTTATCACAAGCACTTGGACTTGAACATTGAGGTCGACTTCGTGGAGGTGGTTATGGGGTTACACCTTCTAGATGTGATGCCCAAACATATGCTAGCATGAGTAATCGAGAGCTTAGAGACCGGCTACAAAATGTCGAAGGAAAATTGCGGGAAGTGTTTGATCTTGTGTTGGCTAAACAACAAAATGAGGTAATTATATATGCAACTTTGTATATATTTATAAAAATGATAAAAGATTTACGGCATGATCAATTTGTATGTAGTTAGAGCTTACTTGAGGGAAGCCAATGGTTCCACCATAAATACCCACCAACACTGGATGAATATTTGTCAGCAATACTTGATACATCCAACTTTACCCTAGCAACCACATCTTTTATCGGAAAGGGAGATATTTGTTACAAAAGACTCATTGGATTGGTTTTTTAGTGAGTACAAATAAAACAATATCGGTCTAAAAAATATATTCTAACTTCTAATCATATCGCTGCAGGGAAATGGTAAAGAAACTAATACCAATGATGCAATTCAAGTCTCCACAAATAGGCCTCAGGTAAAAATGTGTCATTAGTAAATATTGGTATTTTGTTGAATCTGAAATTGATCAACTTCTATTTCTTACGTATTCACTAGTCGCATGGAGGATGTATAGATCTCCAAAGAACTAAGAATGGTGTAAAACAGGTTCCCAATTCCAGTTACCAGGTTTCCAGATCATCTCCCCAGGTATGAAACTGAAAATAGTGAACATGTTCACTTTCAGGCTTAGTTAGTCTATGCAGCTAATAGTTTCTTTGCATCTATCTTGTTATCAGTTGTTTCATTTGATTTTGATTATTTGCATTTATCTTTTTATCAGTTACAATGTAATAAGAAAAGTGCACCAGAGGCTAACGATGGTTCTAGACACACTTCAAAAGCTAGTTCTCAGGTACATATATGATCCCAAGTATAGCACAGTGGAAATATAATAAGACATAGCAGATGTTGATAATTAGATTGTTTTTGTTTTTTTATTAGATACAATGTGATAGAAGAAGTGCACACGAAGCTGACGATGCTTCTAGACAAGCTTCCAAAGCTAGTTCCCAGGTATACGAGAACAAGTACTAAATAGTTAGCTTATGAAACTTATGAGATTTTGATATAAACTGATCGAATTTTGTGTCTTCCATGTTTGGTTGTCACAGAGAAGTAGTCCAAACATAGAAAGAGACAACATTAAGAGAAAAGAAGTTTCTAAAGCCACTTCTCAGGTAGTAAACACACGCTTGATAATAATTGTTAAATAGTTTGATAACTTAATCATTTAAAATTGATGTTCTTATTCTTTATGCTAGTTACAACCTGTTGGTATTTTACGAGGGTCTTCATGCAAGTTACTAAATTGGCTCTGAAATGGACAAGTTGTTGCAACTGGAGAAATAGAATCAACAAATCCTGAGGCGAAAGTTCATGGCATCCCTCAATCAATCGTCACCGACAACGGCCCGCAATTCTTGGGCCAAGATGTGGTGAAGTTCTTCCAAAAGTATAACATCAAGCAGCACATGTCCATGCTAAGATATCCTCAAGGCGGTGGCGGGCCGAAGCATCCAACAAGGTGATCCTCAACTGCCTCAAGAAATCCCTCACCAACAAGAAGGGAAAATGGCCAAATGAACTCCTTGGATGTCTATGGGCATATCGCACCACCAAAAGATGAGCAACCAGTGAGACTCCTTTCTCTTTGGCATTTGGCTTAGAAGCAATCATTCATCCCAATGTCATCAAGCCAAGTATCACCGCACTATTACGAAGCATTGAGCATAATAGTAAGGAGATGATCACAAGCTTAGATCTGGTAGAGGACAAGTGCGAGCAGACCATCATTTGCATCGCAGCCTACCAGCAATAACTCATTTCTAACTACAACAAAAAGGCCAAGATCCAGCAGTTCCAGTTCGAAGATCTAGTCCTAAGAAAAGCCTTTATCACTACCCGCTGAGAAGGCTCCAAAAAGATGGATCCCATCTGGGAAGGTCCGTACAAGATCAGCAGAGTAGGCGGCAAAAGTAATTACACCCTCGCCACCATGAAACAATAAAAAGATCGAGAAGCAGTGAAGCGCCTACAATATGAAGAAGTACCATGTGTGACCTCCCGCTACATCAAAGTACGAAGACTCAAGAAGCTCGACGGGCACCACCTCACAAGACGAGGACTATCCAGTTGTCATGCAGTTCCTACCTTACAGGTAAATTCTCGTTCGTTTCATTTGTTTTTCAATTAGGAATTCAGAAGTAATCACAACTTGGCTTGGTTGCATGCTTACAACAACTGATCATTCTTGCACTTCAAAAGTAGACTGCACCATTCTTAGGGACTCATCGCAAAAATTGCGCCCCCCGATGGACCAACCATGCTCTCTAGTGCGAGAGGGTAAACTAATTGCTCTCAGTGTGAGTGGGTAAACCAATTCCCCGACACCCATATGGGTTATATCTCCAAGATGAGAGGATAAACTTTACACTCTGAATATCCAGACGTGGATGAGCTTGGCTGCCCTAGTATAACTAGATGCACAATGGCTTACGTCGAGATTCTTAGAAGTAGCCACAATGGTCTTTTTCAAGGCTTAGCTAATTAAAGGATTTTGGGTCTCTTGGCCTAATCCATAAGGAACCAGGCCCTAGAGACGGAGGGGGCACATTACGCAGTACGCTCTATAGACGGCAGCTCTGAAACCCTAAAGGTAGCCTACAGTTTCTAGAAGACTGCCTACGGCTAGCCCTTCAAGCAGTAAAGCCGCACTAGACTTATACAACCGCATATTCTTATGAAAGGTTAAACAAGCTAGCCTGCATATATGAAACTTTATCCACTGCCGACATGCTATGTAGTCGATAAGCTTCACCTTTGCCAAGCGTAGAACAACCTACACCAAGTCCTAAAGTGTTGTGATACTTGCTACGCAACCTACGAAATTGGAGAAAGCCAAGGTTAATAGCCAAGTGGTTACGCGGACTTGTCTGATTTTGTAAGTAAGGCATCTGGCTGCCTACCCTATGGCTAACAACTTTGCAAAGTTCTACACCAACACCTACGGCTGCATAGGCTACGCGAGCTTGTCTACTTATAAAAAAGTAGCATGCCTGCCACTGGTCTATCAAGTCTAAAGGTTAGGGCATGAGCAAAAGAAGCGAAGATGAGAAAAAGCGAAGGAAGCATGTTTATAAACAATTAGCAAAGGCCGAAGGAGTTCAAATAAAACAAGAGCTACAAGGAAAAACAAATAAAATCCTAAAAGCTACCTAGAAGATTACAGTAGCTTGGACATCCTACGACTACTCAGTCGTCACACCTTCAGTAGCCGCGATGCTCTTAGCAACGGCATCATGTGACGCTTCACCCCTGGCTACCCCAGCCTGGGCATTAACTTCTCCAACTACTTCACCAATGGAAGCCTCAAAAGTAAAAGCAAGCAATTATTTCAGAGAAATAGAGAAGGTCTTGAAACCTCAAGCCTATCATTCTTACCTTTCAGCTACTCATTCTTCTCAAGCAGACCAACATGGACTCGTTGTAGCTCATCCACTTCCTTCTTCAAACTTTCGTTGATCTTCAGTACACCTTGAAGTTCCAACACTTGGGGTTTAAGCCTATCGACGATTCTCTTGAAGTGGATCACTTGATTATAAGCAGCTATCAACTCTTCATCCTTTGCATAAGCAACGAAACGTAGCTCAGAAACTACAAACTGAAGATCTTGAATCTGAGGTATGTAACATCCAATCTCATTCTCTGCACTTTCATACTTAACTTGGATCGCATCAAGCTTAGTCTTCAAGTCAACGATCTCATGGGGAGTGATCTCAAGCTGTAGAGAAGTGGGGGTAGAAATATTAGACCCCTTCAAAGCAACAAGCTCAGAATCCAACTCTTGATTTCCTCGGCTGAGGAATAAGCTTCAGCTGCCATAGTCTTCGCCACCACCTTGGCAGCCTTGCTATATATGCATCATAGCGAGCAGAGCAATCATTCTATATTGGGTCATATGCTTCGCAAAGGAACTTGGGCAAACAACCTTTCTACCGCCATCAACAAACTTGGCACAAACATTCATGTTTTCAAGGAGATCCAGATTCAAAAGCACACAGATCTCAGCAACCTCCCCAGAAGCAGGCTTAGTAGATTTCTCACAGCTACCCACGCGAACAGTCTCCTCATTCTTAACAGGCGAATCAGTCTCAGCAGCAAAAAGAGTAGGCCTTGGCGCCACTTTAGCAGCAGAGTCCACCTTATCACTATTCATAGTAGCAAGCCTCTCCAAAGGTGAATCAGACTTAGTTCCCAACAAACATCTTGGTACAGACTTCGGCATTTAGGGAATGACAGGACCTTACGCTGAGCAGTCCTGTCAGCAATCGTACTAGCCATTCTCGACATGGCAGGTGCCACAGGCTCAGATCTAGAAGCCTCATTTTTTTTCCCATTGGAAGAAGTTATGTCAATCACAAGCATCTCGGCAGCAAGCAAACCCTCATAAGCAGCGGAGGAAGTCTTCAGTTTTTCTCAATAGGCATGCATATCTTGAGCAGGTGGGGAAGATCTCTTCTTTCCACCTTCATTTATAGTAGGCTTCAAGATAGCGATCAGATGAGCCAATGCATCCACCTTGATCTTCTTTACCTCATCTTTCAGGAGCAGTCCACATTTCTCCCGGTGAAGAGAATTAAGCAGCCAACACCATTCACGGTACTCAGCAGGGGAGCTCAACCTAGCATTCCAGTAGGCAAGAGGCCTGTATGCCCAACATTTCAGCAGCTCATGAGGCCTGCGACCTTTTCATTTCTTTCAATTGTTAGCCTGGACTGCGTCAGGTCTAAGAGCCTAAAAGACATGAACCATGCGGCTCACCTAACATTACATTTCAGCGCTTCAATCTGCGGTCCCAACCGTACAAGCTGTCTATGGCTTTAGCCAAGTTGAGTAGCCTAAAGCAGTGGTCCCTACCATAACACCTCCTCAGCCCCATGCCGAGCTGACTCCTCCTACCAGCCGACGTGTTGTACCACCACGACGGCTGCCCCACAACATCACTATCCAAGAAGAAGATAAGAAAAATTAATTTTTTCTTACATTGGTGCGGCACGAAGAAGACGAAGAAATTAACGAAAGACGGTCCTTTGCACTGGTAAGATGTAGAAGATTGCTAGAGGAGGGGGAACAAATATCCTCTAAGCTCTCTCTCTTGTAGGGTAGAGTAAATCGCTCTCCAAAGTTGATTTAATAACCCACTTAAGGTGGACTTAAATAGATTTTGAGAGAAATTTATTTCTCTTTCCTAAAAGGATCTAATTTCCTATTAAAGAGGGAATCTACATCAAAAAAGGAAGCAGCCCTATGTTTCCTAAAGCAAGAAGATCTCTACACCTGCTGCTCTTTCCTAGGAGCAGCCCAATAGGTGTGGGGCATTTGTGGAGCCAAAAATAATTACAAGGCGACACGTGGATTTTTGGATAAAAGAGGACAAAAATACCTTTAAGGTACAACGGGATTTCTACGCTTGAGCAGCGGGCAATCATCCTTCAACTAAATCAAAAGTGCCCAAAGTAGGTAACAATTCAAAACCTATCTCATCAAATCCCTTCTACAAGGTAACTCCCAAAACCTATTTCATTCCATATATTTTTTACCTCACTTTCCCTTTTTTAGCTAATCAATTAGCTATTTATTTTATTCATTCCATAACCTCCCAAAAACATTCCTTTTATTATGTTAATTAGCCAATTAATATATTTATTCCTAATCAATATATTAATTACTAATTAAAAAACCAAATAACACCCAAAAAACATCCAAAAGGCCGGCCACCTTTTCCCCAAAGCGGAGTGGCTGTACTCTATATAAGTTACCCCATTTTCTCCAAAAAGGGAGGTTCACACTCTTGCAAAACTCCAAAAACTCTCTAAACACTTTTTCTCTCTAAATTTTAACTTTGGCATCAGAGGTTCTTCAGCCAAAGCCCCCCCCATTCATCGTGGGGGCGTGAGGCTCTTGGCCTTGACCCTAAGGTGTTAATTATTTGGTAGGTGCAATTTTGTCCAAGAAGAAGAAGGCAGAAATTTGCATCCACAACCAGGATTGACTTTTTAGTGTAAAAATGTGATTTTTTGTTAAAGTGAACAGTACCGGGAGCTTTTCGTTAAAGTTCCCTTAGAAATAGGGGCAAACATTGAGGATTTCCGCACCTAATGGTTAGGAGTGGTGGATAATTGAATTGCACCTAAAAAGAGCGTTACTATTTATAAATAGGGGCAAATAAGCACTTATATCCGCCCCTAATAGTTTTGCTGCCACGTAGGCAAGTCTGACGTGCAAACAATATTAAGGGCGGGTGTTTAAAGTATTAGGGGCGATTATTAAGTCCCCTGCTTTATTATATATATTTAATACATTTATATTTATTATTATTGCATTTTGGGAATTGTATTAATTGAACAAGATTTTCAATCTCCCATGAATTATTTGATTGTATTCTCATATTTTGGGGTCAATATATTTACGATTATTTTTATTTTCCACCACCACCCTAGATGAAAAAATAAACTGTTAAGAGAAAAATTAATATTAAAATGATTCATACTTCAATTGATTATATGCAACTGGTACAAGTAACATGAAGAAGTTTAAACCGTAGATACAAATGGTAGTCTAAAAAAAAATTTATATGTCTAATCAATCTTTTGCATCCCAAACACCGAAATGATGCGAAGTTAAAAGCATGTGTCTTCCATGATACACCACGGAAGGTAAAAGCAAATTAGAGTAACACTATTTTTAAAGACATAAGAAACAAAACAATCATATTATGTAGAACTCACAACCATGAAAAGAAATGAACAAATTACGTAAAACAATCAAATTATGTACAAATCCTTAACAAAACATTGAGAAAACAAAACTTGCAAAATAGACAAAAAAATCAAACCTAAACTAAACAAAACTTGCAAAATAGACAAAAAAAAAAATCAAACCTAAACTAAGTCAATCGGGGTTTATCATGTAATTCGTCATTTGGATAACACACCTAATATTATACAAAAATAAAACAGAAAAAAATGTATGAAGAACAAACCTAACAAATTTCACTTCAAATTTTTCACACCCCACCATCCAATTTACTTACAAAAAAAAAAACAATTCGGGAGAAAAACAAAAAATTCAATCAAACTAAATAAATTTTTTTCTCTGCTACAAACATTTTTAAATCGCTCTTTCTCTATCTTTATGAAGGACCAAGAAAAATGGAGATGAGAAGAATATGAAGGAGCAAGAAAAATGGAGATGAAAAGAAGAATATGAAGAAACAAAAATAAAATAAAATGGAGAGGTATGAATCAACAAGAAAATGGAGATGAGGAGAAGAATATGAAGGAACAACGAAAATGGAGATGAGGAGTTTGTGCTGTGACAACCCGTCCCTAAATTTACGTTTTTATTTATTTTAATCGAGGGAATTGACAAAAATGCCCTAGAGGCAAGGACTTTGGCTTATGTTGACCATTGTCTACAGAAACACATGACTTATTCTTTAAGCGTATTTGAGTAGTACTCATTGGTATGAACGCATAGGCGAAAGCCATTTGCGAGTCCGGATTATAACAGTATAGTTATGACCGTTCAAAGTTGTTTTTCCTTATTTTTACCTTAATCCTTTAATTAAATGAATTCCCACCATGTGGGAATTCGGCCCAATCACAAAGGAAAGGTAAGGGAACCAATTAGAAGGTCAGATAGTGACCAATAAAATAAAAGAAGGCAAGGACCAATCAGAAAATGAGGGAAAAAGAAAGAAAGGGCCCAAGACAGCCCAGAAAATCACCCATTTTGACCTCCACGACCCCCTATATTGCGATGCCTATTCCGGCCAACTCCATTGGAGTTTAATGACACCACCACCACCATCTTAAAGCTCTCACTCCCCTCTACAAAAGCCAAGCAAGAACCACCTTGATTAACCACTATATGAGGATGTTTGAGACCACAAAAGTCAACGGTTCTCACGGTGATCCGACCACCATTTTCAATTTTCTGGCGAATCGGCAAAGCATTGGCCGATGCCACCACTTAGGCTTTGTAGCCCATCATCCCAGGAGAAAATCACAACCAACCTTGACCCTATTGGACCACCGTAGACGACGAATTAACGTAGGGAAGTTTAGGCAACGCGGGCTTTGTGGGAAAAATTGACTATCTTCCGTCCACTTTTGGACTTCATGGAAGGTATGAAAGTTGTTCCTCTCTTTGAGATCTTCAATTTTGTGAATTTTGGTAATTTTTAGAAATAGTTGAATTTTCTGGCAAGTCGGGGCGACCAACTGCCACCTGCAGCAGCGCGTGGGCCGAGGGGTCCCCTGACATTCCTAGGCTAAATTTGAATACCTGGGTTCCGTTTGTGAAGTCTGATTGAAGAAATTCTGTCGTTTGAACTTAGTCCCATTATGGTCCGCCACTTGATTATTACAGCACCTGACGATCCAACCGTTGGATCGTCATTAAATTTTAATACATTATAGTACGTAATATTTGAGGATATTAGAAACTTATGGTTTGGGAATCTGACGTACGGATCTTCCCAAATTGGAATTGTAAATTCGTAAAATAAAACGTTGACCACCACTTGAATTGGCAATTGGAGGAGATCCAACCGTTGGATCGTAATGAAACTTTAGTATGATGTTTTAGAAGCACAATGTGAATCTTTGGAAGTTACGGATCAGAAATATGGGATGCAGATCTTCTGGATTGAGTTACGTAGGGTTGTGGACCCTACCGTCGATCTTTGACTGACAATTGACTTTTGGTCAATGAGTCCCAAATCATTCTAGAACGTCCTTGGGGATATGTTTTATGTAAGTTACGAGTTTTATAGATGAGAACTTTGAGAAGTGATTGTTCTATGCATTTTATGTCATGATATATATATATATATATATATATATATATATGCACACACACACCCACACACATATACATGTATGTATGTTAAAATACTTTGGTATGGTTGAGTTCTAGATTGCATTATGGTATATCTATATGCATATTATTGGCATATAATTACTGTGAATGCTTTGAAATACTAAGTTGAACTATGAATGAATTGATCCCGTTTGAGGGTACGTAGGCAGTCTAACAAGACAGTTAGATGCAGCCATAAAACCATCCAAATTTAATAGGGTACTTGGTTTGTTTAAGGAAAGAAGTTATGATGGTTAACAGCGTAGAGATTAACCATGATTTTATTCTGGTCTATCACTGGGTTTAGTTCTAATTAAGAATGTTGGGACGTTAAAGTGGTTATGCCAAATAATGTTGCGGACGCCCAGGTAAGCTTCAGGTGAGTACTTATTGATGATAGAAATTGCAGTGAGTATAGTTGTGATGAGGGTTAGCCGTACAGGTCACGTTAGATGACTTCGGCTGACATGGTACTATTGATGGATGAGGGTCAGCCGTACAGGTCACGTCAGGTGACTCCGGCTGACACAGTACGCTGTACAGGTCATGTTAGGTGACTCCGGCTAATACAGTACTATTGATTGATGAGATATGGATGAGTCGTAAAGGTCACTATAGGTGATTCCGACTTATGTGCTAGCATTGATTGATGAGATACGGATGAGTCGTACAGGTTACTATAGGTGACTTCGACTTATTTGCTAGCATTGATTGATGCGATATGGATGAGTCGTACATGTCATTATAGGGGACTCCAACTTATGTGCTAGCATTGATTGATGAGATATAGATGAGTCGTATAGGTCACTATAAGTGACTCCGACTTATGTGCTAGCATTGATTGATGAGATGTGGATGAGTCTTACAGGCCACTATAGGTGACTCCGACTTATGAGCTAGCATTGATTGATGAGATATGGATGAGTCGTTCAGGTCACTATAGGTGACTCCGACTTATGTGCTAGCATTGATTGATGAGATATGGATGAGTCGTACAGGTCACTTTAGGTGACTTCGACTTATGTGCTAGCATTGATTTATTGAGCACATGATTAGTTATATTGCTCATGAGATGTTGTGTCATGGTATATTTATGGATTTACTGTTGATATACTTTTGATTTTACATTGATACGTGGTATGATTTTTTAAACTATACAAGTGTTACAGCGAAGGGTTATAACAATTTAGAATGTTTTTATTAAAATTTTATTTCCAAGGCCACTCACCCTTGCTTTATTTTCACCTTCCAGGTTTTTTTAGCTGAGCTTTCTTATCGATGAGGATTCGGAGCAAATTTTGGTATTGGAGATTACCTTTAATGTTATGATTCTCAATCCACTCTACTGTACTTTACTTATGCTCTAACATCATGTGTGAAATGAGTTCATTTCCGCTCACAGCACACTCTCGTATTTAGAAACTTTTAGATTTAAATTTATTCACATTTTTCCCACATCACTATACTTTATGGCTTCATCACCCTCTTGGTGTCGGCCAGCACAATTCAATTTAGAGTCCAAGTGGACTTTCTGGGTCGGGGTGTGTCATGTGCCGTAAAGAAGATCAAGAGAGAAATATGGGTAATGTGCATGTTGGTTATCCTAGAATTAGGGTTTTGCTAACTGTATTATTTATTTTGATTAATAATTAAAATAAATAAATAAATATAAGAAGATAAATGCTTCTAATGTAAACAATTAAATTAAAAAAAAAAACTGAATAAGTTACTAATAACTAAATTTTGTAGATGTGGTCTTTTCGCCCTTAAAAGTAGTAACATTAATAGCGGTAGCTATTGTTTCGCCTTTATTACAATTAATAGAGTCTATATTTATGCTCCTAATAAATATTAATAGGGACAAATTCTTATATCCGCCCCTAATCCACCGCCCTTAATAATCACTATTCTTGCACCCTGGTCAAATTCCAAAAGCTCCATGACGAGTCAAACCAACATAAAACCACTCCCAAAAGTAGCAAGAGAATAACTCATGTCGAGCCAAAATGCTCCAAAACTCCTACTTCTCAACACCTTCTTTATATAGGCAAAATGTGAGTCAAGTTCAAGCAATGAAAAAACTTGGCTACACCAACAACCTTAGTCAACATATTAGTGAGATTGTCTTTAGTTAGAATCTTCTGGAGAATGATCTCCCCTTCATCAACAACTTCACGCACAAAGTGATAACACAAATCTATGTGCTTTGTCCTCGCATGGTGAATATGATACTTTGCCAAATAAATGGCACTCTGACTATCATAATGCACCTCCACCTGCTTCTAATCAACCCCCAAATCTATGATAAGTCCATGCATCCAAATGACCTCTTTTATAGCTTCAACAACTGCCATATATTCAACCTCTGAAGAAGACAAGGCAACAAATGCATGCAAAATGGACTCCAACAAACTGGCCATTTAGCCATAGTAAACACATAACCTGTAGTATACTTTCTTTTATCCAAGTCACTTGCATAATTGGAATCAACATAACCAACTGCAAAGTTACCAATACCAAAGTCATCCCACTCAAAACATAAACCAATATCTCAAGTACTATAGAGATACCTCAATATCCACTTAGCTGCATGTCAATGCTCTTTACCAGGATTGAATATATCGACTCACAATACCAACTGCAGAAGCAACAACCGGTCTAGAGCATACCATTACGTACATCAAACTACCAACCAAATTTGCATATGGTATACTTTTCATTTGCAGCTTCTCTTTATCAATTTTAGGACATTGTAGAGAACTCAATTTAAAATAAGGAGTCAAAAGGGTACTAATTGGTTTGGTTGAATCATGAACTCCAAATTTTCGGATCAACTTCTCAAGGTATTGCTTTTGATTAAAGCACATTAAACTTTTTTCTCTATCTCTAGTGATCTCCATGCCAATGATCTTCTCTTCACCAAGATCCTTCATCTCGAACTCATTCTTCATTTGCTTCTTCAATTTCTCAATCTCTTCGACATTCTTTGAGGCAATAACATATCATCAACATATATCAACAAATAAATGAAAGACCCATCTTGCAACTTCTTGAAGCACACAGAGTGATCATATTGACTTCTAGAATAGTTTTGGCCCCTCATAAATTTATCAAACCTAAAAAACCATTGTCTTGGAGATTACTTCAAATCATAAAGTGATATCTTCAACTTGCAAAACAAATTCTCCTTCCCTTTCACTTTATACCCATCCGGTTGACACATATTGTTTGATTTGTATTATCATTCATGTGTGTGTCTTCGTTTGTGATTATTGGTGAAATATAAGCATTTCTATAATATATTCAATTTACGTACCATTAGTGTGATCATAGAAATGTACATTGTTCATATTCATGCTTTATGTACAGAAATCTACAGTAAGTTCAAATAATGGCTATTATTGGCATGGAAAGGATTTGCAAAGTAATTGCTAATTGAATTTTGCGCAGATAATATGTTTGATAGGATTTTTATTACCTGCAAAACTATGGTTAAATCACATAAAATACTTGCAAGAGAATAAGATTATTGTAGTATAACTGGCTCAAGGAAGGTTATCTTCAAAAGGGATTATTGAAATAATTTTTGTTTAAAATCTAATACCTAAGCTCTGATACCACTAAAAGTTGTCACACTCTAATCTTGCGATACATTGAGGATCGATATGTGACATCACACGTACCTGTTCAACTATCATGCCTTGCTCTCGAGACATGACTAAAAACAAACCAACAGTCTAATGGTGTAGTAAGTATTCCTTTATTTCATGGTTACGTCTCACCCTTAAGTTAGATTGCCTACGTACCCTAGATGTGATCAAGTCATTCGTAGTTCACCTTTTTGTTAAGCTTTGGATATGTCTCAAGGAATAAACTGGCAAGAAACATAGAATTTCAGGCAACTCCCAACATGAGTGTTGTACCCATATGCTATTTCATCACAAAACCACAGTCAACAACATATAACATTTCAATAACCCAACAATGCACAATATTAACCTTTAACAACATTGATCAACCAATCTGATCAAAATAAAAAATAAAAAAAAATTCATAACCCATACTTTACAAAATTATAAATAAACTAGTTAGAAAACTCAAAAGAGTCACCCAGACATCCATCGCCATTGCTAAATCAAACCAAAAAGGCTCTTAAATCTTTCGTTCATGAACATGCTGAAAACTAGGCTAGAGCATCTTAGTTCGACTGAAGCATACAACTTTTATGTTTTCGCATCTTAGACTGCTCAAATAAACTATAAAGATTCCTAGAGATCTAGTTCCAGACTAACTCAATAGAATCAAATGAAAAGAAGGATCCCAGACAATGAGCGGAATCGAGACAAAATAGGGTACCAGACCACCCAATGGAACCCTAGTAGAATACAATTCCAGACCACACAACGGAACCGATACAGGAAGAGATTTTAGATCACTCAACGAAATTTGAACAAAAACCGATTATGGACCACTCAACGGAATCGACATGGGACCGGATTTCAGACAACCTTGAGCATCAAAAGATTGAAGTCAAATAGTCTGATCCCAAACAACCTTGCCGACCTTTACATGACATCGTTTGGAAGTTCTGTCAAACTCAAGGGGAGTATCTAGAAGTATACTCACTTGACCTTAATGTACTCTTTTTCCCTACGATTATGAGCATTTTTCCCACTGGTTTTTTGCTACCTGACTAGGTTTTAACGGGCACCTATCCTGAGCTGGTCATACCTGACATTCCCCGATCCAGGGATAGCCACGTGCTGGCTGACACTCGAGGGTGACACAATTAACACCCGAGGGCAACACAACTGACACCCCAAAGTGACGCAAGCCATTTAATTAATGCATATGCCTAGAACATGTAAAACATGCATACAATTTGTGTGAAAAGAAACAAAAATAATAAAAATAGTAATGTTAAATATATAAAAAAGAATATGAGAATGCATGGCTGTGGAACCAAAAATATTCACAAGGCGACACGTGGATTTTTGGACAAAAAGGACAAAAATACCCTTGCAATACAACGAGGTTCCTACGCGCAAGCAGCGGGCAACCCTCTTTCAACCAAGACAGAAGTGCCCAAAATAGGTAACAATTCAAAGTCTATCTCATCAAATCCCCTTTTGCAAGGTAACCTCCAAAATATTATGTTAATTGGCTAATTAATGGATTAATTACCCAATTAATCCATTAAATACCAATTAAATCATCCAATTAACCACAAAATACATCCAATTCAATCCTAAAGCTAGTCAAAGGCCGGCCACATCCTTTGCTCTTCACCTTTTTTATTTTTTCCACCTTATTACCCAAATTAAGTTAGTCAATTAATCCTATAACCCCCCCCCCCATTTATTTCTTTCATATTTAATTAGCCAATAAATTGGCTAATTAAACCAAAAGTTTCACCAAAAAAACAACATTATGGCCGGCCACTTTCTCTCCAAATTGGACCGGCCTAGCCCTATAAATAGGCTCCTATTTTCAGCAAAAACTCATTCCAACACTTTGGCAAAAATCCCCAAAATTCTCTAAACACTCTTTCTCTCTAAATTCTAACTTTGGCATCGGAGGTTCTTCGGCCAAAGCCCCCCCATTCATCGTGGGCGCGTGAGGCTCTTGGCCTTAACCTAAGGTGTTAATTGTTTTGAAGGTGCAAAATTGTCAAAGATCAAGGAGGAAGAAATTTGCATCCACAATGACCGTGTTTAGAGCATACAACTAATTAAGATTATAGCGGAAGGAATATTATAAAAGGTACAATTACAAAGAAAAGGGTCCTACACCGATAGGACTCAAAGATACTGATACGGGAATGCCTTAACGTCGGGATCGATTGCTCGCCTTATTTCTAAGTCCTGAAGAGGGCGTAAAACAAAACATGAGTGGACGAAGTTTAATATAAATAATACTAAAATCAATTACTCTTCAAACGTACTAACCCCCAGTTTAAAAAACTCATATAGCATAATAAATAGTAAGTTTTCCGAAAACCTTAGCATGCCATAAAACCTTCGTAAAACATATATTATATATAGTATGCTTAGTAGTGGTATCAGAATGCCCTAAAGGCACATCCATCGCCGGCTTGAAAGCACATATATTGCATGCCCGAAGGAAAATTCATCACCCGCCTGAAGGCACATACATCGCTCGCCCAAAGGCACATCGCCCGCCCGAAGGCACATTGTATGAAGACCCACTAAGTAAGCACAATAAAACATGAACATAATCTTTCCACAATATATAATCAGAGCTCAATAGCTCAAACATCATATCATAAATCCATAGGAGCGTTCTAGCTCAAATCATCATCATAAACCATGTTCATAAGTGTGTGTGTGTGTATATATATATATATATATTCATAAATATTTCAAAGAACGTAAATTCGATAAAGGATATTTCATAAAGCGTAAGTCCAATAACTCACAGAACGTTTCATAAAACGTAGTCATAAAATCATACTTTTCATGTATGCATTCGTAGTAATACTCTGTCATTGAAGAGCCGTTCAAACTAGAGAGGACGGGGTCGCCACTAACAAATGCACATAAGCACATAAAGGACCAATTAGTAAAACCCTACTAAAACTATTGAATTTGAGAAAACAGAGGGTGGATTTGGAATTAGTGCATCAAAATACCTTAAGAAAGGTCTCATGCAAATTTTGTAAAAAGTCAACAGTCAACGGAAAAGTCAATGGTCAACGGGTCAACCCAGTTTGTCGGAAAACCCACTGGAAATTGGGTTTAGGGGCCGGAAAACTGGGCAACTTTCAAAAGGCTGTAGCTCTCTCATTTCTCAACCAAATTTGACCCATAATATATCAAAACGAAGCTAGGGTAGTGTAGAACAAGATTGTACCTATTTGGAGTTCAAAAAGTGGTCGAAAAACTAGGGAAAGTTCAAATGGTTATAACTTCTTCAATACTCAACAAAATTAAGTGATTCAACAACAAAAATCATACTTCTCGACGAGATGAAGAGAATGATATCTTTCTCAATGGCTAACTCGTTGTGGTTTGGCCTGAAAATGGCTCAAAAGTCGCGGCCCGACTTGGGTTCTAGGATAATTTCGAGGTTTTGTCTGGTATTTTGAGCTCCCAGTAGGTCTAAGAGGATTGAGAATGTGGTTTGATGGTGTCGAAGTTGTTGTTCTTGGTTGTGCCTTCCCATAGAGGAAGGTTACAGATAAGGAGAGATAAGAGAGTTATGTTTGAGAGAGATTTGAGAGAATAAAGGGAGAGAATGAGAGAGTCACGGGGAAAAGGGAAGCTGGAGGGCAAGGGAACACAAGTGGGTCCCAGTGGCTCACAAAACAACACCCACTAAAGACAAAACATGAATATATCAAAATACACTCTACATTATGAAATTCATAAAAACTTCATTCTAGCTCCAAATTCGATTCCGTTCATGCCCACGCGTTCGTGGCAATGAGTACAATAAGAATATGGTAAGAGAATGGGTCATACGTTTTACGACAGAAAAGTCAACATTTCTTGCCTCTAAGGGCATTTTGGTGAAAACACCATTTTCAAAATAAAATACAGTAAAATTATGGACGGGTCCTAACAATCTACCCCCTTAAGAAAATTTCATCCCTGAAATTTATTACCTCAAGTAAACAGGTACGAATATTGATTTCTCATCAGTTCTTTTGTTTCCCATGTCGCTTCCTCAACTGCATGGTTCATTCATAACACTTTTACCAATAAAATGACTTTGTTTCTCATTGCTTTATCTTATTGGTCAATGATTTCCACTGGCGCCTCTACATAGTTCATATTATGTCTCATTTCAAGTATACGGCCTACTTGCCCCTTTGCTTAGTGAACTTAATGAATAAGCCATCAATATTATAGTTTGCAGCCTGCAATATCGACAACTCATTGTTGTCTCGATAAACAAGTAGTAAATCCTGAAGGTGTAAAATTACCATTTTGTCCAAACTGCAAGGCGACATCATCTGAAGCACACAGTTTCCCATATCAAAATTTCGATCCTTTGAATACTAGTTCGTAATACTCTTCTATCTAACAAATGTTGCCTGTAGAATCTCTCATACCATGTCTCAAATAGTGCCATACCCAAACCGGAAATAATAACTATCGTCGTAAACTACTCCAATAGAGATCGGTGCAAATTCTAGTCATGCTAAAACCACATAACTGATGAACACAATAGGCTAAGAATAAAATGTGGTACTGGACAACAACTTAGTACCCATGGTGTTCAAGAAGGCTTCATAAGACTTGTAAGTGAAACGCACATTACAATGAGGTACAATAGTGATGACACACCTTATAACAGAACAATGTGATTCACAAAGCCTAAATGAGCTGATTCATTGAAAATTTCTCTCGAATTTAGCGAAAGGCTATGCCAAGAAGGCTAAAAGAACACTCAAGAAGTTAAGGGTCAAAACAAGTCCATTAAATCTGGAATACAAGATAATTGGATCGAATGCATAACTTTGATGCAAGAATACGTGCAAGTACCTAACTTGATTCTATGGTGGCAAGTCGAGATGGTTGAGCGCGGACGTGACTCAATTGGTAGTCTAAAGTAATCTGATAGGCGAGAACTCAGACTTTTCCCCATTCCAATATTCACAACATCTCGCTATAACGATAACTTAAGGGATATTCAATCACTAGTGGTAATGATTCGCTCGATAGGTTGTTAATGGGTGATTGAAGGATTTATGGTCTCAGCTAAAACTTTCAGATTTGAGTGGTTTTCCTGAACAATCTATCTTCTTTAGAAATAATACGAAGTGCTGTAGGGTAAACACGAACCCAAAGTTGACTAGAATGTCTTTCAGTACTAGGAGGTGGATTTGGGATTACGATTGAAGTCGGTGTTAATCGAGACGTCAGTCTAAAGAAGTTGAGAATGAAGAATTTTACCAAGCAATCGAAAGTATAGGCTTCACGGATTGGTAAATAATATGCTGAGTGAGTTGATCAACAACTATTGAAACATCATCATAGGCTCCACGTGTACAAGGTGGTATGTACAGGAAATCTATGGTGGCATTCACCCATTTCCATTCGCATCCCCAGTGGGTCATCGATAACCTAAATAAAGCATCCATGGAAAAATTTTTCCACCTCCAAACATGATTAGAAAGAAGTTGAGATAAACCCGATGACTTCCATCTATCCACTTCCACTTACTAGTAAATCAGACATTTCCTCACATATTCAGCGAAATCCCATTCATACCATACCAGGAATAAAATTGATGAAAATAGTGGTACATTTTAGTACTGCTAGCATGCATGGTATACGCTGAAATGTGAGTCTCATCAAGAATTTTCCTTTTTCACATCTTCAATACCCTAAGGCATAAACAATTTATTTCTTATCAACAGAGTTCTAACTCCTCGGACTTTCAAATCCCGACTTATGCCATCTGACACTTGCTCCTTCAAACTCACAAACTTCTGATCGTATCTTTGGGATTCTTATAAGTGAATCGACAATGCTCACTGTGGATCAGGAGCCAAAGTAAAGCCAATTCCTCGAAGATAAAACAACAGTGGGACATGGAAAGCTCAGAATGAGGTAAGCTGTCCATGGGATTTCTGACTAAGAGCATCAGCTACGACATTTGCCTAACCAAAATGATACTCAAAAGTGCAATCAAAATCACCGATGAGTTCCATCCACTTTTTATGTCTTAAACTCAACTCCTTCTGTGTGAAAACACACTACAACTTCTTTGGTCAGAAATGATGCAACACTTCTTGTTGTAGAGAAAACGTCACCAGATTTTACAGTAAGGGAAATTGTTTCCAGCTCTAGGTCATGAATAAGATAATTCTCTTTGTGAGGTCTGAGATGTCTAGAGCATAAGCGATGACCTTCCTATGCTACAACAGAACACAACCTTAAATGTGACAAGGATGCAAAACAAAAAGACTTAAAACTCAACACCAATGTCAAGAAAAGTAAGGACGGGAGCATGAGTAAGATGATGTCCCAAACTCCAAAAAGTTTAGTTCCCAACTTTCATCCCACATGAATTTCTACAAAGAAATGATGTCATTAGGTTTTCAAGTAAGATGGTAACGATTGGCTCAAGGTCGTAGATATGATGGTTCATTTCATGCAGTTCCAACCGTCAAGAGGCACAATGCATTAGCGTGTAACCAAACATTCAATAAAACCTCACCATAGAATTCAAAATTTATTGATGTCATTGAAAAGTGTAAGAATAATGATTAAGTGAGACAATACTTCAGTTGTTAGAAACTTTGTTCACCTTTAACATCTCAAACAAAATTGACTAGTTTCTTAGCCAAAAAGGAAATAAGGCTATGCTCAAAGAATCGTTAAGAACTACAGATAAAAATTGACAAGACCAAAGATATTTCGTATTTCACAACACCTTGTGAGGATTTTCAATTTTCAATAGTCGCAACCTTTTTAGAAATTGATAAGAATAACCTGTACTACAATAGAGTCTCCCAAGGAAAGTATCTAATCTAAACAAAGTTACCGTTTGAGGAATTTGGTGCAAAGTTGACTGTCGATGTTTAGTAAATTTGACCTCGTTATTGGAGTAGACAAGAAGGTTATCGATAAGATAATCACAAATCCATCGGAATATGGGTGGAAAAACTCATCGGTTAGGTTCATGAATGTCGCTGGAGCATTCGGTCCATATCAATACCCTCTCGGAAACAACAAGTTCGAGGACATTGATTCGGTCCAACCAAACTAACACTTGCTAAACTTTGTATACAACTCGTGCTTACTCACTTTCTCCACATGAACTTTAAATGTTTCGAGCAATCCCCAGATAGATATGACTCTGCCCACCATTCTTAGGAAACGTAAGTTGTAAAGTATCATCCTCGTTTCAGATCTTCAGCTGGTCTTAACCAAACTTCCTTTCACTGATATTTTTCTATTTCACGTCACTTTAATGTAAATCCGACTCTGCCCTCCATTCCTAGGGAATGAATGTCGCAAACTATTGGTCCATTGTTGAAAGTCATCCATAATTCCATTTTGTCACCGTTGAGGCACAATTCCGACATGAATTTATGTACTTTAAATATGATGTGACAATTCAAATAGAATAAGGTTTGTACAACTGTGTCGAAAGGCACCAAATATGGAAGCCTTGACATCCAAATGATATCAAGACCGACACACTACTAGAGTAAAAGAAGATCCTAAGTATGCTCTGAATAAACTTTGCTCTGATACCAATCTGCCATGCCTCGATCCCGGTGTTCGAAGGACAATAGGATGGCTACGTGCTGGCCGATACCCGAGGGTGACGCAAGCCATTTAATTAATGCATACGATGAGAACATGTAAAACAAGCATACAATTTGTGACCAAAAAAAAAAACGTAATAAAATATAGTAACGTTAAATATATATTAAAAAAAATGAGAATGCATGACCATGTTCAGAGCATACAACTAATTAAGATTAAAACAGAAGGAATATTATAACAAGGTATGATTACAAAGAAAGGGGTCTTACACCGAGATGCCTCGAAGATATTGATACGGGAATGCCTCAACGTTGGGATCAATTGCACGTCTCATTTCTAAGTTATGAAGGGGCGCAAATTAAAACATGAGTGGACCAAGTTTAATATAAATAGTACTAAAATCAATTACTCTTCAAATGTACTAACCCCCAGTTTTAGAAAAATCATATAGCATAATAAGTAGTAGGCTTTCTAAAAACCCTAGTATGCTATAAAACCTTCGTAAAACATATATAATAAATAATGTGCTTAGTAGTGGTATCATAATCGCCCGAAGGCACATCCATGGCCGTCCTGAAGGCACATACATCGCCTAAGCACATAAAAGGACCAATTAGTAAATCCCTACGAAAACAATTGAATTTGGAAAAACAGAGTGCAGATTTGGAATCAAGGCATTAAAATACCCTAGGAAGGGTCTCGGGCAAATTTCGTAAGAAGTCAACGAAAAAGTCAATGGTCAACAAAAAGTCAACAGTCAATGGTAAGCGGGTCAACCCGGTTCATCGGAAAACCCACTGAAAATTGGGTTTAGTGGCCGAAAAACTGGGCAACTTTTAAAGGGCTATAACTCTCTCATTTCTCAACCAAATTCGACCCATAATATATCAAAACGAAGCTAGGGAAGTGTAGAACAATCTTATAGTTGTTTGGAGTTCAAAAAGCAATCGGAGATGGCCGGGAAACGCCTGCAAAGTGTTAGAGGTCGCCAAAAACTGGGGTAAGTTCAAAGGGTTATAACTTCTTTAATACTCAACCAAATTGAGTGATTCAAAAGTGAATAATACCTTTCTCGATAGCTAACTCGCCCTGGTTTGATCGGAAAATGGCTCAAAAGCCGCGGCCAAACTTGGGTTCTTAGATAACTTCGAGGTTTTGTTTGGTATTTCGAGCTATCAGTGGGTCGGGGAGGATCAAGAGGGTGGTTTCATGGTGTCAAAGCTATTGTTATTGTTGGTTGTGCCTTCCCAGAGAGGAAGGTTATAGAGAGGGAGAGATGAGAGAGTTGTGTTAGAGAAAGAGATTTAAGAGAATAAGGGGAGAGAATGAGAGAGTCGCGGGGAAAAAGGGGAGCCGGAGGACAAGGGAACACAAGTGGGTCCCAGTGGCTTAAAAAACAAGGCCCACTAAACACGAAACATGAAAATACCAAAATACACTCTATGTTACAAAATTCGTAAAACTTCGTTGTAGTTCCAAATTCGATTCCATTCATGCCCACGCGTTCGAGGCAATGAGTACAATAAGAATACACTAAGAGAATGGGTCATACATCGCACAACACAAGAGTCAACATTTCTTGCCTCTAAGGGCATTTTGGTCAAAACACTATTTTCGAAATAAAATACAGTACAATTATGGACGGATCCTAACAATACCCTTGTGAGCACTCTACTTGCGTCTAGAAGACGAATAATTTTGACTTAATGCAACTTCTCACTTTTCTCATTTGACTATGAGTTTTTTCATAGCGAGGTTTTGTGAGTTTTACCGCATATGCATTCTTTTGTTTGTTTTGAGACTTGCATTCGCTACCTGTGCCAACTAGAAGAGACAACTTCATGAATTGCTTCTTCATTTACCTGAAGATCTGATGCGCCATCTACTTGAGTATTTGCACACTCAAGGGGGAGTTTTGTGATATACATTCTAATACATGTGCGATTGTGTAAATTCTAAGTAGAGATAGATTAGGAATCCTTCTAGATCTAGAAGATCTTTCCAATTAAACTTTGTATTACTTAGAGAGCAAGTTTCTCTCCTCCTTATTACTATAAATCAAGGTCTAGGGAATAACACAAACTCAAGCCTATTCTCTCACTCTTGCCGCACCCTCTATTCTCTCAGTTAAATATAGGCGCCACCAACCTTGGCCTATAGGTTTGTTATCTTTCAAATTATTAATCAAAATTCAAGTGCTTTTCTCAATTCTCTAGTATTCCAGAATCCTATTTAAAGGTAACCGTTTGTGATCCCTTAACCTACTACTTTCGCTTTGTCAAAAAACAACATATGAGATTTTACCTATGTTTTCTTCCATGCATATTGAAACTTTTGGTTTAGTAATTTTTTCTTTGTATGGATATCAGGTGTTTGAATTCGCCGATGAGGATAGTGGGTCTTTCAACGACAGTATTGGTAAAGGACCGTGTGCGACTTCAGTGGCTACGTGGTATATAACTAATTGATCACGCGACCTTAATTTGTTTTCCAAATTTAATTAACATGTCCAAAAAAATATATACTTGGTGTTAAATGTCACATCCCGGTCCGGGGTCCACCACATCCCGGGCCCGCTCCACTACCGTAGCACGATATTGTCCGCTTTGGGCCCCGACCACGCCCTCACAGTTTTGTTTCTGGAAACTCACATGAGAATTTTCCAGTGGGTCACCCATCATGGGAGTGCTCTCGCGCACTACTCGCTTAACTTCGGAGTTCCGATGGAACCCGAAGCCAGTGAGCTCCCAAAAAGCCTCGTGCTAGGTAGGGATGAGAATATACATTTAAGAATCACTCCCCTGGGCGATGTGGGATGTTACAATCCACCCCCCTTAGTGTGCCGACGTCCAGCACGCCTTGGTTCTTGGATCGGGGCGTGTCATTAAACAAATATTTTTTATTGGGCATAAATTAGGTAGTGATTAATAATAAATTGTTGCAGGATGAATTGCTCTGGGAAGCTGCGTGGTTGTACAAGGTAACCAATTAAGGCACCATATTATGTTGGAAATTATATATTATAATATGAAAATTGTAATATATAATTTTAATAATTGAATGAAAAATAGTGTTAACTGTATTTCTTAGAAAGGTTATGTTGTTTAGGTGCTCCTTGCTAAATGATATATAATTATAAATGAAAAGTTACATCTATTTAATAAGTAGTAATTGGGTTCTATATAAACCCATGAAACAATTGGTATTATATGATAGAAAATTAGAGTTAATTTTTACTCTTAAGAAATTAGGTTCCCCACTCTATTGTTCTAATTCTCCGTTTGTCAAATTCCGAGTCGTGTCTTGAGAGTACGGAATATATAAAGTTCGTCAGAATCCGAAGATTGAAGTGCTTCGACTTTGGATTATAGATTGTTGAATCCTAGGAGCACAAGAGTAGGGGTGAAATTATGTCCTTAGGTCATTGCATTTATGCAAGCCTCAATCTCCAAGTTTGTTAGTGTTTTTAACTTTCTATCTAGTTATTTATATTAATCTCATATAGAATGATGTCATGAATTTCTTTATGATTATTGTTTTTGGAATTTTTATGTTATTTTCATATTTTCTAATATTGCTCCAACATATTATTAGGACTATGTCAAAACTAATTTACACTACTTGGAGTCCACTGTAATAAGAAACGTAAATGGCGATCCGTACTTAACTGGTGCTGTCACTGAATTTGGAAGGGATTCGAAACATTCTGGAATTAACATACTTGTTTCTGAGTTCAGTTTTCAGTTCACAATAACACCATTTTCTTCATCTCTTCTCTTTTGATGAACCTACGTTACGTTATCAATCCAGCTGAATTTTCTTCTTTTATTTACTTTATTTGCAGTGGGAGATGACTGATCCCAACATTTCTAGTCCCTTTACCAAGGCAGACGAGTTAATATGCTCTATATTGCCTGAATCACCTACTCCAAAATCAGTCACATATTCACCAGGCAGTTCCCTAAAACTGTCCTAGCTATATATGTAATTAGCTATCCAAAATGTGAGTCAATATTGTAAAGTATTCAAAATATGTTAAAGACAAGAAATGTTAGTCACACTCTTACTTTGTCATTGTGCATTTATTTATGTGCATGTTTTAAAATAGTAAACTGCTGATTTTGAAGTGCACGATAATAAACTAAGAGTGTGAATATATTAAAGGTCGGTATGTATTTTCACTATCTTCATATATTTTCTATCTTATATATGGTGGGCTATTGTTCCGACCTGGAAGAAGTAACCTGCAACATTCAACATCCTTATCAGTTCTTCTTTTAGTTTATGCTGGCTACATGGAAGCTGCCAACAAAGTTGTGAACTGTGGCAAAAATGTTGTTATCACTCCAGATATGCTGATGAATTTCACCGAAGGACAGGTACATATATATATGTCTCCATGTAACATAACATAAATATTGTCATGTTATACTGTATTTGAGAATACTTATGTTGTCAATCTATGAATGTGGACTATTAACTACGTTCATCTTTGTCAGAATGTCCGGTCTAGACACAGCCTAACAACATATTTGTTAGTCTTAAGATTACATGTATACACGAATAAACCTATTAAATTTTTAATTGTTACATAATAACTTGAGGCTGAAATTTAATTGGTAATGTTAATGCAGGTTGACTATATACTTTGAAGCAACCCATTGGGGATGTTATACATGGTGGGATTTGGGCAAACCCTCCCTCGGAAAATACATCAACGGGGATCAGTGATACCTTCTATGGATAAGCACCCACAACACAGGCAGTGCCACGAAGGATACTTGTATTTAAAAGCCTGATCCAGCCACTCAGTACTAAGGTCTGGTGGTATTCCTCTTCACTTAAAAGTGAGAGGTTTTAGGTTTGAATCTTGTGGATTGCGAATTCGATACCAAATTGGGCTGCACGAACTTCCCCTCCCCTTAGTGTAAAAATATCGATGTACTAAAAAAAAGCACTGATCCAAACTCTAATTTATTAATAAGTGCAATTGTGGGAGGGCCTGCTGAGAATGATACATTTCAAGAGACTCGATATAACGTTCCACAATCGGAGCCAACTATATATATCAATGCACCTTTTGTAGGTGTATTGGCTTACTTCAAAGTTTGAATTTTCCTATTCTGTGTAGAACAATTCGGTGGAAGTGACTATTAGCCCCTCCTAACCAATTCGTCGTTGAAAAGATCAGGAATATGAATTGATGTTGTTCCTTATCATTTGGCAAAGTTTATTGGAGACTACATAAAGAATGTGACCCTTTAAAATTATTATTTACCTTCTAGTAAATAAAATATTGATCCTTTCTTCTAGCTTTTCTTTATACATTTTTTTTAACCGTGTCTCATGAGCGTGTTTATTCTATATATATGAGCTTGTAGCTAGTAAAAGCATATTAATTCCTCCGCTCGAGGTTCTGTGGTCGTTCTGTCCTCCCTACTATTGTTTGTATAAAAAATAAAAATTTAGAGTTTAAGAATTTCCCAACTTATGCAGCATATCAAGAAGCTTGTAACTTAATTAGTTAATAAAAAAATATTATTAATTCTTGCATCCAAAGTTCCGAGTTTGATTCTCCCTGGTATCTTGCTTGTATAAGAAAAGGCTTCACTTTAAACAAAACTAAATAAACAGAAAAGGAAAGAAAACAAATGCCTACTTAATTATACTTGGTATAAACTACCATCCAGATAATGCCATCCACCTCAGCCTTGGTATTTATGGTATGGTTCTTGCATGTGATTTTAAATCTGTGATGACTAAATCCAATAAAGACATTACCAGCCAAGTTTAACGTTAATTGTATTTAATAAGCAACTGCCATAATGTGAATATGGCTACAGGGTCCTTGCTTGCATGTTTAGATTTACCAACCGCCACACTAACTTCATTACACATGGCAAATGGGCTTGCAAAGACTACCACTATATACATGCGTGCGTGCGTGCTAGAAATGCAATAGCGTTCCAGTTTTCTCCGACTATCAATATACAGTCATGGCTATGTTTCAGAACTTGCTTCCATGGATAGTGCTCGTCACTCTTTTGGTTCCAACCATGGGCAACAAAACCTCCATTGGCGAGAAAGCCGCAAGCAACGATTGGGAAGACGCTCACGCAACGTTTTATGGTGACATGGGTGGTTCAGAAACCATGAGTAAGTAAAGTATATTTCAATATATACACGGGTTACATATAACCTTGCTATCTCTCACAGTAGTACTGAATCCACTCGGTGGTGTACATAACATGAGAGGAATGTATATATAAATGGCGCATACAAATTTTTTGTTTTCGATAGATTGATAATTTTAACTTGATCTATTTCTTGTACTTTAAACAGAAGGGGCATGTGGATATGGTGATCTGTTTCGACAAGGCTATGGCTTGGAGACAACAGCCCTAAGCACAGTACTATTCAACAACGGGCTGACTTGCGGTGCGTGTTTCGAGGTAATGTGTGTTGATGATCCACAATGGTGCCTTCCTAATGTTGGGACTATCAAAATAACAGCTACCAATTTTTGTCCACCAAACTGGGACCCAGCTTCTGACCACTGGTGCAATCCACCACAAAAACACTTTGACTTGTCCATGCCTATGTTCACAAAGCTTGCACAGGCCAAAGCTGGGATAATACCCATCAAGTACAGAAGAGTCCCATGCTCCAAACAAGGAGGGGTTAAATTTGAGTTCCATGGAAACCCTTACTGGCTTGCTGTGTTGGTCTTCAATGTCGGAGGCGCCGGAGATGTGACGAGTGTCAGAATCAGAGGCTCAAACACTGATTGGCTTCAGATGTCAAGAAACTGGGGCCAAATGTGGCAGACGGGAAACAAGATGGTAGGGCAAAGCTTGTCCTTCCAGGTTACTACTAGTGATGGGAAAACACTTGAGTTTGATAATGTTGCACCAGAAAATTGGCAATTTGGCCAAACCTTTGAGGGGGGAAGTAATTTTTAGTCCCATATATTAGGAGTTACTTTGCAGCCTTTGCCCTATGTGGAAATTTTTGATGATCCATCTTGTAATGCATATGGTCTGTAATAATAATAGTAACAATTTTGATGATCCAGCCATTGGATTGTGTTCGGATTCATATTCAATGTGCACGCTATTTTTGCCTTGGTTGTTTTAACCCTTCAACAACTTAATGTTGAGAGAGAGAGAGAGAGAGAGAGAGAGAGAGAGAATTGAATATATTAAGATATCATTTAGAAGTTTATACATATGTAATTGACTGCATAGCGTCTTGCTCTTTAACTACACAAAATTACATCAAGTTCATACCAACTCTCACTGCATACGAGGAGTGGAGATGGTGTCTCCAGTCGCACAAATTACTGATATATTCTTCTGCAGAGTAATATTCCCTTCAAAACTCACGTTGATATGAAGCCCCTGTCAACTTGGCAGCTTGTATATACCCACCTAGTTCAGTGAAAAACATTCGCTGCACCCGATAAGTTAGAGCAGATATTCCCAAACATTCAAGAAAGAAGTATCACGGGGCAGTACCCTGCAATTGGTTCAGAAGAAATTCTGATCCATCATCAGCCTTCTCATCATCATCCTCATTAACGTTAGTTTTATAATTAACATCTTCATCCGCTAAGCCAAGAAGTGATACATATAACTTATTTCTAAGCTGTCCTGACTGACTCAAAAGTCCCATGAATACCTCTTTGCTTACCGAATCACCTTCTTGCTCACAGAGTTCAAGGAAGGCAGAAACATTTACGGGCTTTGGTCTCCAACTCTTTGATCCCTCAGCAGAAAAAGCTTCTTTCCAGCAGGATAATGCCTCAGAAATTCTCTTCTCTGCAATATGTCCTTCAGCAAGGGCCTCCCATGTACTTGAATTAGGTTTTCCTCCTACATCAACCATGTGATCGTAGAAACTTTGGGCATTAACAAAATCCCCTTCTTTAATATAAAATGTGATGAAAAGATTTGCAATTCTAGGGTCGTATGTTGACTTAACCGTCAGCCATTCCTCATAAAGCTTTTCAGCCCCTTCAATGTCACCTAATCTGAGTAGAGAAGACATGATAGCATGGTAACCCAAATTCGGAATACTGGGAAAACTTGCTTTGTATACATTCCACACCCGATAAGCCTCCTCTTTCTTGCCAACACTGCCATAAAGACTTAAGAGATAATGATAAGGTATCCGATCCCGACCTGTGATCCTACTCTCAACCTTCCTTAGGCAAGCTTCAGCCTTGTCAAGCTGCCCCATCTTGATGTACATTGTAGCCATTGTGCTGAATGTGGTCCAGTTGGGAATAATGGTTCTGTCCACTTTCATCTTTTCAAAAACCTCTTCCATCCGTTCTGCAGATCCTTGGGATCCACGAGACGATAACCAGATATTGTAGGAGTATATATCTAGCTGAATGTTTTTCTCTAGCATTTCAGAAATAATCGAATCAACTTTATCATAGTCTTTGAGATTCATATAAAGTGTCATCATCACATTAAATGGAAGAGATTGCAATGCATGCCCCTTAGTTCTCATTTTATCCAGTAATGCTTCTGCCTTCTCTTTCATTCTAGCCCGAACATAGGCATTGAGTAGAGCCCCATATATTCTCCTGTCCTTTAATGTACCTGGCAGGCTCAGGAAGTAATTTTCAGCACTAGCAACTCCCCGAACTTTAGCAACTAAATCTAGTTGAATTGCAGCATCACTAGTGGATATTCTAAACCTCTCTCCTCTGTTGCTCATCCAATCATACACCTGCAGGGTGCACGAAAAATACGGAAAATCAGGTAAATTTAGTATTTAAAAACTTGTATCCTCAGACTTCTCCATTTCATTCCGTGATAAAATCTTAATCTCTCCTGTTTGGGTTCAAATGAGTCAAAACCTTCCATACAGTGTTAGAGCCCTTATGATATACGTAAATTTAGTATGCAAGTTATATTTTCATTTGCAGATATTGGCTTATCAGGAAAACTGAAGGTTTGACTCAATTGCACTAGAAGGTGATGAGAGAAGTTTTAAGAGTCGGCCTGTTACATTCACTAAACAATTACAAACGAAAATTACTAAAAGTTTCAGGCCATATTCACAGTTCTAAGATTCGGCCTGTAATGAAAACATATTTTCCAGACATTTTCCATTTCGCAATCACGATATAATTGGGGATTTGTTATCTTATAACATGCATTCTAACATAAAAAATCGCCAGACATACCAACATCTAAAAATCTCAGTGTTCTTTCAGCTAACAGACTCAAAATAGGCCTTTAAACCGGTAGTGGTAACTGGTTGCTTATCATTTTAGGCCAAGAGTTTCCGAATACTGATATTACAACCTAGAGAAACATATGAACTGCATTACCTATATCAATGCATGATCGTACCAAAACAAGAGAAACAAAACTTCCAGACCAATCAATTTAAACAGTAAATTTGAATTTTCACTTACCTATCAATGAAAGTACACTCAGAAACACCAAATTAAAAAAACCCAATATAGAATTTACCCAGGAGCATAAATACACAAGATTAAACTGAAGCATTTCCCCACAAAACCATGAAATACCCAATAACCAGTACACCCTAAAACCACAAAATAACTGCACAAGATAAGATTTTTCGGTTAAATATTTCACTTTTATTTGTACCTCAAGAGCTCTATCATAGCGCTTGTACTTCCTCAATTCCTTGACCACTCTACAAAGCTCCCACTTGGTGAGCTTCCTGCCCTCCTTCTCCCACTGGTTCAACACGTCTGCAGACCGGACTTGGGGATCCTCCGTGAGCGATATTTTCCGGTAAATGGCATTCCATTTGACCATGGGCCTCCGCTCGTAGTCCACAGTGCCATAGTTGTGGACTTGGGATATGGAGCATGAGATGGTGGGGAGTTTTTGGAAATTTAGGAAAGTAGGGAGGGTCAGAGTTGGGATTTTGTACCGGAAGGGGAGGAAGTAGGGGAGAGTGGCGTTGTGGTGGTGGTGGACGGAAGTTTGGGGAAGCATTTTGTTTAGTGGAGGAGGAGGAGGGTTTATTGGGAATGGGAAGAGAGAGATGGGTTGGTTTGCGTAACAGAGACATAGGTTGGGTTGGAAGATAAAGTTTGTGAAATTACTTCATGGCCCTATTGTTACTTATTTTCTTATTCGCTTTCTAGTTAAAGTGGTGATTTAGATTTTTATGACTCTTCATTTTGATCTTTGTGATTGAAAACCGCTAGAAATGATCCCTAAATTTATCTACCGTAAATCATCTTAATCATTCTATAAAAAATATGTCAACACCATCGTTAAATTGTCACTTGAGCAACCACATGATCACCTTTTCCAGGATATTTTGTCAAACCAACCCTCATTTTTAGCTAAATAGTTTATAAGATTGTCGTAACTCTTTATTTAGTCTCTGACAATGAAAATCGATTGAAGTAGCTCTTAAATTTGTCAATCATAAATCATTTTGATTATTCCGTGAAAATGAAGGAGATGAAGAAACTCAACCAAAATTTGACCAATAAGTACCTAAAACACTAATTAAATAAATAAAAAAAGTGCACAAATGAGATGCAATGAGCGTTTGGGCTACTGAATACTCATTCTTAGAGGTTTAGTAGCATGTTAGTTATGTTTATTTGCCAAAATGTGTGAAGATCGTGAAACACCACCAATGTTTGACCCAGTAAGTGCCTAAAACACTCCTTCAATGAAAAATGCGCACAAATGAGATGCAATGAGCATTTGAACTTTTGAATACTTATTCTTAGAGGTCTAGTAGCATATTAGATGTGTTTACTAGTCAAAATGTGAAGATGGTGAACCTTCACCAAAATCTTCTCATTAAATGGAGAGGTTAGTTTGACAAAAATACTAACGTGGTCTGTACGACAGGCTGTGCGAAGTATCGCAAGTTACCTACGAGTCGGAACCACTTAGTGTGGTCTGTACGACAGGCTGTCACCTTTCTTAGATCTAAGGTGAGCGTGTGGTATGGGAGGTGAACGATCACGTGAGGCTAGGCCCTGTCCTCAGGCGGAGTACTAACACCAGGGTGCAGGATAATGAGCTATAAATACATCTTAACACAATCATACTCACTACACTACCATCAATATATACTCACCTGAGACTTACCTGAGCGTCAGCAGCATCAAGCAACAATATATATAATCATACTAATCAAACATAAAGAGCATTTGACATGGCATTTCAATATATAAAACCATTTAAATAAGTTTTCTGGGAAAAATACCAAGTATATATATATACTAAAAAAACCAAAAGCCCACTCACTGATATATGGAAGGGTCGTAGCCCCCGAGTTTCACTTGACTACGATCGCCCTCTGGATAGGTCTCACCTATATGCGAAACAACTATTTAAACGTTATTTTAAAGCATAAACAAAACTAGTAATAACTTCTCATACGATGCTCAATTGGGGTGTTTGAATATACCAACGTGATCTACTCAACCCCACAAATATCCCCATATTTTTAGAATAATTTTTCGAGCACCCACACACCCTCACGTGCCGGCCAAGGCATGGCCACACGCGCAGGCACGTGCCTGGCACACCAAACGGAATAGTTAACGCCGTTAAGGAATATTCCATAAAAAATCAGCATATATCGTTATTTTTACCTGATATTCTGTCAAAATTAACGGAATATGCTCCTTCTCCTTCCTTGGTTCGTTGGAGTTCGGTGCTGGCCACCGCTACGTCGCCGGTTTCTGGAAAAACTTTAAAGCTTCATATCTCACTCATTTTTCAACCAAATTCCTTGAAATTTGTACCAAAATGAAGCTTAGGATGAGAAGAACACATTCTTACCACTTTAAGGTCCTAAAACCAATGAAATCTCGCCAGAAAAATCTCGATAATCCAGCCACCTCTGCAACTTGATGAACTCGAGTATCCTGACATCCAAATCACTCCAAAATTCTTCTATAAGTTTCGTGAAGAAGTTTTAAGACCTCCTATGACCTTAGAACTCAATGAAAGCTATAGCTCGACTCTTAAGCTTGCAAGGAGCATGAAAACTACTTCCACAACTTCGATCCGTGAGTGATGAAGTTGGTTGAGAGGTTGTCCGTACAGTTGTATGGAAATGGAAGAAAAATCTGAGAGATAGAGAGGTCAACGGGTTTGTGTGGGTGGGTGTGTGTTGTCCAAGTTTGGGCAACCAAACAAAACAAATAAAATTTTAAGTTCCAACTGGGTCCAAAAAGTTAGGAAGGAAAATAGATTATCCAAAAGCTTAGCCCATTTGCACACACAACCACACAACGTTCAAGGGAAAAATGGTCATTTCACACCATCAATAAAATATTTCGAGACAGGCTGTCACAAGAACCCTAATGCCTTCTTAATTTGATTTCTCCAAAACTTTTTTTTTTCCCTCTAGTTTTAATATTGCAGATTGTCTTATTTTTATTAGTTAAATTCGTTTTATTAAATTAGGCCATAAAAATCAATCACCTCAATTTTCTCCTTTACAACAATTATTGGAATTTGATTTGCTTCGATTTATTAAATAATCCCTATGGAGAACAACCTTACGAGATCCATTTATATTACAATAACCTTGTCATTCTTGCAAGTATTATATGAGTTTTTCGCCTGTTTACATGTGTAGTAAAATCCCTATCAAGAAAATGGCGCTGTTGTTGGGGATTATTTAAAATAATTCGTTCTAAACAGATTCTACATTAATTATTGTTGTACGTATAAAATAAAATATAAAAAATAAGAAAAAAAATTAATTAATTAATTAATTTTTATTTTTACAGATCAGGCAGTGCAGATTACAATCTGTGCATGGTCAGCACACGTTCAACAGATAAAAAATTGATTCCATTTGATCCAGAACCTGAGCATACGTTGAGAAGAAGACACAGGGAACAAAATTTGCAATGGGTTCCTTCTTTGCAGGGGATTTTTCTGCAGTCTTTATTTTATGGGGTTCTACACAGCAAAGAGACAATGACTTTTGTTATTCCAGAGGTTGGTCAACCTCTGGGTGATTCACTAATAGCTCACAACACTAATATACCAAGTTGCATCACTTATCTAGAAGTGGAGGAATGGTCTACATTCGAAACAAAGCAGCACATGTTGAATATTCTACCTACATTTCATAGGTTATCAACCGACGATCCTAACATGCATATTGTAGAATTTTTAATGGGATGCAAGAATATTTTGGTGAGAGGATTATCAGCCAAATCTATTAAGCTCCGTTTATTTCCATACACTCTGAAAGATCAAGCAAAGAGATGGCTCCTCATACTTCCATCAGGAAGCATCAGTACTTGGGCCCAACTCAACGAAATTTTTTTAAGCAATTAAGCTTCAAAGACTCTTGACATGAGAACTAATATTTTATCTTTTTCCCAAAAACCAAATGAAGAGTTTTATGAGGCATGGGAACGGTTTAAGGACTTGATTAGAAAATGTCCACATTATGGTATTAATAGTACTGATCCAATGCATATATTTTTCAGAGGGTTAAAAATGACAACAAAAACTCTTGTCAACACGTCATACAGAGGTTCGTACAAGGATAAAACTGCACAAGAGGCTTGTTTATTATTTGAACAAATGGCAGCAAATACACAATAATGGGCAGTTGAGCAGCCACAATCTAGGGCTGTTTTTGAGATGTCTAATGGTTCTCTATATGTGTCAGCACAAATTGAAAAAATGGAGAAAAAACTTGAAAGATTTGATGCAAAATTTGACATGTTATTACAAAGAATTTTAGGTTCACAGGTTACTATATAGCAGCCCTTACAAATTGCCTGCAGCATTTGCAACATGACAACCCATGATTTTTTGAGTTGTCCACATAAAACAACTTATCCAGAGTTTATAGCGAAGCAGGTTAATGCATTTAATAATTTTCAGCATCCTCAATATGACTTGTAGTCAAATCTCTACAACCCAGGTTGAAAAGATCATCTTAATTTAAAGTGGGATAGAGATCAACATGCTAAACAACAATTTCAACAACACATACAACAACCTGCTGAACCTAAGGCTACTTGGGAGATAGCAATTGAAAAATTAGCAAATACTACTAGTCAAGAAGTCCAAAATCTGCATGCATCAATGAAAAATATGAAAAAACAAATTGAGCAGATTGCATTGTAAGTTTCAGAAAGAGATTCACGGGCAGCACCATAACCACAAACAGATTTGGGAAATTTTGCAAAATCTAATATTTTTGCAGATTCTGCAATTTTTGCATATTATGGGCAGCCACAAGACAGATCCAAAAATGTTGTAGAAGCTACCACAAAAACTGCAGAACGTGTTTATGTGCCTACAATGCCTTATCCCGAAAGGTTGAAGCTTAAAGCACAGATCAACAAATGACAGATTTTATGAAGACTTTGGCTAAAGTTCAAATTAATCTTCCATTAATTGATGCAATCAAGAACATTCCATCTTATGCCAAGTTTTTTAAGGATGTTTGTAAAAAGAAAAAGAAGCTTGTGGATTCCAAAAAAGTGGTTCTAACGGAACAATGTAGTGTGGTCTTATTGCATAAATTGCCTCCAAAGAAAAAAGATCCAAGGAGTTTTACTATCTCTTACATCATTGGATATTGTGATTTTAGTAGTGCTTTAATTGATTTAGGTGCTAGTGTAAACTTAATGCCCTATTCTGTTTTTAAGCATTTAGGTGAAAGAGAGCTGAAGCCAACCTCCAACATTATTCAATTGGCTGACTGTTCAATTACCTATCCTAGAGGGATCATTGAAGATGTTATTGTGAAGGTTGACAATTTATATTTACCAACCGATTTTATGGTGTTGGACATGGATGAGGATATGACAACACCCATCACCTTGGGTTGTCCATTCCTAGCAACAACCTGAACTCCTATTGATGTTGAAGCCGGAACACTAACATTCCGGGTTGAAGATCAAATGGTTGTTTTTAGGTTGTTTGAAGCTACCACACATTGCTGCGATGAAAGTTAAGCACTCAAATTAAACCCTCTTGTTGTCAAATTGTAGTAAAAATGCAAGTAGGGATCGTTCTAAACCGGGGATTAGGAGGCCTTGCTAAAACCTCTAAACTAACTCAAAAACATAAAAACAATGTTAAAAACATTTGAATAGACTCAAAGGACTCAAAACAGATTCTAAAGACGCAAAACAACTTAAAAACACTAACGAAATAGAAATTTAACACTTTGAAACAACAAAGTAAAGGGGGGATTTTGGTTTTGACGAATTCGAAACAAACAAACAACTTATAAAATTAGACAGATTGTAAAACGAATTTAAGAAATGAGATGATGGATGGATTAGTTAGAGGTCCGTTCTTCGCACATGACACACTTGTACATGAATTGATTTCCAATTGCTTTTCAATAAACTATGATGCTCAACACCCCAGATTAACCGAGATGCACAAATTAACCCTCAGATTTTCCTTTACTCATTGAGTTGGATGAATGCATGCAACAACCCAAATCATTCTCTAAAAGTCCCCTATATGAATGTATAATAGAGATACAATCAGAGATCATTACTTTCAATGAAAATCATAAGTGTTGACGAGGCAATTATAACTATGAATGCATGATACATTTGCCAAGAACCCAATCAACGCGATTGTGATAAACAACCTTCACTACTCATGAATATAAACTTGTAACGATTAGGTTAAACTCATTTATATTCTAGCATCTAATTCATGCATGAAAACTAAGTATGCATCCTTAATAAACATACAAGAATCAATTATGAATAGAATAGATAATTGAATTGCAATCACAACTTATCAAATCACAAATGGAAGAAATCAATTCATATCTCAAGCATGTTCATGGCTTCAAACTTCCCCCTAACTAAATAGGGGTTTAGCCACTCATAATTGCAACAAAATTAGAAAATAACAAAGTAGACATTGAAAGCAAAAGAATGAAACAATCCAACTTGAATGGCAAGCACGTCCAAAGGTCCTCATTCTTCTCTTTGTTGCGGCACAATGTGTGGTTTGATGAATGGATGGTCTCTTGTGGTGGTGGATGGATATAGGTGAGTTATGGTGAAGGGTGGAGAGTTGTGTAGATGATGTGGTGTCTTTGGATGATGGCCCCCAATTATGGTGAAGGGTGGATGTATTTATAGGCTAGGGAGAGAAGTGTATGGAGTTGTAATGAGTGGATGTAATGGGTGTATTGGGTGAGTGTTGTGGTAATGAGTGGATGTAATGGGTGTAGTGGGTGGATGTTTGTAATGAGTGGATGTAATGGGTATAGTGGATGGATGTTTTGTAATGAGTGGATGTAATGGGTGTAGTGGGTGGATGTTTGGTAATGAGTGGATGTAATGGGTGTAGTGGATGGATGTTTGGAGTTGTAGGTCAACACACTTGAACACACACATGTTGATTTCTAGCCCTCAAATCTTCAAAAACGTCCATCCTCATGTCTCCATGCTTGCACTATCCAATCTTGGCTAAAAAAATGCTCTAAAATGCTCCAAAATGCACTTTCTTGCCAACTTTGTTATTATGACCTATAAGCACACGAAAATAGCTTAAAATACATAATTAACGAAGAAATAACAACACAAATGCACAAGAACAAGCTAACTAAGTCGCATAAATATGCTCCTATCAAATTCCCTCACACTTAGCTTTTGCTAGTCCTCGAGCAAAACAAAAGAAACAAAACGAAACAAAACAAACAAAACAAACAAAACACAACCTAACCTTCCAACATTTGCCTCAGGGATTTTCAATGAAACATGACATGCCAAAGATCACCACTTACATAGATTTAAGCATTCCTTACCCTCGAGCATACTTAATCATAGTCACCATTCACTAGCTCACATTTAATCAATTAAAACATCATTTTGAATATAGTAACATGCCTTAGAGAATTCCCTCAATTTCTTACAAGATACTTTCTATTTTCACACACATTTTCTGACTACACACCCTACACTAGTATATATGAGAAGATTAATGTAAACACGAAAGACTAGGACTCACATATGTTATAACAAATAAAGCAATTTTCTGGAGTTATTAAGCATGTTTAGAAATGATCTTATGAATGGAATGCTACTACTTAGATGCGAGAACCAGTGACACCATATGCTCATATCAATTTCAAACTCCACAAATTGAAACACACAACACTCAAGATAAAGTTAAGGGTTGTAACGGGGTTTAAGGGTAATGACTAACAAAGAAAGGATAAGGATAACAAACGTTCTGAAAGCAATAGCAAGCTAAGTAATGAAATAGACACTTGGAATTCCCTTAATAATGCATAAATTAACCTTTAAACACAAAGGGAAGATTCAAGCAACACTTAGGGCCGAATTCAATGTTTTGGACCATTTCTTCAACAAACAACACTTTAGAGCTATTTGTTCACATATTTTTCAACTCTTTTTCACTCTTTTCACAACTTTTCTTCTTTTCATTCTATTTTCCACGAATGTTTCTTTTTTTTTCTTTTTCTTTTCTACCTGTGCCTTATTAAGGACTTTGGCACACACAGACACACACACAAGAATCACTCCCCCACACTTGTTTTTCTGCAAAAGTTCAACAAAAGGAATTCTTTCTAAATTATGTTTTACTATGCTTCAAGAACAAGGGTATGGATGATCCTAATCTAGGTTAGGTGAGGATAGTGTGGGTTAACAAAGAACATAGGCTACAAAAGGCTCAACGGGGTTAAACTTAAACACATAATGAAATAGGGCACGACAATTTGACTGTGGTGGTCACTACACAACTTCATCTTGAATATGTGTTATGCAAATCAATAGCATGTTTTGAATGAAATAGACATGAGTTTTATCATTTCGAACTAAATGATGAAACGCCTTCTAAGTAGCAACCAAGCAAAGAATAATGAGATCATGCAATGACTTTAGAAAACAAAAAAATTGCACAAATTAATAACTCTCCAAATAAACGTTTAGGCTCAAGTCTCACAAGGTTGTAGCGTTCATTTGAGTTCCTTCCTTCAAGCATGTTACAAAAATTGATTTTTCCTTTATGATTGCATGTGAATTCATAAATTATAACCACAACCAAGCATACACCAAAGAGTAAATCAATTTTTCATCCATGTTTATAACTCTCTTTAACAATCATGTAATTAAAAACCAAATCCTCATCATTGTGTTGGAAGGTACCCTAAGACACAAATAAACATACAAAAATAACTCTTTTTGGGTTTTCAAAACAATTTTTTTCAAATTTTTATGAAACACTTAAAACAGCAAGGAACAACACTAGAAGTAATGGGTGATAAACTCCTACGAATTTCATGCAAAACAACTTGGTTACCCCCTCACACTTAAATCAAACATTGTCCTCAATGTTTCAAGCATATACTCACACAAAAACAAGCAAATAAACAAACAATGAATAAACATGACAAGTATGGCAAAGTAAAAATTAGACAGAGTAGAGTTTAAGAATGCAAATCTGGTTTTGGAGATAAATGATCTTGTTATCTTTCCACAGCTTTGATCTCGAACTGTTTTGGAATTATGAGGAAGGAATATGAGAGTTCCTTGGTTTCAAATCAGACTCTTTCTGCCGGGTTGATTTGATTGTGCAGTCTGCATTCTTCTCTGCTTGTTTCTTCTGCACGGCAGATAGGCACGAGGTAGAGGTGTTAGTCTGTTTCTTTCTTCAATCTTTCCAAGTGCCTACCTCTTGCTTTCTTTCTTCTTGTCCCTAGCTGAGGATGAATTGGCAAATTGTCTCCACATGCTTCGAGGTATCATTTTCACTTCCCTTATCTGTTCCCCAGGCAGATGTGGTAGACGAAGAGGAAACATAAAATGATGAAGAGGAGTACTCGAGAGCAAGGCTAGGTAAGCAATCAAGAAGGGGTTCCAGGCAGTTGGTTCCAGATCGGAAGATTGATACCAAGTGCTGGCTGATTGCTCTCTTTCTCCTTGTCCTAAAACAAAGACAAGGAGAAGGACAGGGAGAAAGCATGATATGATATACTCTTGCTTTCAACCTTCATGATATGAAATACTTTTGCTTTGGATGAGTTGTTTGCAGAGGTACCCCAAGGAATAAAGAACACTGAGTGACTCAAGAGGGTTTGTTGGAAAGGCATTCTCTGAGAAGAAGGGGGGTTATGTATGTCTGCCTTGCAATTGAGGGTGAATGATGACATTTATAGGAATTAATAACCAGTATTATTCTTTCACTCTTGTCAGCAACCGTTGGATGATTTAATAGTAAACTTCACGTGCTTTCTACTTCACAAGAGATCTTCGACAGATTGCCCGTAATTTCCATAAAGCTAACTCTGCATGTGACAGATGTTGACACGTCTGGAAAAGCAGATGGTTGGAATCGGTGCTTCGACAAACTGCCCGTGATTTTCGCAAAGCTTACTCTGCATGTGACAGATGTTGACACGTCTGGAAAAGCAGATGGTTGGAATCGGCGCTTCGACAAACTGCCCGTGATTTCTGCAAAGCTTACTCTGCATGTGACAGATGTTGACACGTCTGCAAAAGCATATGCCTCTCCGATATCTGGAATTGCCTTTTCGATCTCTGAAATCCCGTCAAGTTGCTTGTGACAAGTGCGGACAAATCTGGAAGAGAAGATTGGCCGTGGTTTCTGAGCAAGCTCAGCTTTTGAGACAGCTAGCGCTTATTTGATTTTTTAGTTGGCCTCTTCGATTTCTGAGCTTGCCTCTTCGATCTTTGAAATCCCATCGCGTGCTGATTTTTATAGAGGTACATTGGATGTTCAAAGCACACTTGAATTTTTTCCTGTAAAAACTCTCTTTGTCACATCCCGGCCCGGGGCGGACCACTTCCCCGGCCCACTCCACCACCATAACACGATATTGTCCGCTTTGGGCCCCGACTAGGCCCTCACGGTTTTGTTTCTGGGAACTCACACGAGAACTTCCCAGTGGGTCACCCATCATGGGAGTGCTCTCGTGCACTACTCGCTTAACTTCGAAATTCCGATGGAATCCGAAGCCAGTGAGCTCCCAAAAAGCCTCGTGCTAGGTAGAGATGAGAATATACATTTAAGGATCACTCCCTTGGGCGATGTGGGATGTCACACCCTTCTTGCACTTTGACGATCTTGACTTGTCTGACCTCTTCTTTCTTTAACACCTCTAAGAATGTTTGGCCCCTCCGACCGTCGTTTTGACTTGAACCTTGGTGAAGAGGCAGTCCCGCCTTCTCCAGACAACATATGGCGCCCATCCTTCATATCCCCTACCGGTCCCCTTACCGTTGGGGATTCGCTGATGAAGAATGATATGACAGCTGCGGTGGTGGCCAGGAACCTTGTCACTCCCAAAGATAATAGACTACTTGCCAAACGGTCTGATGAGTTGGCTGTAAAGGATTCTCTGGCTCTCAGTGTGCAGTGTGCAGGTTCCGTGTCTAATATGGCCCAACACCTATTTGCCCGAACCCGTCAAGTTAAATCATTGGCGGCTGAAGTGATGAGTCTCAAGCAGGAGATTAGAGGGCTTAAGCATGAGAATAAACAATTGCACAGGCTCGCACATAATTATGCTACAAACATGAAGAGGAAGATTAACCCGATGCAGGAATCTGATGGTCATATTTTAGTTGATCATCAGCGATTTGTGGGTTTGTTCCAACAGCATTTGCCTTCGTCTTCTGGGGTTGCACCGCGTACTGAAGCTCCAAATGATCAACCTCCGCTGCCTCCTTCTTCTAGGGCTCCGCCGACTGCTGAGGCTCAGCCGACTACTGAGACTTCTCCTAAGCAGCCTTTGTGAAGGCTCCCTCTTGTAATTTTCTGCTTAATGTTCTTTTTTTTTCATGAAAATGAATGTAAGAATATCTTGCATATCTGTCAATGTTTCAAAAATAAACCCACACCCAAAAATAATTAAATAAACAACAAAAATAAAAAAAATGACAATCATGGCAAAATAGAAATGCAAAAAATGGAAGGTTTTTAGAAACGCAAAACTGATTGTAGAGCGATTCATAGATCTTCCTTTTTTGAATACATGAGTTGCCTCCCAAGAAGCGTTTTCTTTAACGTCTTGCAGCCGGACGATACCTCCAGTCACATTCCCCTAGGTTCCATGGAAGTGATCCTCGAATGGAAGGTGATACTTGAAGTGATCCAGCAATTGTGTAAATTATAGTGTGGGTGCCTGAATCATCAAAATCAGCAAGTTAGTGGAAAACGTATGTAAAATTAGAGAAGATGACTTACTTGCTTTGTCCAACAAGAACTCAATGACAAACACCACTTTTTTGAAAGTTTCAGGGACATTGGACTTGGCCAGATTGAATGTGATGGTTGGGACTTGTCCCGTGTCATAAAATTCAACTTCTTTAGGAATGGTTGTCTCAAGCACATCCTCTTTGATGCATTCTACATCTTCTCCAGCCACTACTTTATCTTGAATCATTCTTCTTGGTGTACAAAGTCCTTTGAACATTTCAACACAATCTGGAACTTGATTTGTTGCACCAAGAATTGAAATATCATTTTACACCTTTGGGAAGGCTTCCACGATGTCTTTTTCACTCTCTTCTTTCTTGGGAATAAAAAACCTACTAGGAAAAGGGACGTTCGGAGGAATAACATTAGAATGAATTGAATTAGGAACCACCTCACCTAAGTTGGATGGCATAAGGACTTGAGGGGCTTGCAGCAAGAGTTCTTCTAAATTGCCCATGTCGTCCTCCTCCTCTTCTTCTTGCAACAACAATTCATCCACTTTCGGGCTATGTTTGGATGGTTCTGGGACGGCTTCATCCTCCATTTCACTTCCCAAAGTGATAGCCTAAGCAATTGCAAAATCTTCCATTGAATTTACGATGTTTGCGTTGGAGAATTCACTTTGTTCTTGAATTTGTGCCATGACTTCCACAATCTCTCCCATTTGATTATTTAATTCACCCAACTTCTTGTCTTGATTTTGTAGGTCCTACGTCAAAGAGGTTAGTAATTGAACAATTTGATCACTATCCATGGACATACTTGAATTTGATTGGAATTGTTGTAGGGGGAGTTGTGGTGGCTACATAGGCGTTAAATAAAACTCCTCAGATTGCTGCCAATATCCATCTTGTTGAGCCTCCTTAGCTTGATTTTGTGAGCCCTGCACCAAAGAATTTAATTCATCAAAAATTCGATTGTAATCTATTGACGAATCTGAGTTTGATTGGGCATATTGTATATGAGGTTGTGGTGGCTGCATAGGTCCTAAATAGAACTCCTCATATGGCTGCCAATATCCTTCATGTTGAACTTGTTCCCACCACATAGAGTCTGAATGATCACTCCAATCTCTTTGTGGACATTGATTGGTTTGATATCCTTGCCAATAAGACGCACCAAATATAGGGACACTTTGCATTGTGATCCTTTCGGCATACTGTGACATTTGAGAAGTAAGATTTGCCAATTGAGCTTGAATGCTAGCAAAATCCATGTCTTACTTCTCTAGTACCTAAATTCAAAGAAAGAAAACTAAATCAAATATCAAAAGTAAAATAAACAAAACAAAGCAAAAACAGAAACTAAAAATAAAAGACAAGAAAAGAAACAAAGTCAGTAACTCAAAACGAAAAAGAAATAAAAAGAAACAACGGGGGATTAGCAAAGTTGTTAATCCCCGGCAACGGTGCCAAAATTTGATGCGATGAAAGTTAAGCACTCAAATTAAACCCTCTTGTTGTCAAATTGTAGTAAAAATGCAAGTAGGGATCGTTCTAAACCGGGGATTAGGAGGGCTGGCTAAAACCTCTAAACTAACTCAAAAACATAAAAACAACGTTAAAAACATTTGAATAGACTCAAAGGACTAAAACAAATTCTAAAGACGCAAAACAACTTAAAAACACTAACGAAATAGAAATTTAACACTTTGAAACAACAAAGTAAAGGGGGGATTTTGGTTTTGACGAATTCAAAACAAACAAACAACTTATAAAATTAGACAGATTGTAAAGCGAATTTAAGAAATGAGATGATGGATGGATTAGTTAGAGGTCCGTTCTTCGCACATGACACACTTGTACATGAATTGATTTCCAATTGCTTTTCAATAAACTATGATGCTCAACACCCCAGATTAACCGTGATGCACAAATTAACCCTCAGATTTTCCTTTACTCATTGAGTTGGATGAATGCATGCAACAACCCAAATCATTCTCTAAAAGTCCCCTATATGAATGCATAATAGAGATACAATTAGATATCATTACTTTCAATGAAAATCATAAGTGCTGACGAGGCAATTATAACTATGAATGCATGATACATTTGCCAAGAATTCAATTAACGCTATTGTGATAAACAACCTTCACTACTCATGAATATAAACAGGTAACGATTAGGTGAAACTCATTTATATTCTAGCATCTAATTCATGCATGAAAACTAAGTATGCATCCTTAATAAACATACAAGAATCAGTTATGAATAAAATAGATAATTGAATTGCAATCACAACTTATCAAATCACAATTGGAAGAAATCAATTCAAATCTTAAGCATGTTCATGGCTTCAAACTTCCCCCTAACTAAATAGGGGTTTAGCCACTCATAATTGCAACAAAATTAGAAAATAACAAAGTAGACATTGAAAGCAAGAATGGAGTACACCTAAAACGCTCCAAAGTTCCAAGCTTGAAACGCCAAGGACCTTTGTTCTCACCACCTTGTTGTAGCATAAGTGTTTAGGATGTGTATGGATATATGGGTGGAATGGATTTGCATGGCTAAGAGATGAAAGTGTATGGATTGGTGAGATGTAGTATGGCTAGATGAATGGATGGAGGTCATGGCAAGGAAATTGTGTTTGTGAATGAAGTTGTGAGATGTGAAATGCAGTGTCTTTAGATGATGGCCCCCCAATTATGGTGAAGGGTGGATGTATTTATAGGCTAGGGAGAGGAGTGTATGGAGTTGTAATGAGTGGATGTAATGGGTGTAGTGGGTGAGTGTTGTGGTAATGAGTGGATGTAATGGGTTTAGTGGGTGGATGTTTGTAATGAGTGGATGTAATGGGTGTAGTGGGTGGATGTTTGGTAATGAGTGGATGTAATGGGTGTAGTGGATGGATGTTTGGAGTTGTTGGTCAACACACTTGAACACACACATGTTGATATCTAGCCCTCAAATCTTCAAAAACGTTCATCCTCATGTCTCCATGCTTGCACTATCCAATCTTGGCTCAAAAATGCTCTAAAATGCTCCAAAATGCACTTTCTTGCCAACTTTGTTATTATGACCCATAAACACACGAAAATAGCTTAAAATACATAATTAACTAAGAAATAACAACACAAATGCACAAGAACAAGCTAACTAAGTTGCATAAATATGCTCTTATCACACATCCAGGTGATAAGCAAGAATGGATGCATGTTGATGCATTAGATGATTTACCTCGAGCCAAATTTATGAGCAAATCATCAACTAACAATCTGCCCATAAAGACTCAAAATATGATTCGTGAGTGTGATAGCAAAGCGCAGCAGCACAAAGTTCGGCTGATTGAAGTGCAAAAATAAAAAACAAAACCAACTTTATTTAACAACTATCCAGGCCATCAGATTAACCAAAAACATCCGAATGCCAAGGGCAAGAATAAAAAGTTGCAAGGCAGTCCAAGTTGTGAGAAAATACAAACAGGTACAAAAGTGTGGTTATTAAGTTCATATTTCAAGTCAATTCCAGGTAGACAAGCGTCTTGGTGGAAAGGCCCTTATATGGTTAAATAAGTTTTTCAAAACGGTAACGTGGACATTGAAATAGAGGGCAGGGGTTGTGTGCTCAAGGTCAAGAAGTATCTACTAAAGTCATTCCTAAGGAAGTTTTGTGCAACCAAGTCATCAACTCTGAAGGAATAAGTAACTTGATTACCAGCCTTCTGCAACGTCTAGCTATGGATGTTAACTAAAGCGTTTATTGGGAGGCAACCCAATTCTCTAACTTTTTCTTTACTATCTTCCATTTTTATTTCATTACTTTCAGTTTCGAGCTGCATTTCATTTCTTAGGTTATCATAAAAATAAAAAAATAAAAAAAACCATAACAAAACATACAGAAACAGAAAAAAAAAAAACAAAAAACAAAAAATATTTGCTTTTACTTGTTTTATTTTAGTTTACCAATAGTATCTTCTACATTTTTTTCTCTGATTTCAACTCTTGATTTTTTTGCAGCTAGCAAACAAGAAAAACAAGAATTAATGTACAAAGAGATTATTTTAGATGGAATCATGCATCCAGTAGCAGATTTACTTTAACATCAACCCCATATGTAATACACAAGCAGGGATGGGATGTTATACCTCTCTATTTTGCTATGCGGCCATTCTTCCTTGTAGGCCGATAGTTTGGTCAGCCAAATGTGTCTTTGGCAATCTGGGGTCATTCCTGCAACACAACAATCATGTGTATGAGTTACAGTGGAAATGTTTATATACCATCAAATGTGGGGTATTTCTGGGATCTATCGCTTTTACATTCGAAAGTGCCACGGATGCCATGGATGCCAGTATTTAAGTTTAGGGGTAAATGAGACAACATTTTTACATTTGGAGGTGATCACTGGTGGAGAACAAAATTTTTAACTCTGCATGACTCGGGTTCACGGTGTCTTCAATGTTTGCCTTGTCCTTGCTGTTGTTCAGCTTCCAGCTCGAGAACCTTTGCACACAAACAAGACACATAGATTATACACTTGCAGGGTGGAGTTATATGAGACATGGAAATCATCACAATGCGTTGTTTGAGTGAAAATGTTTACCTCTGTGGGATGATTGGAGCTTCACTGTGCTCTCATTTCTATGGCAAAAACTAGCTGGTTTCAAATTTTTGCAAATAAGAGTGAGTGGTGTAGATCGGCTCATATTTGCAAGTTTAGGGGACTTCATACAGATAAAAACATATGTATGTGTTAAATCTTGCTACATTTCACCCAAATACATAAAGCTAAAACAAAAATAACACAAATTGAGGAGGATTTTTTGATGGAAATGTGCCCTAAAACCAATCATATGATGATACTTTAGGGACATTTCACATGTTAAACTAATATAGTTTAATTTAAAGGCCAAAGATTATTATTTGAAGCAGTCTCATATAAATGTTATACGCTTAAACGATAAGTCCAAGGAATATGTAATTGGGAGAATGCGATCTAAAGAAGTTAGATTCATGAGACCATTCTCTTTCGTATACATATCCTAAACGTTCCTGATCATAGGATTGCCAATTAGGCATTGACAGTCCGTTAAGATCAGTACGTGTTATGTCTTCTCTTAGGGAGAGTGACTGGTCTCGAGTCATTGGTGTGACTGACACCAAGACAAGTACGTAGGTGCTCAATAGAGAATGAGTTCACTGAACGCGATCAACAAGGAGTTCTCATACTCACGTCACATGAGAACTCATGGTTGGGATAATGCAAAGTAGTTCTTTGACCTGAGACATCATAGTTGTCTTGTGGTTAGGTCCTTGATCTTTGACTATGTCAAAGTCACTCCATCCGAGGGTGTTCACGACATAGTTGGGGTTAAGCCACTTAGCCATGGAGGCAAGTGAATGCGCAACAAGGGATCTCTAACCTTCAAACTGTTTGAGGGAGAATACTCTATGATATGATTAAGAATCTCTGGCCAGAGTATGAATGAGATTTAGGAAGTCATTCCAAATCACATTCAAGGTAATCATATAAGTAAATGAATCGCATTGGATAGTAGACATGAATAAACTATCAAACCAAACAATGTGGTCAAAAGTATTGTATTAGAGAAAGACCGTATTGCATTGTAATCCTAAACTGAATAGGTTCTCCACCTCTTCTAATTAGCTTGGGTAACCATGACATTGGCTAGGTGTCACTCATGGTTTGTGGAAGCCCTAAACGTGTATAATCACTAAAGGGAGAATTGAAAGTAAGTTTCAATTCACAATCGATTTGAAAGAGTTCTAATCGCCTACTACCTCGCTAAAAGGAACCTAATGGATCACACACCGTGTAAGGTAATGCTTGAAGGATTTGACGGAGATGAGTAATGACAATTAAATGGTTTAATTGTTTATGGCAAGAATTAATTAATATGTTAATTAATCAAATGAATAAGTTCGTTTTAAACCTTGAGTTAGTTTTGGGCTTCGAATCGTCAAGCCCATTAGCTTAAGTTGTATGACAACTTAACAAACAAAATTCAAGAAGCCCAAAACAGCTCAAAGGCTTGGGAAAACCGGCCATATAGAGAGGGGTAGTGAATTTGGCTTAATTGCAAGTTTGCCACTCCATTGTGAGGTGGTATAAAGGAAAATTTATAGCCATTTCATCCTTAGGGTTTCTTTTGGGAGAAAAGATGAGAGTACAAGCTCACTTTTCTCTTTAAGAGGCCAGCCACCCTAGAGGATTTTAGCTAGCAATCTTACTTCCTCTAGGTCACTCATCTCTTCTTCAAGTCCTACCTTGGTGTGGAGACTTAGAGGTTCTCAACTTTGGGAACTTGGAGAATCCTTTCAACCATCCTCATCCAAGAAATCCATGGAGCTAAGAAGCAAGGAATGAAGGCCCTCTCCTTGGGTGATTAGCCTTTGCTTATGCAAAGAGGAATCAACAAAGGTATAAAATTTCTCAACTCACTTTGTTCTTGAGTTGAGTCTTGGTTCACATAACTACTAGGCTTTGAATTTCATGGGTAATGTTTTGTGTTTGAGTGCATACAAGCATGATTCCACCTTTAATTGTTAATTGCATGCCATAGATGTTGCTCAAATGACATGTTTTTCACAAAATTTCCTTCATTTTTACCTTCAGCATCTTAGCTTTTCAGCTCACTCCACCACGGCTAGGTACTCATAGAGGTGTGTTTGTTGTTGGGTTATGGAAGTCTACGGATGCAGCGCTTAGAGAGGATGAAGGAGCTGCTGTGAGATAGAAGGGTTGTAATAATTGGCGTTGGTGCGAATGTGCTAGGAGAAAGGATGAGGCTAGTTTTCTAAAGAAACAGAAGGCTCTTGCGTTTTTTAGAGCAATGAAGAAGAGAAAGAGAGCAGAAATAGATGGGTTTGAAATGAGAGCAACAAGAGATGATTTTTTGACTTTCTAGACACAGAGAGAGGCTTCGGTTTCAACAAACAACATTATTATTATTCAGAAAGGGATGGGAATGGACAGAAAAGAGCAGTTCGGCTCTTGGCTCGAGGCAAATGTATCAAGAGCATCCAATGCTTATTTTAGAGAGAGGGTTTCTAGTGCTCGTGTATGTAATGCATGTGAACAGCACACTGGGCTGCTTTGTCTTTACTTTCGTGGGCTTTTCTTCATGTTTTTCCTTGGTTTTTCATGGCCCAATGTGTGACTCCTCATGACTTTGGATCCCTTCATGTCATTATTCACACCAGGTGCATGTGTTCCTTTCTTTAATTATTTATTTATTTTGTTACCTTTCCTTGGCTTTTCTTTAGTTTTTTTTATTTGTTATGTTTAGTTCAGGTTTCATTTTTGTCTTTAATTTAATTTTCTTTTATTTTGTTGTCTTTTATAGTTTATTTGATATTCCACACCTTGAGGACAAAGTGTGAAATAAGTTTGGGGGTGGGAAAGTAAAATTTTAGGATTTTTATTTTTTGAGTCAAATAAAATTTTTTATTTTTAAGTTAATATCCATAGTTTGTTTTAAACGTTAGAACAAATGAACATGGTGAATAATAATCTCACAGTCGAGTCTTTTCTATTTATCGTTGTTTAGACACTAATTCATGAATTATACTTTGAAAACTTTGCACATCACACCAACATGGTTTGTGGGGAGTGAGATTGAAACACTTACTTTTTGTCTAAGTGTATTTATATTTTTGTTCTATATAAAGTAAAGTTAGTTCTTGTTATGAATAAAGTAATAATTGTCTCACCCGAGGCATTGCCTAGTAACCAGGCTAGTCCTGCCTTGTCAGCAGTGATTCTTGCGTCAAACGGTAGAGTTTGGCATGGGGCAGGGTGGTTTGTTGGTTTCGTAGCCTTTTCATCTCGGGTTAATAAGTCCTTAAGGGTGTTCTACATCTAGTGCCCTAAAGCCCTAGTGGTTTAGGAGTCATTGACCTAAAGCTTAAGTGAACCGACATTGCACGACCACTACTTTACTGAAAAAAAATTGTTATATATGAAAAAAAAAGAGAAAAAAGAGAAAAAAGAGAAAAAAAGAGAAAAAAAATTCAAAAGAAAAGAAAAAGAAAAGTAGTATATTTAAAGTTAGTATGTGTGAAATAAATAAGGACGAGAGGTAAGGGTTTTAGTCGAGTTTCCTTAACTATGTTAGTTCACTTTACACCAAAGGAAGTTTCTGAATTCTTTTCTAATTGATTCTAAATGGCTTAGACTCTATGGTGGGATTGGTTGGAACTTTTGAAAAGATGTTCTGATTTTTAACGTGTTCTATGGATTGCAACTTTGAAGGTGAAAATTTTTGTCAGTTAGTTTTAGTTAAGTCTTTAGTTTGTTAGTTTTTATTTTTGTCTTCTAGTTTTTTTTGCTTGAGGACAAGCAAAAAGTTAAGTTTGGGGGTATTTTGATGAGTCAATTTCATATTATATTTTTTACCCTATTCTTAGTATGTTTTGGTAATTATTTTGATAGAATTTTGATACTTTGGTTTATATTTTCAATATAGGACATCTAACTTCCTCTAGAGCAAAACAGCCACAAACGGATGAATTTTAGAGTGATTCAAATTGGAGGACATTTGGGTGTCTCTTGGCGTGTTCGCATCAAAATTTGAGATTTTTCTACAAAGCGGTTATTTTCTAGCGATGGAATAAAGAAACAATGCGCAGTGTTAGAAAATGACGTTTTTGGGCTTAAATTGTGATTTTGGAGCTCGAGATGACCTCTGATGGGTTCGTGGCCTTCTGGAGAAGTGTTTAGAATATTTCAAACATCAAATCCAGCTATATTGGGCCAGTTTTGGAGCAGCTTAAGGGTCCAAAAAGTGGTTGTTCAGATTTTAAGCGAATTTTACCATTTAATTTAGGAATATGCTTCCTATTTTATTTTGGGTTCTTGGAGATTTTCTAATTTAAGGTGTTTTCAATCATTTTCTTAATAATATTTTCTATGATTTTAATTATGAATATGCGTAACTAATTCCTTTTGCTAGGGCAAAGCCATGAGCCTTAGCATGAATATGTGATTTTTATTTAATTGCTTAAGATTGATTGCATGCACACTTTGAATTATTAATCATTGGTTTAAACTATCTAATTTTCTTAATGCCTGATCACCATTAGGATCTTTAGAAAAGTAATTTGATGCAATTTTGGTCAAAAGGTTCCCTAAAATTAACGTTGGCTTCTTGTGATTAATAATTGTAATTTCGCTTCAAATGAACACCACGTCTTAAGGGTTGCATGATTTTTCAAAGGGTTTTCATAGAGCATAATGAGTCTTTCATGTTCAAATTTGATCCGAATGTCCGGATGGGTTGAATGTTAGATATACGTTCTATGTTGAAGGTTCCAAGTAGAATATGAATTAGGAAAAACTAACCTTCAAAGTGGCATGTGTAGATCATAAGTAATTAGTAAAAGTTCATAGCATTGCGAGGTGATGGTGGAACCCTAATGCGTTCTTAATTTGATTTTTCCAAAACTATTTTCTTTTCCCTCCAGTTCTAATATTGCAGATTGTCTTATTTTTATTAGTTAAATTCGTTTTATTAAATTAGGCCATGAAAATCAATCACCTCAATTTTCTCCTTTACAACAATTAATTGGAATTTGATTTCTTCGATTTATTTAATAATCCATGTGGAGTGCGACCTTGAGAGATTCGTTTATACTAGAATAACCTTGTCATTCTTGCAAGTATTATAGGAGTTTTTATCCTGTTTACATGTGTATTAAAATCCCTATCACCGACCTCTACACGACGTCACTGCCGAAGACTACCTTCCATAAGCTTTTTTTGAGGAATTGGTATGCGTAACTTTTTCACTTGCGATGCTTGTTGTTTCATTTGGAAGTTTTGTCAAACTCAGGGGGAGTATCCACAAGTATACTCACTTAACTCAGGGGAAGTATCCATAAGTATACTCACTTGACCTTGATGTACTCTTTTGCCCAATGATTAGGAGCATTTTCCCATTGGATTTTTGCTACCTGACTAGGTTTTGATAAGGCACCCATCTTGGGTTGGTCATACCCTTGTGTACGTTCTACTTGCGTCCCGAAGATGTATAGTTTTCACTTAATGCAACTTCTCACTTTTCTCCTTTAGCTATAGGCTTTTGTCTCACCTTGGGTTTTTCCATTGCGAGGTTTTGTGAGTTTTACCACCCATGCATTCTTCCATTTGTTTTGAGACTCGCATTCATTACTTGTGTCGACTCGACGAGACGACTTCATCAACTACTTCTACACTTGCCTGAAGATTTGATACGCCATCTACTTGAGTATTTGTACACTCAAGGGGGAGTGTTGTGACATATGTTCTAATACATATTGTGATGCGTACATCCTAAGTAGAGATAGATTAGGAATCCTTTGGGATCTAGAAGATCTTTCCTAATAGACTTTGTATTACTTGGTAAGCAAGTTTCTCTCCTCCATATTACTATAAATAAAGGCTCAAGAATTGGAGAATTAACACACAATTCCTCAAGCCTATTCTCTACTCTCTTTCTCTCTATGCCGCACCCCTCAGTTAAATATAGGCTACAATAGTTTTTCTGTATTTTTAGGGTTTTCTATATTTTAGATTTTTCTTCGAAAATCATCACATAAGAAATTCCCAAGACAAATCGGTCATATAAAATTTTTGAGAAACTATATTTTATTGGATAACTAAAATGAAACTATGGATAATCAAACTATAATGAAAAATGCAAGCAACCTTCTCATTTTGACCTTCTCGTTCTATCTTTTCGCCTATCGTTATTTGGCAAAGTTGCTTGATGATTAAAATTGTCTATTTTCTAGATCACTCTTTAAAGATCATCCATGAGAAATATTAACTAAACTGGAAATCGCTTAGTCATATAATGGTTATACAATAAATAGACGAACGATGTTTCTCACTTAAACACCAAAATTTTAACAATGCTAATTAAACGGTTAAATGATATCTGATTGTTGGTTGACTTTTTTGCAGAGTTAATCTTTAAAGGGTGAAGGGTGATATAAAAAGTAGATGGTTCCGATCATCATGCAAGATTGCAAGATGAGGAGCTGAGAAGGTAGTACAAGAAAATTCAAATGAGAAGGTTGCTAGCATCTCAATAGTAAAATAATTTCTTGTTTAACCCAGGTTTTTGCAAGAGTATATATGAAAAATTAAAATTGAACAGTTTTGATCATTGGATTATAACGAATAAAATAGGTATTGTCTTAAATAAATATCTCTTACCACAATCTTTTGTTACAAGTGAGATATTGGCAGACGTGAATTTGAAGGGAGGACATCGGGCGTAAAGATAAACGCTCTTATTAACTGTAGGCGTAAAGATAAACGCTCTTATCAACTGTAGAGCTACAACTTTCTTGATCAAACTCAAGTACTACTATTAAAATCCACAAAATTATCAAACTGAATCGGACAACTTAGGTTCATCGGTTGTTGTGAGGGGAACGAATTCACCAAAACCACCAGCCTCCTCAACAAAAACATCATCTCCAACCCTAAAAACTGCATGAACCAAAATAACTGGTATCACACTAGCCAAAGTCACCAACAAATGTACGACTGCATCCGTGAGTATGAGCTCAATCATCGTCCCGATGGCCAACAAGGCCAGCACCACCTGCCTCTCGACGGTCTTGTGCAGCAGTAGAGATTCATGTACTACCCTTAACAGCACGAGGTACAAGCATCCCACGACAATCATTACCGTCAAGAAAATTAGGGAATCCTTGCGCTGAGGCACTAGAGTTATGGAGAGTATTGTCAATATGAAGAGTGTGTAGTACAAACCGAAATAACTAAAGTTTCTGACGATTCGAACTGCGGTTGCTTCTGGGGTTGCGGGGATGTTGAAGAGGCAGAAGAGCTTGAAGTCGTTGCGCTTTTTTCCGGTTGAGTCCTTCCGCTGATTGAGATCACCAGTGGTAGTTAGTGGAGGTGGTGGTGTTGAAGTGGTGGACGGCCTTTGCACGGTGCCATAACTAGCCATCTTCTGACCAAAAAATATGTAGTGTCTAAATAGAATTGAAGGGATTACAAAGAAGTGATACTTGCTGATGTTTTGGATCGAATAATATATAAGCAGAAAGCTTTGAAAGGGTAAACTACATATGTTTATATATGTGTATTATTATACACACACAGATATATACACACACACACACACATACCATACACGTATGATAAGAGTGACATTTGCAACTTCAAGGAAGATTCGGATGGCACTTTCGACATTTCCCTTGCCGTCCAAATTTGACTAGAAAATTTGAGTCAAAACAAACAAAATGAGAAGTTTGGCGTGACTCGTTCAATACGTTCTCTTGTTTTTTTTTTCTTTCTGTTTTTGTCATTTTTATTGATAAGAATGAAAAAAACAATTTGGAATGAAACACGATAATATACAATTTAGAGTCTGTTTAATGGCTATTTGATTTTCAGTTCTTAGTTTTCAATTTTTGTGTTTGAGTTTTGAAGTATAAATGAGAAAGGGGAGCAGAAGAAGGGTGGTGAGGGAGGGGAAATAAATAAAAACAAATAAATGAAAACACAATCTTAATAGTAAAACAACTTACAATAAGCACTTGTATGTTGTAAACTTCCTATTAAAGTGTGATTGTGTAAATCCTATATTAGATTTAATTCTAGTTATTCTTTCCTATATGGACTTGTATTCCTTAGGGATGAAGGATTTCTTCTTCCTCTTATTACTATAAATATATGCACTATGTAGGAAGGAATAACACACACATTTCCCTACGACATCTCTCCTCTCTCTCTCTCTCCTTGTCGCCGGCCCTCTTCCCCTTAGTCATAAAATAGGCTACAACACGTTATTAGCATGCTCCTACCGATGTGCTTAGGAATGTAATGTGGAAGTTTTCTGCATCAAATCAGTTCATCGATATCATCACGCAATCAGGTTCTTCCAAAAGAACGGTTTTTATCTCAATATTTTTGTAGCCCTGATAGCATGAACATTCACCATAATGCATGACCCAACTTTACATTTTTCGAATTTTAGATTCTACATAATTTGTGTATGCATTATATTCATAATTGTTGAATTATGGGAATTTGATATTGCCATGAATTGCATCAAATATATGTTCATATGCATTAAATTGAATTAATTGAAAAAAAAAGGGGGAAACAATCAAAAAACAATAGGGTTCTTTGAATCGGTGACCTCGTGCCGCTCACCCAGCCTATGTGAGCTGTGCCGAGCCGAGAACCACCAAGCTACGGAGCTAGAAAGCTCCTAGCTCTGCAACCCAGAAAACCCGACACCATTGATGGTGTCTTTGTCCACGTCGACCATGGCCATAGCCTGCAGCCACTGCCCTGAACCTTTGGTTTTTATCACTGACGACCAACAGTCGTCCCTAACAGAAATTGAAAAGAGATTCACTTGAATCTCATTGGAATTTTTCAAGAATTCGATTCAAATTTTTCTAGGGTTTGGTTGTTATAACGTTGAGATTAAACCATCCCCATTCACCACTGTGGTCGTCAACGATCACCATGACTTGTCTAGAGTCCTAACAACCCAGACACCCCACCAGAGTGGCGGTGCTGTGCATCCCTTCCAATGTGGACGCCCAGCACGGCTGGGATTTGTGTTTAGTCCAACACTCGGCCCTTTGGGACTAAATCCTTCTCGGCCTATCAGGAAAAAAAAATTGGCTTGTGAACTAAGCCCAGTTTTTTATCCTCTTAACAACTTGCGACATCAGCCCAATTGGGCTTGGGTGTCTCTGTGTGTCGACTGCATATGATACGTGCCCTTCACTGGCCATCTTGGACCTCACCCAAAATGTTGGGCTTGCTCTTATAGCCTAGAAAAGCCTACATCCTTTTCTGATGGCTCGGCCCACTCTATACCCAACTTCTTTTTGTCCTAGGCCGAACAGTCATAATTTACTCAGCCCACCCGTGGACTTTGGTCCAAGTTTTTGGGCCCCGAGTTTAATTGCCTAATTATTTTAGGACTAATGGGTTTTATATTTTTTCACCCACACTTTAAATTTGCCATGAAGTCCAAATAATTAATTCAATCATAATTCTAGACCTGAAGTTCTATTTGCATATTTTCTTGTTGCATATTTCTGTATATATTTACGTTTGTCTACAGAAACATATGAACCTGAAGTTAATAATTATTTCGAAACCTAAAGTTTCTGAAAACATGCCGTTTTTGAAAACCTGAAGTTTTCATTAAAAACATCACCCATGAAAACCCGAAGGTTTTTCATGCGAAGAGAACTTGAATGTTCTACTCCTATGTGAATGGATTGATATTTTTTTATCCATTACACTAATCACATCTTGTCCATCTATTTTGTGATAGGAACATGTCGAATTTGAACAAACTCGACTTCACCACTTTGGAGGTCTTTGGAAGGGACTACCTCAAGTGGGTCCAATATGTGAAGCTCCACCTCATTGCAAAGAATTTATGTCTTGCCATTGAAGATGAGACGGACAACCCTGTTGGCGAAGCTGAGAAAGCTACTACCATGATCTTCATCCGAAGACATATTCATGACTCACTATAAACTGAGTATCTTGCTGAGGAAGATCCACAAACACTATGGGTCGCTTTGGTTGATCGTTTTGATCACCAAAAGGACATCTTCTTGCCTGAAGCAAGACATGACTGGCAGCATTTGTGCTTTCAAGACTTTAAGTCTGTGAATGAATATAATTCTGAAGTTCGTCGAATCCAATCACTTCTCAAGTTTTGTAACTAAACATAGACCGAATAGAATCTTATGGAGAATACCTATTCGACCTTTTCTGCTTCTAATATTGTCCTACATCAACAATATAGAGCTCAAAAGTTCTCCAAGTTCTCGGATTTGATCTTTGTTCTACTTTTCGCTGAAAACCAATATTAGCTGGTGATGAAGAATCATCAAGCTCGACCTACTGGGACGACTGCTATGCTTGAAGCACACTATAGCACAAACCAATACCTAAAACGCCAAAAGAGGTGTGGTAGGAAACAAAGCCAAGAAGCATCCTTACCTTGCTCCCAAGGCCCCAAACTTCAAGAATAAGGGCAAAGCACATGAAACCATGGATGCAGGTATGTGTTATCGCTGTGGTTCAAAGGACCATTGGTCCCTGTTTGCCAAGCTCCCTAGAAGGTTGTAGTTGAATATCATTCTCGTCAGAAGAAGTTTGAATCAAACTTTCTACAAATGGACGAACCAGAGAGTACAAAAATGGAAGTTTCTAACTTTCAAGAGGCCATTACCCCTATGGAAGATTAGAATCGTAGACATAAACTATGTTTTTTAGTTGAAATAAGACCATGGGGCCGAATTCCACAGTAGTGGCCGAACCCCCTTTTTTTTTTGTTAATTTTGAATATTTTTCCATTATGTTTGGATTATTTGTTGGTGATTTATTTTTTGGATATTAAGTTTTTAATTAATTACCATCCTTGAATACTTAAATTATTTTGAATGGATATTTTTTTTAGAACATTTATGAATGTGACCGATTCAAATTAATTTTTCATTCTAGGTATGACTAGTGGGAAAGTTAGTTGTCTGGCAGATAATGCAACCATGCACACCGTTTTGCGTGAACATATCTATTTAGATATTTTATGGTTTTGGTTGATGTTTCCACATGTTGGTCAGACGTGTGCTTGTTGTCCACAAGGAACGCTGCATTATCCAAATTGTTGGCTCAGATTATCAAGCTCAAGGCTCACCACCCTAATAATCCGATCAAATCTATTCGATTGGATAATGCTGAAGAATCCACATCTAAAAATTTTGATGACTATTGCATGTTGGTTGGGGTTGAAGTTGAACACCATGTACCCTATGTTCACACCCAGAATGCTCGGGCAGAGGCATTCATTAAGTGCTTACAAATGATTGCTCGATCGTTGGTCATACGTACCAACCTCTCGATCGTTGCTTGGGGCCATGCCATATTGCACGTAGCCATGTTGGTCCGCTTGAGGCCTGTTGCGACCTAACCATATAGTGCCCTTCAGTTGATTACCATATACGAACCCGACATATTGCATTTGCTTGTTTTTGGTTGTGCGATCTATGTGCCAATTTCGCAGCCCTTATGTAAAAAAAGGGGCCTCAGCAAAGGATGGGAATCTATATCAAATATGATTCTCCTTCAATTATTCGTTACTTTGAACCTTTGATAGGCGATCTGTTTACCACTTGTTTCGAAGATTGCCACTTCTATGAGACAGTTTTCCCGTTGTTAGGCGGGATAAGAACATCAACATTCTTGAAGAACGACATGAATTATCGTGGACAATTCCCGGAAGTTGATGACGCGAGATACTAGTCATTTTGGGTAAAAGGAGCGCTCACCTTTGGAGATCTTCAAAGCATAGCTTAGAGCATGCCAAATGCTTTCACCAATCTAGCGTGAATGACAAGATCACATATTCTAGCTGTGAATGTGCCTACAAAGATGGATGTTCCAAATGTACGACGGACTTCCCTCCCGTAGGCCCAGGATGCTAACTTTGGTGATCCACGTACATTAGCTGCTAGCCAATCATCTACCCCTACACATAAGCATGGCAAACCTTTTAGTTCAATGGATTCACACCCTTGGAAGAGGAAACCCACGAAACAGGCCCCTGAAGAGCCTGCCGTGAATTTGACTATCGCTTACCCATTCTATCCAACTCATGAGGAAATTCTAGATTACGGAAGCATCCTTGAAGAGACGAATCCTCTTCCTGAGAATCATGAGATTTCGGCCTATTATGCTAGCTTAGATGATGTGTGGTGTAGAAATAAGATGATCATCGACAATGCATTAGCATATGCAATAGCTACTAAGATCATGTTGAACAATGACATTGAACCCCATTCCTTTAACGATTGTCGACATAGAACTGATTGGTCAAACTGGAAACAAGCAATCAAAGTCAAACTCAATTCGCAAACGTAAGGTGTTTGGACCTGTAGCTTCTACTCCTTCACATGTGAAGCCCGTTGGCTACAAGTGGGTTTTTGTTCGGAAGCGTAATGAAAAGAACGAAATTGTGCTTTACAAAGCCCGTCTTGTTGCGCAAGGCTTCTTACAATGCCTTGGGATTGACTATGAAGAAACTTATTCACCCGTTATGGATGTGATTACTTTTCGCTACATTATCAATTTGGTAGTTTCTGAAATACTGAGTATGCAGCTAATGGAATCTCTATGGGGATCTTGATACGAAAATTTATATGAAAGTTCCCGAAGGACTTACATTGACTGGATCAAATATTTCCAAACTCCAGAACACACTCTTAATTCGGTTGAGTTGAAGCAATCCAGAAGAATGTGGTATAACTATCTGAGTGAGTATTTAACTAGTCAGGGATATGTGAACAACGAACTATGCCTTTGTGTGTTCATTAAGAAGTCACTTTCTGGTTTTGCGATAGTTGCAGTACATGTCGAAGACATGAACCTCATTGAAACTCCTGAAGAGCTCGCGACAATTGCCGCGCACCTGAAGTTGGAATTTGAGATGAAAGATCTAGGAAAGACTCAATTGTCTTGGTCTCGAGATAGAGCACCATTTGGATGGAATGTTAGTACATCAATCGAACTACACCTAGAAGGTGTTGCGCCGCTTTAATGAGGATAAAGCAAAGCCTTCGAGTACTCCTATGGTCGTTCGATCGCTAGATGCAAAACCAGATCCCTTATATTTGAATGAGGATGATGAAAAGATTTTGGAGCCTGAAGTTCCTTATCTAAGAGCGATAGGCGCTTTATTGTACTTAGCTTAATGTATTAGACCCGACATCTCCTTCACTGTTAATCTTTTAGCAAGATACAGTAATGCACCAAAAATGTAGACACTGGATTGGTGTTAAAGACATCTTTTACTACCTTAAAGGTACTACGGATTTGGGCTTGTTCTATCCCTAGGGATCTTTGAGTGTTGCCGCACCCCTGCTTCTCGAGTCGATTCTCGCCTTGTTGGTTATGCCAACCCAAGATACTTATCTAATTCGCACAAGGCACGTTCTCAAACAGGTGATATCTTTACCGTTGGATGCACTGCAATCTCTTGGAGGTCAACTAAATAGACCTTAGTTGCCACTTCGTCTAACCATGCTGAAATTTATGCCTTACATGAAGCAACTCAGGAATGCTTTTGGTTAAGAGCAGTTGTGGGCGATATTCAAAGCTCCTGCGATCTTTACCCTGTCGTTGACATCCCGACGACGATCTATGAAGTAATGCAGCATGCATCGAACAACTCAAGAAGGGTTACATCAAAGGAGACAACACCAAGCACATTGCGTCGAAGTTCTTCTTCTCACATCAACAACAATAGCATCATAAGATTAAAGTCACAAAAATTCATTCACAAGATAATCTGGCCAACCTCTTCAGCAAATCACTACCGAAGGCAACGTTTTAGAAGCTTGTTCAAGGAATTGGTATGCGTAAACTTTCTGAGTTGTAATATTGGTAGTTCTCTTTGGAATTTTATCAAAATCAAGGGGAGTATCCTGAAGTATACTTGCTTGATCTTAATATACTCTTCTTCCTTACGATTAGGAGCATTTTTCCCACTGGGTTTTTACTACCTAACTAGGTTTTAATGAGGCACCTACCTTAGGTTGATCATATCCCTGATGACATCCTGTAGACGTTTCATTTGACTTTGCATTACTCACGCATTTTTCCTTAGACTATGGATTTTGTCCCTACTCGGGTTTTTACCATAGAATTAGGGTTTTTTTTAGTGAGACTTACTTCCTTATGCAAGTTCCTACCTTATTGAGAATAGGGTTGTTCCCAAAATTAGTGCCGATGAGTCAACTTCCTCAACTTTTGCATGATGCTGAATCTACCTTGAGTATTTACACACTCAAGGGGGAGTGTTGTAAACTTCCTATTAAAGTGTGATTGTGTAAATCCTAGATTAGATCTAATTCTAGTTATTCTTTCCTATATGGGCTTGTATTCCTTGGGGATGAAGGATTTCTTCTTCCTCTTATTATTATAAATAAAGGCACTACGTGGGAGGGAATAACACACACATTCCCCTATGATTCTACAAACACATCTCTCATCTCTCTCTCTCTCTCTCTCTCCTTGTCGCTGGCGCTCTTCCCCTTAGTCATATAAAATAGGCTACAACATTGCACTTCTTTTAGATCTACCTCAACATCCTTCCTCAAGTTCGTCTTCAAGATACTTTACCCATGTGTCAACTAACACAAAAAACCAAATATATAAAAGGCGTTTGATAACTATTTGGTTTTCTTATACTTGCCCTAGCCCTATACTATTATTATGAGGATCCTTTCCGGCACTCCGGATCCTTTTTGTGGGAATTCTAGGGACCTTCACATCTTCCGTTTATCGTATTCGTTAGGTACTATTTGTATTTAATTTTAAATAAAAAATTCAACAATTTGAATCCGGAAACCCCTCTCGACCTAGACTTCACCGTTTACTGAGAGTCAAGTCAGCAATTTCCCTCTTTGTTTATTACGTTGCTTTCTGTCAAAGTCTCATTCATTATGTAAACCAAATTTCACGCACAATTGAATCTCTCGATGGAGATTTTCCAGCCATAATATATTGTTGTTGGACTTTGGATTTTCTTTCAAGTAGACTTAGTCCATAGCCTTAATTTACCCACAACATGCTTGACAAGGAGAAATTTTTTGGTGAGGTTGTCTATGTTACATGACAATGCCGACATGCAAAACTGGTGGTGCAGTTCATAACTTTTCACTATGGAAAATAATCACCACCAAAAAAACTTCTGGTATGTAAATTAGGTTAAATTTAACACATTGCATAAGGTCAAAAAAAAAATGTTCTGGTGAGATCATACTATCAAATTACATCAAATCAGATTAAGGAACATTCCTGACGAGTCCATTTTATATTACATATTTTGACCCGAATCTTAGTTTATTTTGTTATTATTTTGGAAGAATTTTGATAATTTGAAGTGTATTTTCGATATAGGACTTTCGATATCCTCTGGAGCAAAACGTGATCAAATGGATGAATAAGAATTATAAAAGCAAGTTAATTAATATTTATATAACATTTATTTAAAATGAATAAGAATAATAAATTTAAAAATTACAAAAACTTACATGGAGCCCCTTTGTGAACTCATCCCTGAGCCACATGTACACCTCATTGAACATGCCAATCTCAAGAAACTTCACCCCTGCCTACATTAAAAAAATAATAAAAATTAGCTATTAGTCATGTAATTTAGAGTAAGAGTAATAATTATTTTTTGGAAAAAAATGTGGTTACCAACGTCGCTCCTCCATCCTATATGAAAAGCATCGAGAGTTGGAATAGTGGAGAAGCTTCTTCTTCGACCTATTTATTGCTTTGGCCTTGGCTCTTTTCTGTTAAAAAGAAACAAATCGTATTAGTGCCGATATTAATTATAAAATATTAAAATAAATTAATAAACGGAAATGAAGTATTAATAAATTATTATTAATTTATAACAATTTATATAATTTACTTACCAAGTATTTTTCGTCCTCAAAATTGGTGCAAAGCTAGGCCCAATTTTCAGGGCACTTCACCAACTCCAAGGGGCACCCATGTGCTAGAGCGTAGCAGGATCGTCAAATCTCTCGAAATACTTGTGGAGGTCGCTCTTCCATTGAGTGAACCTGCTAGTGAAAAGTTCTTGGATGTACTTGGCTTAATTGGCATCAAGGTCCTCGAGGTCATAGTGATGCTACAAATACGAAACAAATTAATCAAAGTTAGCAGTTATTAAATTTCACAACTTTACTTAAAAATAATGAAAGAAAAAACTTTACTAACCAATAGCTCATGAAGAACGGAGTCCTTGGTCTCATGTGGGACAAGTCTCCAAGACTCCACTGCATAAGGCAATGGTGACGCACAATGGAGCCAACGTCATGGACTATATGGTTGTTCTACTCCTTTGTTGCTACCACCCGATGTCGAGCATCCCACGAAATCTTTATACGCTCATGGGTGGTGCAGGTAAGCTGTGACGTGCCCATGAGTCTACATTCAACAGAACTTCCCCTAAAAATACAACATTTCCCATAACCTACAAACAAATAAACAAACAACCAACATAAGTACACAACAATTCACATATAGAGGAACCGAATAAAAGTATATTAAATTTATTAAATTTAAAATTTGGAGAAAACAATGCATTACCTATGTGAACTCCATCTCTGACTGCGATGGAAACCAATGGAGACTCATCAACCTTATCGATAGGTTGGGACCATTGATGAGAGCGCCGAGCACTAAGTAATGGATGAGTCACCGAAGAAGTCGATGACTTAGGCATTGCCAACATGATAGCCTGGAGCGGATGTACGACAACCTTCGACGTCGGGGCTATTACCTGTGGAGTAGTGGCTGTAGCAGTAGTAGGTGGTGAAGGTGTCAGAGGGGACCTACTGATTGACATATGCTGCCTGATCAACTGTGACATCTACAAAATCCAATTGAACCTTATAATTATACAAGTAACACAAACTTCATGAACTTGTAAAAGCAACCCTAAAATTAGTTAATTAATACAAAAAATTTCAAATTTATACCTACAACCTAAATATTAATCCTAAATTTATAAAATTAAATTAAAAGTGTAAACCTACAAATGTTTAAGTTAAAAAATTTAACTAATTTAAAAAATTAATCCCAATAAATAATACTTCATCCAAATCTTTTTTTTTAATTTATTTTAACCCTACATTAATAATATTATACCTACAACTAAAATCTTAATTCTAAAAAAACATTAATAATATTAACAAATTGAATAAATTGAAAACTAAATGAAATGTGCATAAAAATTATGAAATTTAAAATTTTAACCCTACCCAACCCTCACCCTGCACCACCCATCCACACACCACCCCTACCCAACCCTCAATGACTCAGGCACCGCCACCCCAACCCAACCCCCACCCCCCCTCCCCCCCGACGCCCACCCAAGCCCTACTCCCCAAATTTCGAAATCCCTAAATTCCCTATTTCTAAAATCCCTAAATCCTTAATTTCAAAATCCCTGAATCCCCAAATTGAGATAAACCCTAAATCCCCAAAATGAGATAAACCCTATATACCTAAAATGACAATATCCCTAAATCTGTAACCCCTAATGCCTAATACCCTAATATGTAATCAATCCACAAAAACCATACATCTAAAATAAATAACAAATGAAGAAAAAAAAATGAATTACCTCAGAGATAAGAGAGAGAGAGAGAGAGAGAGAGAGAGAGAGAGAGAGAGAGAGAGAGTTCATGGGAGAGAGAGTTGCAGGGAGCAAGAGAGTTGCCATGAGAGACAGCTCTAGGGAAAGAGATAGTTACAAGGAGAGAGAGATTTCGAGGGGGAGAGAGAAAGTTGTAGGGAGAAAGAGCTAGAGGGAGATAGAGTTCGAGTGAGAGAGACGGTTAGAGTACTGAGAGGTTCTGGAAAACGAGAGAAAGAAAGGTTCTCTGGAACTAATAATGCGAAGGACTTTGACGAAGAAAGGCTCTCTGGAACTAATAATGTGAAGGACTTTGCACGACGAACACATTCGTTGCTTTGTTTTAATGAATTAAAAAAAAACCCGTCCTATTTTTGGTTAATTTGAGAACAATGCGTTACAAAAGGAAAACATTTGTCGCGTATAAGTAAAAAGCCCGACAAATATAGCACATTTCATCGCGCAATATTTAATGAACATTTAAAAAAAAAGGTGCCTACATTTTAATTTGGGATTTTTGAAGGACATGTAGCAACGAAGTTATCCCATTCATCATGCAATACGGTATTGCACGACGATTCACCCTCATTCGTCACCCAATGTTTAATGAACATTTAAAAAAAGGCATCCATATTTTGATTTTAGGAAAATTTTGAAGACCTTGTGTGACAAACTTAAATTGTTGCGTCGCGCAAACCTACCTTAAGCGACGAATTTTCTTGTTTTCATTGCGCTATTACATTATGCGCGACGACTTTCTAGTGTTCATTGCTTTGAATTGACTTTATTTCTTTTTTTTTATTAAATCCTTTATCCAATTACAAATTTAATAAATTAAAATTTGTTCATATACAAAAAATTAAATACCCTTAATTGCATTGCATATAAGTCAAAAGTCCTTGATCATCATCCTCTGTACAACAAATATCACTATCTTCACTTTGATCACTTCCAGTCTCCTATTCATCCTCATCTGTTGGTGCATCAACAACATCATCCGCGCGCTCAGGTAGATTGTATCTTAGGAGACTTCCAAGATCAATTGTAATTGAGTCTACAAATTTCGATTTAAGGACCTCTAACTACCTGAAATGGTTCGTGGATAATATTAGTATCTAGAAGTGTTTATGCACCAATTTGTGTCGAAGTTTCAAGGAGTTGGTCGGCAAAGTTGTCGTCATCATCGTTGTTGTCAGGATCTCGGTCCGGGATACCATACACCCCTCTATGATCAATCCTCTGAACAACTTTCCATCCCCTTTTAGTCTTTGGATCATCGATGTAGAAAACCTTCTTGGCCATAGTTGCCAAAATGTACGGGTCTTCACTGTACCAACATCGGTAATGTTCACCGATAGTAAACCATCATCCCGTTTAACATTCCCATTCCTACTAGGGTCTATATCAAACCAATAAAAATTAAAAAGGATGACTTGGCAATAGTCTTTGTAAGGCAATTGGACCATACTTGTTAGTTTGCCATAGAAATCAATGTCTGCAATATCTCCTGCTCATAGGACATGTACACTGCTGTTTTGAGTACAAAACTTGTCATCACACTCAGTTCCCAAGAATTTTATGATGTTCACATGACACCCTAAGTATATTTTTGCGCTTAGAGGTCTGATAGCCAAGTTGTATAATTCATCAGTATATGCGGGAAAATTGGTTTACTTCAGTTTTTTCACCTAATTTATACCAAAAATTTGACATGTTGGTTTTACCAAAATTAAGACAACTGACATGCACTTATATTTTATGACAAAACCAACAAAAAAAAACCTAAACAACTTACTTGTTTGCGAAACCAACTAGGAAACAAGTCACAGCATATAAATACGAAGGATGTTACCACTTCATCAACTCTTCATGCTTATCCAGGTACTCAATTATCTCATCACAATTGTTAAGTATGAACCAATGAGCAAATTGCATTTCCCTTTCAGTGAACGAATTGACTCATATGAAGGGAAATCTATGAGATTTATGTATGGGATTTCATAATGACTATCATGCATATACAAATCAAATTTAATATACGAAAGCAGCGGAAGCATTTATAACAAATTATCCAAGCTATAGTCATGCAAATCCCCTTCAAGGTTCATAGGTTTATATATAATGCATCAAATAAAATTTTAGAGAAAAGAACAAAGTGAAGGTTTAGTCTTATACCTCTTGATCTAGACTTGAGACCAAGGATGAACCACCTCCAAGCCCTTTGTTCCTTGAACTCCTTGAGCCTAGCTTCCCTCCTAGCCTCCTCCACTTTGATAGAATGAGTGCTCCTAGGTTCTCTTCAAGTTTCCAAAGTAGGAAACCTCTAAAGATCCTCACCCACTAGTGTAGTGAGAAGGATAAAGAAATAACCAAAGGGTGAAAGATATGTTAGTAAAATCACCCCAAGGTGGCCGGCCTTTGTGTAGTTCTTAGAGAGATATTCTTTTGCCTCTTTTGTTGTTTTAACCACACAAAAACCCTAATGAACAATATCTCATAAAGTTCCTTATATAGACAAAAGAAACCTAGCCAACAACTTGACTAAATATCTCACCCTTTCCACATCTAAAATGGCCGGCCCTCTTTGTGTTGTTTGGGCTTTGGGCTTTCATTTATTTCAAGTCATCCAATGCTTGAATAAAAGCCCAATGGGTTTAGGCCCAATGGGCCCAATTAAACCCGAACGTTTCTTTAAGCCCAAAACGATCTTTATCGCTTTTATGATTTCTTTAGACTTTCTAAATTAATCACAACACTTAATTAATCCAATTAATTGTTTCCATCATCCATTAATTACTCACTACAATAGTGTATCGGTGAACAATCTTTTAGGTTCTAATTAGCAAGGCAGTGAGGTGATTGGCATCAATCCAATTGATTATATTTAATTCAATCACTTAGTGAATTAAAACTTCATTTTAATTCACCTTTCTTCTTTGACGACTACATTTAATCATCTAGAAGAACTCACAAGTTATGAGTGACATCTAACCATATGTCATAGCTACCCAAGCTAATGTAGAAGTTTATTCGAAGAACCTATTCAGTTGGAATTACAATCTAATTCGATCCTTCTCTAAAACAATACTCTCAATCACATCATTAGGGCATGGATATATTATGTCAAACCCCTAATGTGATTATTCCTTCTTATATGATTCAATTGAGTCGTATAGGAACGCTTTCCTTTATTACGCTCGATACTTCAGCCGAAGATTCCCGAATCATATCTTAGAGTATTCTTCCTCTCTTATCGAGGATTAGAGATTCCTTGTTGCGCATACACTTGCCTTCATGACTAAGTGGCTTAACCCCAACTATGCCGTTGACATTCTGATAGAGTGACTTTTGACATAATCAAAGATCAAGTACTTAACCACAAGACAACGACGATGCCTCAGGTCAAAGGACTACTTACATTATTCCAACCATTAGAGTTACTTGCTTGACATGTGAGTAGACCTCCATGCAAGTACTCTCGTTCGATTGTGTTCAGTGAACTCATTCCCTTAATGAGCACCTACATACTTGTCTTAGTGTCACAACACGAATGGGATGAGACTTTCCATCCTTCCAATTGAAGCGGACACAGTATGTACCGGTCTACGCATTGTCAGTATCCCTCCGACAATCCAATGACCAGGAACCTTTTTGGACATTTGGTTATGTGAAGAAGGTCTCTGTAGTCTAACATCATTAGATTACTTCTTCAATTTATCCATTGTCCATGGATACACTATTTAGGACATATATCGTTTATTGAGATAGTCCTAATTAGTATCTTTGCCATTTGATGTATAAGAGTCATCCATACATCAATTTAATTGTCCTGAAAGGTTTCTTCCAAAGATTGACTTTCAGAGCATATTTCCAACATCATATTGGTTTGCCAAATGGTCATGCGATTTGGGCAAACACAGATAGTTTTTGCCTTCTCACACCACCGTCATTATTACAGTGTGGTTTATCGAACGTCATCTCAATGTCTTATATGTACATAGCACAAAACGTATTCATCTCATATGCCACCCAAGCCTCAATAATTGATCGTTCGGGCTTTGCCCTATTCCTTACACTCTTCGTTTTCACCCAATAATCTGCAAAAATAAAATTGTGATGATTCAAATAAGTTAAATCGTCAATTGATCATGAATTAATTAATGACTAAGGACTTTATACCTTTCAATTGTATACATCCATCGATGGTTTACAAGTTCAGCAAGTAATGCCTCATCTAGCTAGTGAATCATGCTTGTGAAGAAAGATGGAGGAAATATTTGTTCAAACTTGCATAGGACAATGTCAGTATGTAACTGTTGTACATCAGACTTTTGCAACGTCTTAGCAGATAATTAAGAAAAAAGAATCTCAATAACAATAGAATCGGCTTCACCGCATTTTCTAGTAATAGGTGTCGAATACGAATCAAGAGCGGGCCTTGCAGTATGACATACCCATCTGGAATCTTTACGGAGGATATAAACTTTAAAAACTCTTTCCTCTTCTCCGGTTTTACTGAAAAAGAAGCTAGCCCATTTCTGGCTATCTCACCTTCCCTCGTCATCCATAAACGTGGCTTTATTCCCATTCGGTCCAAATCGATACGAGCCTTGATAGTGTCCTTCATCTTTCCCTCGATGTCTAATATAGTTCCAACCAATGTATCAAACACGTTCTTTTTAACATGCATAACATCGAGGTTGTGGCGCAATTTCAATTTAGACCAGTACGGCAGCTCAAACAACATACTCTTGTGTGTCCAGTTTAGATGAGTGTCTGGTCTAGTCTTATTTACCGATTTTCCAAACATACCAAAATTCAAACGATTCAAGTGCACTAAAATATTTTCTCCGTACCATTCTTTAGGTCTTGGTTAAATCTCTGTTCTATCGAAGATGTTGTCTCATTTTGACACCACTCGTGGTCCCACGACAACCATCTACAATGCCCTAGGTAACAAACTTTTCTTTACTGCCAAGAAGACGTTGTGTCATCCTTGCAAACTAGGCATGCCAAATAATCCTTAGTACTCCAGTTGGACATCATAGCATACGCAGAAAAATCGTTTATAGTCCACATTACTACTGTTCGCAAGGTGAACATCTGCCTAGTTGCTTTATCGTATATCAGAACTATGTTTTCTTATAAATCTTTCAGCTCATCGACCAATGGCTGCAAATAAACATCGATAGACTTGCCTGGATCCTCGATTATCAACATAGTCATCATTATATATTCTTTCTTCATGCATTTCCAAGGCGGCAAATTGTACGAAATTGCAAAGAGTGGCCAAGTGATGTGGTTTGGGTTTAATACCCTGATCAAATTAAATCTGTTTGTGGCCAGCCCTATTCTTACGTTTTTCGGATCTCGCGCAAAATCGGGGTACAAACAATCAAACTCTTTTCACGCCTCACCATCAGCTGGATGCCTCATCAAATCATCATCCACCCGTATGTCCTTATGCCATGTCATGTCGCTAGTAGTATGCATCGACATAAACAAACGCTTAAGCCTGGGATTTATTGGAAGATAACGCACAACTTTTTATGGAATATTCTCATTCTATTTTGAGCTATCATTTTAAACCTTCACTGTTTGAATATAGGGCATTTATCTAGTGCTTCATTCTCCTTATCGAACAATACACAATTATTTTTACACGCGTGAATTTTTTCATAGCCCAATCCCTAACCATTCAACACCTTTGCACTTTTGTGATCTTTAGGCAAACAATTGTCCTTTGGAAACATCTTCTGGAAAAGGCCAAAAAAATTAATCAAAGCACTGATTGGACATATGAAATTTTATTTTTCCATGCACCCACTCCACAATAGCCGTTAGTACCGAAAAATCCTCGCAGCCTAAGTCTAATTCGTGTTTGGCACTTTTTAATAGTTTTTCATAATTTTTAAAGGCTCCACTATCCATGCTTCGAGGGACGTAATCTCCCCCTTCCTGATCAAAATTGATCAAAGCGTCTGGGAAAGCATCATCTAGGGCATCCATAATTTGTTCGTTTGGATCAACATAAGATTCAATTGCCTCAACTAATGGGGTCATAAGTGAAGATGAAGGATGTAATAATCATTCCCTATGATGATTCCAAGTGGTATATGTCTCCATTATACCATTAACATGTCATACTAAATGGTATCGAACATTTTCTGAATACTAAACCATTGAATTGTTACAGTTCCTGCACGGACACCAGATTAAAGGTGAACCCTAGTTGTGTGCCATTGCGAAATCAATGAACTGATTTATTCCATCCAAGTATTCATCTGCATATCTGTTAGGATTCTGTATCCATTGTTTGTCCATATCACCTATGAAAAAAAACACAAAATAACAATGGTTACAAACACTTAAATTATAACATGCCACCTTATGCCTCCGGTAAGGGTCCTCTCCCATTTAGGAATGCAAGGCTACATGCTACTGAATTTCAACATTGAAAAAATTTGGCATCATATCCCTACAGTTCTTTAAGGGCTGCACATATGTACTAAATATGTACGCAACACTCGAAGAATGCATAGACATGCTACTGAATTTCTCCTTATCGAAACTTAATCTGTGAACTACAAACAATAGCACATAATTGTGCATTCCCAAACTGTCCAAACATTGGGACAATTCAAGAATTAATTGGACCGCAGTCATGCTTTCGCATCCATGTGCGAAATCCAACTAATTCTCAAATGGAAAACTAAGTTTTTATGAAAATAATGTACGAAGTTAAATGTTTGCATACAAATAAATTGTATCACATAAATGCTAAAAAACAAATAAATAAACTACATTTAATGTTGATGAAATAGTCAAAGAAAATATACCTCCGAATGCGTTCCTCGCAGATTGTTATTAAAAAAACACCTACACAAGACCGAGTGATCAAGCTAAGGGAAAGGAGGGACAGTGAGTTGAGGGAGGAGATGCTGAGCTGCAATAAATTTGCAGTTTCTGGCTCTTTGCGTCTGGGAAGCTGAATTAAATTTCACACTCATACACGACGAAGCATTCGTCCCGCAAAATTTGTGCATTTGAGTACATGGCGCCAAATATGTTCTCCTTTACTTCCTTTTTTACTCATCATGCACAACGAAACATTCATCACGTAAAACATATGCATTCCACGTTATGGCGCCAACTCATGGCCAGTCCCACATTTTCTGATAACCTTTGTGTGACGACGATGTAGAGTCACACAATTCCACTTTGAGCGACAAAAAAAGTAATTTTGTCGCCATTTGTAAAAAAAAATTTTTTTTTTTTTGGTTTTAGAATACTTTTTTTTCATTTATTACTTAATTCATTTTAAATGACATACATATTTAACAAACAAAGTATTAAATTACACCTGAACAAATCTACAAATGTTTAAATTAATTAAAGCATTCATGCATATTTAATTAATATAATCGTTTATTACAATAATATTTTATTCAACAAAAACTTTAAATCGCATATTAAAAAGTAACGTTCATAAATAAAAATTGAGTAAATTGTAGCAATGGTCCCTGAACTTTAATCAAATTGGAACAATGGTCCTTCAACTAAAAATCCATTACCATTGGTCCCTCAACTTATCAAAATGTGTAGCTATAGTCCTTTTCATCAATTTCTTCAAAATTTTGTCAAAATATGTTATGTTGGAATAACCATTTATATAATTAGGATCCCTCAACTCATCAAAGTGTGTAATTATGGTCCTTTTCATCAACTACGTAAAAAATTTTGTCAAAACGAATTATGTTGGAAGGACCATTGCTACAATTAGGTTAAAGTTAAGGGACCACTTCTCCAGTTCAATTAAAGTTGAGGGACCAAATGTAATGGATTTTTAGTTGAGGGATCATAGCTGCACGTTTTGATAAGTTGAAGGACCAATGGTAATGGATTTTTAGTTGAGGGACCATTGCTCCAATTTGATTAAAGTTCAGGGACCATAGCTACAATTTACTCATAAAAATTTAAAACTCAAATGTTATTATTTAATTAAACATAAAAAACAACACAAATAAAATTCTATTCCGCCGCTGGTGGTTCTGGTATTCGGTTCAGTTCTACCTCACGTTCAACATCAAACTTCCACTCCTGAAAAAATGATTTGAATATGTTGTCTATGGACTTCATTAAATTTGGGTCACTTTGGTCAATATCCCAATCAAGCTCTAACTCATCGACCAAGTGCGTCTTTATCTCCTAAGGGACGGCTCTCCAAGACTCCCAATCTGCACTGCATTTGTCATGCACTAATACCCGCACATCGCACATAAACTTGTTGCATATATCCGACTTTTGAATTCCCATCAATTCTTCATACTTGATTTGCTAGCAGCTCCCTCCAAAACTGTATCGGACCAAGGGCACAATTCTTTTTTTTTTCTTGTTTACTAAAAAAATTATATTAAAAATAATAATGCAAAGTATAAAATGTATAGAAAACACATAACTAATTTAGTGGGAATTACCTTTTCTAGAACTCTCGCCCTTTATCCTCTTCGACGAATGAGCACCTGAGTCGACCATCGTGCTTAAATTTGAATAACAATTGGAATTGTATTCCAGAAGAAAAGGTTTGAGAAATATGGAAACAGAAACTGGTTATTTATAGGAACCTTGGCCACCTTGCTCAACAAAAGCTTCATCACGCAAAACCTGATTTTCTGATTTAATAGTATTGAATCCTCTGACTCAAAAAACTGACCGTCTGGAGTAAAACTGTTACACGACAAAAGCTTTGTCGGGCAAGACTCCGGCGTTGTCGCCCTTTGATTTCACCTTACACGACGAAGGTTTCATCACTCAAAACGTATAGATTCGAAATTTGGCGGTAAATTTAATTGCATTTTTTATGGTCTTTACGCGACAAACACTTCATCGCTGAAAGAAATATGCGGGATGAATAAGTAATTCGTCGGACATACTTATTGCGTCGAATATTTCGTCGCGCAAAATGTTTAGCAACGATCAGATACGTAATTGATTATAATTATGAAATTTACGTAAACATAGATCTTTATAATCTATAATTAAGTAAATTTCATAATTACAAAGACTTCTTCAATTATAATATTTATTCTAAAAATAATATAAAACTTAAATAAAGTAAATTAACCTAATCAATTATTTAAATAACAAAACATGAATTAAGGGCTAATTAAGTCCAAATACATAACTTAAAATACAACCTTAAAAATTAATATGTCCTAAAAAATATAAATTTAAAACTACTCCGCTGGTCCTCTATTCCGCTCCATGTCATAACGCCACTGCTTGTAACCCCTCTTCAACACCTGCTCTATCAACTTCATCAACTCTTAGTTCGTATCATTAAGAGTATAGTTACAATGTTACACATATATGCAAATAATTATTTTCAACATTTGTCACACTTATAATAGTTGATCCATCACCGTCTTCTTCACGTCCTCGGGCACAAATTTCCAAGAGCACCACTCAATAGTAGGATAATTGGTCTGCATTGCTAAACGAATCGAATGCGCAAACTCCACATATTGCATCATATCATAGGGCCCAGGGGGCATGCTGTTTCTTTCCACCATTCGATCCTGGACCGATACTCTCCTACTATCCCTATTATCGGCCATCATATGTACAAAACAATGTGAAGTAAATTGCAAAACAATATGTGCTTATACAGAACATGTAACACTTTACACGACGAAGCCTTCGTCACACATAACCTTTGAGCGACGAAATGTTCATCGCGCAAAGTATGAAATAAATACATAATAAATGCCACGACTTCAACACCACCGACCATCGGTTTGCATGACAAAGTCTCGTCCTTCAATGTTATGCGCGACCAATATTTCATCACGTAATTAAGCGATAATATACAGTAAATACAACACCTTAAATGTTAACCGACTATTTCACAGTGTTTTTGCACGACTAAATCTCGTCCCACAAAAGTTTTAGCAATAAAAGTTTTGTCGTGTAAAGCCTTGCACGATTCACTGAAAATATTTATTTTATTCCGTCTCGAAACCAGTTTCTCAACAAAATAATGTCAATATTATAATATTTTGGAAATCTGTTCTCGAAAACGATACTTGAACACGACGTTGATGCACTTCATTATATTTGCGTCAATTTTGTCAATGTCCCAATCAGGGTGATATGCAAAACTATATAAATTATAATATCACTATTATATTTTATCTAAAGAACTAAATTATTATTTAACTAATAAATAATTTACACGTACTGCTAAAGCATCAATCATGACCATCTTTATCTCCTCAGGGATGTCTCTCCAAGACTCCCCATTCATTCCACATCTGTCACGAACAAATACCTTGATGTTAAGCCTAAATTTGTTCACCATATTCGACTTCTGATATCCTACTAATTCTACTCAAGTGATTCAGTAGCGGCTCTTAGCTGAAGAAATGTATCGAACGGATGTTGCAACTCTCTTCTTTTTCTTGTCTACCAACAAAATAAAAAGTTATATTAGCCTACTTAAATATTTAATTAATTAAACAACCAGTACGTATGACCTTTCTCATAACTTTCGCCTTGAACTCTCTTTGACGAAGGACCACCAGAGTCGGTCATATAGTATAGAAAAACAAACAAAAATTAGAATAATAATTCAGTGAAAGTAAAAAGTTTTCAGATTGAATTGTGAAGAGACAGAGCGAAACTGGCTATTTAAAGGAATTCAAACTACTTTGCACGGCGAAACCTTCGTCGCGCAAAACCATGGAATAAATACTGCATTGTACACTTTGACCAAACAACGGACAGAACCTTTGCACATGAAAAATTGGTCGCGCTTTTTTGGCGCCAAAAATACAGGCATCGCTCTTTTTTTTCTGCAAACCTTTGCACAATGACGAGTTTTTTTTTGTCGCTTAAGCTAATTTTGCACAATGTAACATGGCGTCACTCAAGATGTTTGTCCTATTAAATTATTTCCGACGGGTTTGGGAGACGGAATGTTACCTTTGTCGCGCTAACCTATTTTGTGTGATGAGTTTTATGTCGTCGCATAAAGTTTGGTCGCGCAAATGGTTTTTTCAACTCGTGGTGTGGTAATTAGACAAGTAATTTGATGCAATTTATGTTGAAACATCACCCTAAAATTGAGGAGGGCTTGTGATTAGTAATTGTACATCACACTCTGAAGGGTTACAAGATTCTTCAAAGGGTTTTCACAAAACTTAATGAGTCTTGAATGTTTATATTTGATCTGAACATCATAAATGGATTGCATGTTAAGTTTTTGCTTAAACATCACAAGGAAAATATGCATTAGGAAAACCTAACCTTTAAAGCATGTATGTGGAAATTCATAAGTAATTGGTAGAAGTGCATAGGACTGTTAACGGTAACGGCTAAACCCTAGTATTTCCCATAATTATTTTAATTTAAAAAACGTTTCGTTCTTTGTTGCCATTATTTCCAAACTTTCAGATTTCTTTTATTGTTTATTTAATCTTTTAGAATTCAAAAATCTCAAATCTTTGATAAAAATCTGTTTTGATAATTAAAATTAGTTGAATTACGAATTAGTTAAACAGTCTTTGTGGAGAACGACCTTGCATAAACGATTATACTACAATTACTTGTACTCTTGCAAGTATTTTAAATGATTTTAACTTTTGCGGAGGTACTAAAAGTCCTATCAATTCCTATAACTCACGTGTTTTCTTTACCACTCGGGTGCCGATACTGAATTTGTTTGATAGCTTATCTTCCATACTGTATTGCATTCTAATAAGCAATGGGATTGATGTCATCAGGCTCGACCGTTTTCTCAGTAAGTATCAGGTCTGTTGAGGGACCATGGCTGTTAAAGATCTTATGATAATGTATCTGTTATCACAGCAAACAAGAGTTAAATTTAATAGAGACCATGTTTCATCTTTACAAGATTACAGTCACCTCCTCATCAAAGTCACGAGCACTAGCAGCCCGGCCAAATTCTATGCATGACATCTTCGTTTCTTACATTTCCATGGACATAAACCTTGGGCTCTTTAACTTGGAGCGAGGATGAAGTAGTTACCATCTAATTTTAATATAAACATGCAACTACTTCTGTGAAATTATATAGATTCCATACCAGTAAAACGGGGGGAACCCAGTTCTCAAACGAACCCGAGTGACTGTTATATAGGAAATCAGACACAATGTAAATGAGACCAACACAAAACAACAAAATTTTCAATCGGAGGACATTCAGCACTGATGAGTAGATTTTATATTATATATTTTACCATATTCTTAGTATATTTTGGTTAATATTTTGGAAGAATTTTGATACTTTGAATTGTATTTTCAATATAGGACTTCCGACTTCTTCTGGAGCAAAACAGGACCAAATGGACAAATTTTGGAGTAATTCCAGTTGGAAGACATTCGTGAGTCACTTGGCGTGTTCGTATCAAAATTTTGAATTTTTCTACCAAGCAGTTATTTTTTGGCGATGGAATAAAGAAGCAGTGCACAGTGCTGAAAATGACTTTTTGGGCTTAAATTATGTTTTTGGAGCCCTAGATGACCTCTGATAGATTCGTGGGCTTCTGGAGAAGTGTTCAGAATATTCCAAACATAAAATCCAGCTATATAGGGCCAGTTTTGAGGCAGTTTATGGGTCCAAAACGTGGCTGTTCAGATTTTAGGTGAATTTTACCATTTAATTTAGGGATATGTTTTCTATTTTATTTGATTATTATTCTTAGTTTCTTAGTGTGAATAAAGGACCTGTTTTTAGGGTTTGTGGATGGCTTAGCAAATATATTGCTTTGCCGTTCTTTGTGTTTACTACGCTTTCTTTTATGCAACTTTGGAGACAGAGAAAATTACTAAGGTTCTTGGAGATTTTCTACTTTAAGGTGTTTTCAATCATTTTCTTAATAATATTTTCTATGATTTTAATTATGAATATGCGTAACTAATTCCTTTTGCTAGGGTGAAACCATGAGCCTTAGCATGAATATGAGATTTTTATTTAATTGCTTATGATTGATTGCATGCATACTTTGAATTATTAATTACCGTAATTAAAACTATCTAATTGTCTTAATGCCTGATCACCATTAGAATCTTTAGAAAAGTAATTTGATGCAATTTTGGTCGGAAGGTTCCCTGAAATTGGCGTTGACTTCTTGTGATTAATAATTGTAATTTCACTTAAAATGAACACCACGTCTTAAGAATTACATGGTTTTTCAAAGGGTTTTACAAAGCATAATGAGTCTTTCATGTACGTTCAGATTTGATCCGAACGTCCAGACAGGTTGCATGTTTGATATACGTTCTATTTTGGAGGTTCCAAGTAGAATATGAATTAGGAAAATCTAACCTTCAAAGTGGCATGTGTAGATCATAAGTAATTGGTAAAAGTTTATAAGATTGCTAGGTGATAGTGGAACCCTAATGCTTTCTTAATTTGATTTCTTCAAAACTGATTTCTTTTCTTTCATCTTTAATATTGCAGATTAGTTTACTTTTATTAATTAAATTCGTTTTTAATTTAAATAGGTTATAAAATCAATCATCTCAATTTCGGCTTTATAATAATTGAATAGAATTTGGTTTGTTTCGAATTATTTAATAATCCCTGTAGAGAACGACCTTGCGAGATCTGTTTATACTACAATAACCTTGTCATTCTTGCAAGTATTATAGGAGTTTTTAGCCCGTTTACTTGTGTAGTAAAATCCTTATCAAGAAATGGCGCCGTTGCTGGGAATTATTTAAAATAATTCATTGTAATTAGATTTTCAATTAGTTATTACTGTTTATACAAAAAAAATTAAAAATTAATTTTCGTTTTTATTTTATTTTTACATATCACAGCAAGGCAGTGCAGATTACAATCTGTGCATGGTCAGCACCCGTTCAACAGTGCAGAAATTGATTCCATTTGATCCAGAACCTGAGCAAACATTGAGCAAAAGACGTAGGGAACAAAATTTGCAGTGGGTTCCTTCGCTGGAGGAGACTTTTCTGCAATCTTTATTTTCTGGGGACCCGCATAGCAAAGAAAAAATGGCCTTTGTCATTCCAGAGGCTGGTCAGCCCTTGAGTGATTCTCTCACAGCTCACAATACTAATACACCAAGTGGTTCTATCTACTTGCGACCGAGCTGGATTTGTTGATGATGCTTGCTGTATCTTCCATTGATGTCGCACGTGTACAAAGTTAAGGTGTCTGAGGAACAATATTCTCTAATCATTGGACTTCTTGAAGATTTAGAAACTGGAGTTCGTCTCTGTTGTAGCGCGGGATGATTGGACGTTCTTTCTTTCATGGATAAATTCAGTAAGCTCCTGAAACTTCTTTATGATTACGAGTTTTCACAGATGTATAGGCGCATTGTATCTTCATGTACGAGTAAAATGGTTAATTTAAATTTACTTCAATGTGATATATTGTTTTCCAGTTGCAGTTTTATTACAACCTTTCAAGAACTTGATTAGGAATCTCATCAATTGAATCGAAATAAAATTCCAATCCAAACTCAAATGTGGATTAACGGTTTTCTGTAGTTCCAAAAATCGGAAAATACTTTAAACTCAAATGTGACCAAGAATTAAAAAAAAAAGCATGTACAGTTGGGCTGCAATATTATGAACCAAAGTACTTCCGACAACGGTGAAATAAGCTCAAAGTATCGAAAACTTTCTTATAAAAATAAAAATAAAATTACAATAACTGAAAAAAATAGTAACTTAATTACTGAGAATCACACCAGTTAAGCTCAAAAAGGTGATTAGTGGATCCATCATCAAGGGGATTTAAAAAGACATGAATATGTGATCCGTCACAGACTCCATAATCAACAAGCAAAACTCCGTCTACATCATCATTCATGAGACGGCTACAATGACGATTATCGCTATGAGTGTCGAGAATCAAGATCAGACGGTCGTAAGGGAGCTTCTGCTGGGCGTCAATTTCCCTTTTCAGGTCAGCAACCGTGGCCTCGTTTCCGACTTGAACATAGAAGAAAGTTCCTGTCAAATTCTCCACCACCACCTTCATTCTAATGTCGAAGTTTATTGTTAATTAAGACAAATTAAGGTCGCTTTTTTTTCGATTACAAAATTAAGCTCAGTTTATCTACGCAATATTCATGCAGAAAGTTTGAGAGAGGTGTTCACGTATGCTGCATTCTCGGCAGTTTGTTACATTCACATGCTGATATGATGATGGGTTAGCTAGGCTGATTAATTAGAGTTTTCGGGAGCGAAAGTTGCCGGAGCTCGGGACAGGAGAGTTACCAAGGGCTCTCCAACAATCAAGATAGTGGAATATTGTGTTACCTACAAAAAGCGATGAGATGTCGAATGTTTATACTTTTTGTAGTGAGTTTGATGTAGGAGAGTTGATAACAATTTATGAATGTATTGTGAAAGAAGACGTGGTCCATTAATATACTTAACCCCCTTGATTTGAGGTAAATAAAACTTGATAATTAAGGAAAGGAAAAGTCCAGTTAGTAAGTATTAAAACAGATTATAAAAATTGCTTCCAAATTAAAAAAAATTAGGAAGTTTAACAAAAACAAATTAGGAAATATGTGAATATATAATTCTTCCTAATTACTAAACAAATTGTTTGGCTTCTCTCCTAAACAAAAGAAGGCAAATGTAGATGCGCAAAAAATAAAAGAAAAGAAAAACAAGGCAATTAAGCAAATGTATTGCGGTCAATGCATAATATATTGTACCAATCGAAAAGAGTTAGATGGCTTCATTCCCAAAATTAATGACATCAATTGACAATTGACCATCTTCACAACAAACGTCGGGGACAAGATTGTGCACTTGCTTTTGAATTGGATCTCAGTAAGGCCTATAATCAGGTGAAATGGAGTTTTCTAGAGGCTATGTTGACTAAGTTGGGTTCTGCTACACAATCAATTGCGGTGGTGATCATGTGTGTGAAGTCAGTCTCTTACTCCTTTTTTGATAAATGGGGAAGCACAAGGCTATGTGGTTCCGTACCGAGGACTTCGGCAAGGTGATCCGCTATCTCCATACTTATTCTTTCTTTGTATTGAAGGTTTGTCGATGCTCATTGCTAGGAAGGAGTAAACTGAATATTTAGGGCTAGTTTGGTATTGATGTGCTTTGAAAAAAAGCTGTTTCTGCTGTGCTGTGAGAATAAGCGGCTTTGAAATAAAGCTGTAGAGTGTTTGGTAAATTTTTTTGTAAAAATACTTTTGAAAAAAAAAGGGCAGTATTATAGTGTTTGGTAAACTTTTATGTAAAACAGATATGAAAAAAACCGGTTTTTCAAAGCTGTGTTTTGCAGCTTCTTGTTTTTGGTTTTTTTTTTTTCACCCAAAACTGTGAAAAATAAGCTGAAACTGAATGTTTACCAAACACAAAAAAGCTCCCAGCTTTTTTTTATACCAGCTTTTTTCAGAAGCACCTCAGTACCAAACTAGGCCTTAGCGCAATTCAGATTTATGAAGGAACACCAAGTATTCATCACTTATTATTTGCAAACGATAGTTTATTATTTGGTAAAGCTAATCTGAAAAGAGTGTGTAGTGATACAAAATATTTTGGATGTGTTCTCTCAAGCGTTAGGACAAGAAATAAACTTTAGGAAGAGTAGCACTGCATTCAATGCTAATGTGCTAATGTGTTCTCTCAAGGTTTATTGTTGTTTGGATAGATTTTGTTGTTTATTTTGGAAGAGTAGCATCATGTTCAACACATTGAAACCCGAACCATTTATAGAACTTCTTGTGAGAAGCAACCTTGTCTTCAGGTTGGTAGAACACTAGGCTGAGAAGTGTTCCTTCCTTGGCAATAGTCGATCAAGTGCAGAAATCAACAACACATTTGACACGACCACCACATCTATTCTACTCGCTCGACCGAGCTCAGTCTCGAGTTGGCACGTCCGCATTCACTAGAAGGACATAGTTAGCTCATAGTTACTCGGTATGCGCACCACATAGACTTTGGAATCTTAGGGTCAACATCTTGGCACGCTCAATGGGACCAAGTGCAAAAAAAACTATGAAGTTCATATGATATTTCAATATTCTAATCCAGCCTTATTCGACTGATTAGACAAGCCCCGAATTCAACATGAGACCAAAAAGTGATGCACATAAAGAGAGCGCGAAATCTTTCTCCCAAATGATAAAAGGGAAAGCTCGTAGCACCCTACAAGAACAAAGGATAAAAGAAGATAGAGCCCGATTTAATGTGTGGCTAAATGAGCAAACATTTCCTTTTGTTCTTGGGTTCAAATCAGTTCCATTTGAACTGTGGTTGGATCAAAAGACTAGGGGGGACATTTTTCGCTTAACCACAATAAAGCTTCGACCTAAGAAAAGTCAATTTGGCCGAAGAAAAAGTTCAAATACCTATTCGCTCCGCTGAAACAGCGGCCTAGAAGAGAAAGTTATAGGCCACTTATTTTTTTGGTCAAGACTGAAAATTTGATTGGCTTAGAAGAAAACGTTTTTGATTATTTTACAGAGGAATTTTACAATAATAAACAAGGCTAAAACACGACCTCAGATGCAAAAATCATGTCAATGGATATGGTCATTAAAGATAAAGATGATCTCATTCGGTTGAGTTGTTTGAATTAAAAATCAAAATTGGTTAAGTGATTGTTAAATCACATCCCTGAATTTATATGTAATTTTATAATTTCCCTAAGTTTTATTGAATTTATCATTTTGGTCCCTTAGCTTGACTAAATCTGGACCCTTTATCCAAATTCCTAAACTCCATCAAACTGCCACGTGGCAGCACTCTAACAAACCTCATCTTTCTCTCTCTCCTCCCTTTCTCTTCTCTTTTCCCTTCTCTCTCCCTAAATCCCTCTACACTCACTCCCGTCTCTCTTTCCCTCAACTGAAAACATTCTCTCTCAATTCTCCATGCACTCTCGCTCTCTCCCTAGCACCAAAAGAGAGAACCCTCACTACCACCCAAATTTCTTCACAAACGAACTGCAAACCTAGATTTTCAAGGTCAATGGGACACAGGGAACTTGATGATGAACTTGCATGCGCCATCGGTGCACTGTGAGGTGCAGTTCCATTAAATCTGAGAGCTCTGAGCTCTAACCTTAAAATCAAGTAAGTTTCTTCATTATTTCTTGAATCATTGGTGTCCATCTTGTTAGGATGAGTTTCTGTTGTTTTGAACATAAATTTGAGGGTTCTAATCTTTATAATTCATTTGAGCATGCATGTTTATCCCCGGTAACGAATTCTGGCAATCATCGTTGAGTTCTAAGTTAGCGATGAGTCTGACGCCTCTATTCTTCCTCTATCTCGACATTTATAAATATGAGAAGGTTTTGGTTCACTATTCCAACTCTAACTCATGCATGCTTTCTCATCTCTGTTTCCAGTCCCCGACAAGAGAAGGAGGACAAACTCCGGCGAGTTCGAGGTCTATCTCTTCCCTAAACCTGCTGCAATGCATCTGGGTGAGTTCTTATGTTTATTTGTGAGGTTTTAGAACCCTTTATTCAAGTCATAACCCCTGTCATCCTATGTGCATGCATGTCTGGTTCCGACGACGAACTTCGACGAGTTCATGGGTGTGTGTTGTGCTGGGTGTGTATACGTGTATAGTGTGTGTGTATGTGTGTGTGTGTGTGTGTGTGTGTGTGTGTGTGTGTGTGTCCGTGTGGGTGTGTACATGTATGGTGAGTGCGTGTAAGTGTGTATGGTGCACGTGTGTGTGGTGCATGTATGTATGTGTGTGTGTGCCCGTGTGAGTGTATATGTGTATGTATGGTGTGGCTGTGTGTGAGTGCATACGTGTTGTGCATGTGTGTATGTGTGTTGTGTGGGTTTGGGCTCAAGCCCAAACCACCCCCTTTTGTTCCTAAACTATTTAAGCCCAAAATCTTTAAGAACCCAACCCACATGCTAAAATCCCAGCTCATTTGATTAGCTTTGGTTATTGGATTAAGTCCAATAACTTTATTGGGACCCGGCCCAAACTTTGGGTTGTAATAATTAAACTCTTAAGCCAATTATTTAAACCTAATCTTATTGGTGTTTAGGTGCAACTGTGGGAGGTGATCCAATCCATCCTAATTCAAGTGGCTCTCCAATATTGGAATACATAGTGAGTGGACCCCTCCTAAAATTATATGACTTTATGGTTTAATTGCATAAATGAATTGCATGCCGTACGAGTTTATGAATTGATTTTATGTTAAGCATATTTATTGAATATGTTGATTTTCGTCTCGTGTTTTTGGTGAGGAATTAATTGTTAGCCTATATTGAACTGTAGTTTGAGATATCGTATTTTCTATAAAAACCATGAACTGGTAGACTATCTGATGGATGACGATAGGATGTTAGAACATGTTTTAGAAACCCCTCTTTATAGTATAGACAATGGATGACTTTATACTATGAAGTGGTTATTTATGAGAGGCGTAACTATTTGTGCGTACCTAGTGGACACTATGTCGCATGGGGCAAGGATCTGGAGTTGGCAGATAGGCCGAGAGAAATAATCCCTAGCTATGGACTGAGGGACACGAAGCAGGCATTGGGCCGGGAGTTGGTAATCTCTGGCTACGGGCGCAGAGACCACGGTGCTGGCATAGGGCTAGGAGCTTTATTTATTCAGTGATCTTACTGGCAGCACACCGCGTTTACGAGACGATACACGCGATGATTTATATGATATTTTTCCGCGTTATACCTATTAAGATGTTTTATGGCATGCTAAAGTTTCAGAAAACCTGTCATTTATTATGCTAGTAGTTTTCATTATATATAAACTCTAGGGGTTAGTATGTTTATAACTATTTTCGTATTATGTATATATATATATATATATATGAACGTGGTCCACTCACCCTTGTTGTGCTCCCCCTTTCAAGATTTCGAATTCAAGGCATACAATCCAAACGTCAACGCTTTCACATTAGCATATTCGAGTCCTCTCGGAGTAGGACCTAGATCCTCTAATTTATTCAATTTTATATTAATTCTTTTAGAACTGTAGTTAGTTGTATGCTCTGAACACATTCCTAAATTATTAACTCATTGTATGTTAAATTCATAACCCTTATTTATTTCATATTCTTAGCTTTGGTATCAATTAATGGCTTTCGTCACCCTCGGGTGTCGGCCAACATGTGCCTATCCTGGTATTCGGGGAATATCGGGATCAGGGCGTGTTAGTGATTTAGCTCGGGAGGCATAATAACTTGGCCTATTTTGCAGCCAAATATCAAGAATATTTGTCGAAGGCCATTGTGATTTCATTCCAAACTTGAAACAAAATCGGGTTGGTGATAGTTATACAAAAAACAATATGTGTGGAATAAAACATCGTTGACCTTCTCATCATTATGCTTCGCCACTTTTATTTTCATTTGTTAGGGAAAAATAATATTTTTATTTCCTCAACCATTCAGTAGTACAAGCTGATACTGGAGGAAATAAGGAGTGGAGAGAAAAAGAGAGGATGATATTGAGCATTCGGTGGGAATGTGGGAAGGTAATATGGGCCCCTTTTTACCTAATTGGCCCACGTGACCGACCTGAGATATTTGGAATTTTTTCGGTGGAATTGAAAGCATGGTAGGCACACGTAAATTGCTTGGCCATGGGCGTTGCATTTGTTTTACTTGCTGTTGGGATTTACAAATTGGGCCCATAATTCATGACTATTTTTTTAGTCGACTGTAAGACGGAAGTCGAGGGTTATAGTTTGTGTAAATTTTATTGGCTGGGGAATATTATTTGAGTCGAGAAAGTTTCAATGAGCTCGGTTGAAAAAATTTAATTTCCCTTGCCATTCAGCTTATGTACCAAAGCTCAAGAAAATTGGAAAGCAATGTTTAGATCCAATACAGCATCGTCGACTTGTGAAGTCGAGGTCATTAAATGAATAGAATTTTAGGCCGTTGCATGAGTAAAATATTAAGGTGATTTTCAATTATTTTATAATAGTGTTTGGGCCCAAAATATTGGTTTGGACCGAGCTAGGAGTTATTCTCGGCCCGGCAATATGTTTCTAGAATCATCGCGAATTTTAGTTATTATGGGCCGCTTGGTTAAGTTTTTCCGAGTCCTAGTATAAGGCGGATTGATGGGAAAGTCCACGACCAACCTTTCAATCCAAAACCCAGGACAAGAAGACTCGTCACAGGCACATAATCCTCCTATTGCCGTAACACCTAAGGCCACAAGTGTGACACACTAAGAAAAGGAAGTTGGCCTCGGCGGCCAGCCCCTCAATGCAGAAACCCCTAACAGAACCAAGGGCGTTTCAATTGAAGATTGCGATGAGGATGGTGGTGAAGGTTCTGATCCATCGACTAGATCTTTTCTTCAGAGAAGACTAGAAGAGCAATCTCAAATTTTTAGTCGAGAAGTAAGAAGCATACTTGTAGTAATACGCAATAATGGTGAGACACACAACAAAATACTCAAACTGTTGGTTAGTAAAGTTTACGACAGCGGACCCACCGATCGTTCCCGACAACTTCCACCTAAGGGTAATCCGGTATCAACGCTATAGGCCGAGACAAGATCTGCTCGACTCAAAATGATCGATTTGGAAAAAAAAAAAGGATCAAGCAGCAGATCAGACGAATCCCACCAGAGAGAAGAAACAGCAACCGTCGATGTGATCGAGGTCCAAAGAATGATCGATTCGGCCTTGAAAAAAGGGTCGAAGTTCCCAAAGTTCATCCATTCATACCTAGCTTATGTAGAAGTTCGAATGTCCTAAAGGTTTTAAAATTCTAGATTTCAACCTTTTTGCTGGCGAATTGTCCTTGTCTTCGTTAAAACATGTGGCTCGGTTCACTGCACAATGCGGAGATGTTAATAGTGACTTCCATAAATTACGACTATTCAACTTCTCACTAACAGGTTCAGCATTAGCTTGGTACATCAATCTCCAGCCCAATTCCATCCAAAGTTGGGAGGAACTGGTCGAAAAGTTCCATGAACAATTCTACCGGCCGGGGATGGAAATGTTAGTTTCATCACTGGCTATGATGGCTCAAGCATCCAATGAGTCGCCAATGGAATACTTAACGAGGTTCAAGTCGGCTAGAAATTGGTGCCGAGTACCTCTCCCTGAAGTTGAATTCGTCAAAATCACTCTAAACGGCCTGGATATGGAAGGCAAGGATTGTACGAACTGGGGTAAACTTTCTAGATATGTAAGAACTGGCCCATCATGTTGAGCAATATGATTATTTGCTCCGACAAGAAAAGATCTCGAAGTCCCCATTCCAGGGAACGACTTACAAGAATCCCACGGTTAGCTACGTATCGACCGAAGGCGAGGACTCGCAATACGTCAGTATGGACACATGCGAGATAGTGATAAATGAATCATACGTATACAAGGCATTGGCTCAAATTAATTACAAGGATGCCAAAACCTGCTCGGCCTTTGAAGAGACAATTAAAACATCAAAAGTTTACACTTTTGATATCACCAAGGCCGATGCAATTTTTGACCAGTTGTTGCTGGCAAAGATCATCAAACTTTGCCCAAGACATAACATTCCCAAGGCTGAAGAGCTGAAAGGCAACACATATTGTAAGTACCATAACTCGAATAAACATACCACAAATAATTGCGTTGTATTCCATGATGCTATTCAAAGTAGGATTGATAAAGGCAAGCTAAAATTTCCTGAAAAACAAACGATTGTTGACGTTGATTCCTTCCCTTCAATGACAGTTGGCATGGTAGATGCTTATTTTCCTAAGAGCAAAGGGAAGGGAAAAGTCGAGTTTGTTCCAATACAACATGTCCCAAAGCAGAACTCTCGGCCGCGACTCAAGATTGATCTATTTTCAAACAAACCACCTACAAAGTTTTCGGGACCGTTATAGTCGAATCTATGTCAAACTCTAGTGCAGAAGAAACTTATGGACCGATAGTTTTGTGCAGCTGTTGTAAAGCACGCGTCATCCTAACTGAACCAAAGGAGAAACCACCTCAGGCTCCAACACCATAGCAACCATCCACGACTGCGGGAACACCTCCAAAGGTACTCAGCGCAGGCCAATGCCATAAGTGTTTGATAGGCTCGGTCTTCAAATACGACAGCCCAACCTCAGCTAGACAGCGTCTTAATTTTGACACGCCGTTTTATAATGAGGAGTATTACTCATATAACTCCAGTAGCTCGAGTTCATCAGTGAATAAAAAAACCTTCAAGCCACCTGAGCCACGCGACCAACGTTGGTATAGTTACAATTCTCCTACAGGCATGTATACTACATTATCCAAATCTAAGAAACGTCGCTACCAGCGAATAGATGGCATGGCTCGATGACAGGCAACACAGGCTACTTCGGCTACTAAATGGTAGCCGAAAGAAGCAACAAGATGTGGAGACGATCGATAACCCCGACAATCATGGCTAAATTACTTCAAAGAAAAAAGGTAATTGATCGTGACTTTGAAACCATCATTGAAAAGTCCGAGAAGCACATCAAACTCTTCATTCGGCCTGGGAAAATGAAAGCTCGTTTCGAGCATTTCAGAAAAGAAGCTGAAAGCAAGCTTCCCCATTTACCCCCGCAAGAGCCGTTAATAAGAGTCTAACATAATCTACATCATCTATTCCTCAGAGAATCCTTGGAGTACATGCGAGAATTTCACAAGAAACATTTTGTCAATGACTTGTACGGCCTACCCAAGGCGTGTTAAGAAACCCTCGACCTGGCACTAAGTTGCCCTGATGCTGAACAGATAATCCAAAAAACCATTGATCCCGCAATTAAGGCTAGGTTCTAGCACATACGTGAAGCTCTGGTCCTCGGCTTTGAGGTCGACCCGTACACAGACATGACAATGCCGAACTCCTTTTTTCTTTTGAAGACTTTCAATATTTACAACATCAATTCGAAGTTTTCTTAGCCGTATATCTTTTCGGCATTACAGCTGATGAGAATGATTGTGTGGCGTGTTTGGATGCCTACCTAGACACAAGGGACGCCCGAATTTCCTATGAAGAATAAGCCCGTAAAGCACTGCAGGGACAAAATCAAACCCCGTAACGAACAAGCTCGAGGATGACAGGCAGAATGAAACAGGTTCAGTTGACATACCACAAAAGCACGTCCCCAATTAGGTGAAAGATGATCAAGTCGAGGATGCTCCAAAGCATGATACCGTACTCGATAACCAGGAGGACGACGACCAAGACCTGATGGGTCATTCAGTCCTAAAAAATATGGAAATCATCAAGGTTCATGTCCTACTTGCTGAATTTCAACCAACCATACACCAACCAGATTCCTCGGATGGGGACATGGTTGCCAAGGAAGCAACACAAGTTGATTTCATCGCCACCGAAGAAGATGAGCAAGCGAGTAAAGCCGACAAACTTAAAGCAGCTTTGGCCATACTATTTCCCCACTCTTCTTCAGTTAATCTTTAACATTTGAGGCTATTATATGTCACGGCTCACATTAAAGGTTATCTAATATCCAAAATCTTCATCGATTATGAGACTACGGTTAATATCATGCCCGTATCAATCATGAAGGCATTATGACTATCTAACGACGAACTCATTCCATCAGGAATAACCATGAGCAGCTTTGTCAGCGACAAGTCTCAAACCAAATGAGTTCTTCCTTTGGAGGTAAGCATTGCAGGTTGCAATCACATAACCGCATTATTTATCGTCGACTCCAAAACTGACTATAATGCATTGCTCAGTCAGGATTGGATCCATCAAACAAATTGCATTTACTCTTCATTATATCAGGTTCTTATCTTTTGGGATGGCAAATCAGTTGTGGTTCATCCGGCCGACAATCAGCCTTTTGAATCCAATATGATTCAGGCACAGTATTACGATGATCACGTCGGCTATATTGCCCTACAGGGTTTGAACGAGGAAGGACGGTCGACTCAAATTTCGATACAGAAAGCAATCAAGGCAGGCGCCGAGATTGTCTATCAGGAATCAGTGAGACTTGGGTTGGCTGATCTGATCGCAGACATTGATGTCTGAAGACGGCCATGACAAACGTTGGGTCGCAGTTTCATCTACCATGGAATGACTGCTAGCCCATTGGTATGTTATTCCAAGCAACCAAATTCGAGCATAAACTTAGTCAAATTTTTTGCCGAATGAGACAACGGCCCAGTACTTTCACTAGACAAAGTTTAGGCTGCACCAACCGAGCTCGAGGATAGTCAACCTCAAGTCAAGGATCCTTTAGAGGAAATAAATTTTGGAATGGCCGAAGACCCACAACCTTTGTTCATTAGTGCTTTGTTACCCCCAACATGTAAAAGCCAAGCTATGTAATTTGCTCAGAGAATTTAAGGATTATTTTGCTTGGAGCTACCATGAGATGCCTGGTTTAGATCAAACACTAATTGAACATGAATTACGCATCAAACCTGGGTGTAAACCATTCCGCCAACCACCTCGACGATTCTCAACCGAAGTACAACTCGGCATAAAAGATAAACTAATTGGCAAACATTGTCCCAATTTTGACAAACATTGTGGTTCAGACAGTTCGATCCGTCGATTGGTTGGCAAACATTGTCCCAATTTTAAAGAAAAATGGTGCTTTGTGTATCTGTATTGATTTTCGAAATTTGAACATAGCAACTCCTAAAGATAGGTATCCAATGCCAATTTCAGATTTATTAATCAACGTGGCAGCAAACCATGAGATCTTATCCTTTATGGATGGACATGCTAGTTATAACCAGATTTTCATCACCAAGACTGATGTCCATAAGACTGCTTTTGATTGCCTGGGGGCACTCGGCACATACAAATGGGTCATCATGCCATTCAGCCTTACGAATGCAGGTGCCACATGCCAACGAGCCATGAATACTATTTTCCATGATTTGATTGGTACCACCGTCGAAGTCTACATTGACGATGTTGTAATCAACTCACAACGTGGGCAGACATATTTGGATGATCTCCGTCAGGCTTTCCTGCGTATGCACCAGCACAACTTTAAAATGAATCCTGCCAAATGTGCTTTCGACCTATCAGCCGGTAATTTTTTAGGATTCCTTGTACATCATCGTGGTATTGAGGTAGATGAAAATAAGACCTGAGCAATCGCTCCACCCCCGATAACTAAGAAACAACTACAGTCATTACTTGGCAAAATTAACTTTCTCCGTCGATTAATTGCTAATTCGGCGAGAAAAATGAAAGTCTTCTCCACACTCTTGAAACTTAAGGATTCTGACATCTTCGAATGGCGTGCAGAACAACAAGAGGCATTTACACATATCAAGGTCTCCCTCACGACTCCACCCGTCCTGGTCCCACCGCGACGTGGCAGACCTCTCAAGTTGTACATCTTAGTGGCCAAAGAATCCATCAGATGTCTTCTTGCACAAGACAATGATGTTGGGTAAGAACAGCCCATTTTTTATCTTAGCCGAAATCTAAACCCATCGAAGCCGATAGTAGAAGGCCAAATCGAAAAGTGGACAATGGCATTGTTTTAATTCAGTTTGCAATATGTGCCCCAGAAAGCTGTCAAAGGCCAAGCATTGGCCGATTTCTTTGCCTAACATCCCTCACCATACGGTTTTGGGGGCAATGACGTTGAAATCGACATGGTGGAAACACGTGATAATTACTGGACGATGTACTTTGATGGCTCTAGTACTTCAGTCTTAGTTGGTGTTGGGACCATTATTCAATCCTTAAATCACAGCCGCTGGTATTTTTCTCTCAAGCTCGATTTCGATTGTATGAATAATTAGGCTGAATATGAAGCCTTTAACATCGGCCTTGGTGTCCTACACGATCTACGGTAACTCGTGTCCATATTCTCGGTGATTCCGAACTTGTGATTAACCAACTTAATGGGACTTTTCATTGCATGAGTTCTACTCTGGCGCCTTATCACATGGTTGCCAGCTATTTGGCCGAGTATTTCGACAGCGTTACTTTCAAACGTATTTCACGAGTTTGAAACACTGACACAGATGAATTAGCTCAAATAGCCTCCGGAGCACAACTCCTAGGGGGTAAACTAGGCCGAGAAATACTTATGTCACGACAAGCACACTCGGCCTTGGTTAATCAGCAAGTTCTCCAACACGATTGCATGATCTGTACATGAGTCATGTCCTTACCTTCGTTATTAGAGCGGAAGAACCCTATAGAGGTTTGTGCAGTCGAGGCAATGCCAGATGACTAGAGAAAGTCAATTATACGATATCTTGACAATCTCAATGGCAAACACGACCGTAAGACAAAGGTTCGTGCCACGAACTATGTAACATACCAAAATGAATTGTACCGAATGGGTGAGGCCAGTCTATTAATGTTATGCCTCGGCCTTCAGGAGGCTGCTCAAGCAATCACAAAGGTCCATAAAGGAATTTAAAAGGCTCATCAGTCCAAACAAAAGATGCAATGATTGCTTCGCCAACACGGTTATTTCTGGCTAAGTATATTCAAGGATTGTATTGAGTTCGCACGAGGATGTGTACAATGTCAAATTCATAGGCCTATACAGAGAGTCTCAGCCGAATCAGTCCATTAGGTCAACAAACCATGGTCGTTCAGAGGATGGGTCATGAATGTAATCGGCAAAATTGCACCATATTCTGGGTCAGCAAAGCATGCGTGGATACTCATCGCGACGGATTACTTCACCAAATGGGTCGAAGCCGAGTCATATGCCGAGTTAAAGTCTAAAGAAGTATGTAATTTTGTAAAAGAAAACATCGTGACTAGATTTGCTGTACCAGAAATAATCATAACAGATAATGGAACGATCTTTATATCTAACAGGTTTAAGGAGTATACGGCAAATCTAAAAATTCGACTTGGGTAGTCTACGCCATATTACTCGAGGCGAATAGACAAGCCGAAACAAGTAATAAGGTTTTGATCGATATTCTCTAAAAAATGGTAAAAAAGAGGCACGGTATGTGGCATTTAAAGTTAAACGATACGTTATGGGCTTATCGAACTTCATTCCGATCAGCCGCCGGAACGACTCCATACACTTTAACCTATAGACATGACGCGGTGTTACCGGTCGAGCTAAGTATAAACTCATTGTGAGTGATTGAACAAAGTAGTTTGTTCAGTGCCGAGTACAGTTAAGCCATGAGACAAGAGTTAGAAAACTTAGAAGAAATTCTGTTTGACGCTTATAATTTATTAGTGGCACAGAAGAAGATTGCCGAGCGAGCCTATAATCAACGAGTCAGACAAACAACATTCGAAGAGGGAGAGTTGGTTTGGCAAACTGTGCTACCCGTGCGAATTAAAGACCCCAGGTTCGACAATGGTTGTCGAATTGGGAATGGGGTATACCACCTTAAGGATTAGACTAGTTTAATTCACAAATTGCCCATCAACGGGAAATTTTTAAAGAAATATTATCCAGTCACTTGGGAGACACGAGAATAAAAGATCATTTCATTAATTTTGCAAAAGTGCGTATAAGTGAAGTTACAAAAGATTCCTAAGGCCAAAATTCTAAGGGGTTGAAGGAATGAAGGCTTTAAAAGCGGCCTTCAGTTCCAACCACCTTACTTCGCCCATTGTGACTTCAGGTTGCCTTGTCCTTTTACTAAGTTGAAGTTGTTGGATCTGCTTTACGCCAGCCACAAAGTCCATCAGTCGAGCCTTATTCACTTCAAAATCTTTTTCGAGTTGTGAAGCAACAGCCAACCTTTGTCGTTGAAGTTTGGCAATTTAACTTTGAAATTCAACAATTTGATGATCAAGACCGACTAGCCGCGTTTTCTTTACTTTTATAGCCTCAACCTCCAGCCGACTGGCTTGATGAGCAATCTTTGCAGCCTTTAAGTCGTCCTCGGCTCGGAGAGCCCGTTCAAAAATAGTAAAGTACTGCTGAGTTTGCTCCAAAAGATTGGATAAGTGGACGACATTTTCGGTGTCACTCTCCTATAGGCCTTTACATTGAAGAACTTGTGAGGCAAAAAAGGATAGGAGTTTCTACAACTTAGCGAAGGCATTAGTTCGACCACGGTTGCCGAAGGCTCGGCAGACGCGGCAGATGACCCGGCTACTCCAAAAGTATTCGAGAGGAAAGCGTCGAGCTCGACTTCTCATGAAGGCTACATATGACAAGATTTTAGGCAAAAGGAAAATCGTAAAGAATATAGCAGAGAGAATTTGTTTTAGACCTATCGATAGAAGACTTCGGCTATGTCTACTGGTTCATTGCTTGAACCTAAAGAGCTTAATGGCCTAGCCTAGTGTTTAAGACTGCTTCTCAATTCAAGCAACCGATGAAGGTTATCTACGTTCGACGACCACTAAGTTGGCCAGGAAATATAAATAACACCCTTCGACGTATAGAATTTTTGGTGAAATGAATAATCGGGCACGTGACATTTAATATTTTTCTCGATTCAGACTTGTTATAGTAAAATTAACTAAAAAAGGGGATCAAGCCTTACAAAGGCCAAAGTAACTTTTTGAGAAAAAATGTCAAGGTCTTGATCTTGTGGATGGATTGGTGTTTCTGTCGTCGCTGCAGGCTCAACAAATGGTATTTTTCCACGATCGATTGCAGAATGATCGACCTAGTCAGTCGCCTTAACCACAACTGGAAAGTTAGTGGTAAGGGGTTTAATTGGTCGAATGTGACTCATTAGTTGGATGTCTTTGCTGTCATCATCTTGAAATAAGGGTTGTTAGCATTCAGAATCTAGTCGAAGGAAAAAGTTACCAGCAACATAATCATACCTTTTCCTCCAGAACGACCGCTGTTTTTATTTTTGGATTCGGGGGGAGATTTTTCTCGGCCAACGTGGCCACTTCCTTCAAGATAAGAGAAACGGTCGGCCCTAGAGCTGCAGGTTCTTTGATTACCGGATCAACAGTTTGCTCAACCACAACTTGTTGAACCGGACGAACCTTAGGTGCTTGACCGGTGGGAGGGTCTGGTTACATGTCTGCCGAGGCTTGAACAGCAGGAGCACGAGGAGACTCAGCAGTTTCTCTTGTAGTTTGGTTAGAGATGACATGAATCTCCCGCTCCCTTTTTTTTACCAACTTCTTAATGTATTTTTTAGAACAGGAAGCGTCGTCAGCCGCCACAGCCTCTAGGTGAGACCGTTTGCCTGGCAAGGTCGGTAAAGCGGTTGCTGTTTTCTGTTGCTAAAGGGCAAGTTTTTTCTTAGCCACGGTCGCAGCTGCCACGTCCGTATGACTACCTAAAATGCTCAAATCAAATCAAAAGGGAGTTTGAACAAGTGGCCAAAGTGAAATGATAGACGCAGATAAATACCTTAAGCCGTTTCTTTGGATTTTGAGGCAGGAGTCTTCTTCAGGCGGTGGCCGAAAATTTTCTTGATAATATTTTCAACTGGTGCACCAAAAAAGTCTTGAGTATATACGGCCCACCAGTCAACAAATGTGGCAATATTGAGAGTCTCAGGGACATTCGGCCGGAGGCAAAATTTCTTGCACCTTTCTTGAAATTCCTGCTCGGCCTCCCTACATTCTCTTTCTAAAGAACTAGAGAGGTGTTCTTGACTTAGAAGAGAATAGAGGTAGTGGGCAACCTTGGAGGTAGCCAAGTTGTTATGCAGTGAAGTGGGGTTGGTAGACTTCCCAACTTGCACGCTTAACATCGCAGCCGAGAGGAAGGTCACGAGATAACATAAACAATCCCCAGTTCTTTCAGAGGGTAACGTCTTCAGCTTCATTCTATGTCAAGGATGAGAGCTTGATGGAAGAGGGGTATTCTTGACAACGGCATATTAAAAACTTATCATCGGAAAGGTCTTCTAAGCCGAAAATGTATTTAAAAACTTTTTCGACCGAGTGAAGAGGAACAAGTATATAGCCCAATTGAAGGCCTAATGCTTCAGAGGGTCTGAAGTTGGGGACTTCTGGCCTAACGGTGGCAAAATAGACTTGCAGCCAGAGTTGAAAAACCTATAATGGGCCAGTCTGGTGTGGGTCAATCTTGTTGACTGTCGTCTCGGCTAGGCAATGTGTGAGGTTGGTGATAATAGTCGAGCTAAGAGATAGGATATAACCACTAGCTAAGGCTTCAGCGACCAGCATGTTCTTGACCAAACATTTATTTAACTTGGTACAACAAATAAATTTGTTGTACCAGTAGAAAAGGAAGGCTTTGTGTTCTCCCTACCTAAGGGTTTCTTCCCTTCGGCCAACGAAGTGTTGAATGAGGGTGTTGTAGTTGAAAAAGTAGTTAAAGAAGTTCTTGTGCAACATTTGAACTTCTTCTTTCGATGGCTCTTGGTTTTTCTTCCTCATGGACTCAACAGCGTGTTCATCAAAAAGTATCTTGAGGTCAAGGTTGGATGGACACCTAGGGAGGTAGACGTCAATCGAGAGACCTGAAGGGAAGGTCCTGAAGATAGCTGAGACGTTGAGAATAGTGGGGCTAATAGGGCCAAGCCGAATGACCATATTATTGGTGGCCGAGCACCAAAAGCCTAGAGCTGCCATGAGAAGTTCTTCGTCCATGGAGATCTCGATGGTCGAAAGCTTGATGACATTATAAATGCCAAGAATCTTCCATTCCTTACTGAAGAACTTCTCCATCCTTTCAACCCACGTTACCGAGGCCGCGGTAATTGAAGGCCAGGCCCCTTGGGGTTTGGTCAATTCCCACTTCGACCAATCATATCCTTGAAGCAAAGGTTCCAAGCAATGATCTTTGAGGAGGTTGGTAATGGATGTTGGGACATTGTCTTTAAAGGATCTAGTGAGAAGTGATCGAGTCACATTCAAATTGCAGGGTTTTAATGGCGCTCCAGTCGATGAAGTCCTGACACTTGGCACATTCGTCGGAAAGTTTAGAGATGAAGGTGTTGGGAGCCATTGTTGAGAACTCGAAGAAATTTCTGGACTCAAAAGTTTTTTGGTTAGAAAAAAAGCTTTGAATGTTGATCTGGGAGTAAAAGGTTTGAAAGTTCTGAAAGCGTAAAGGGAAATGAAGGACTTTGGATATTTATAGGGGTTTTGCAAGAAAGCCAATCGTTTGATTTTTTTAAAAAAAAAAGGTAAGACCAGTCGGACAGTTTTACAATCATCATGGAGATTCGGGAAATATGTATAAAGGGACCGGAGAACTTATGGATTGAGGCGATGTGGTGACATGTGGCAGTGGTTTTTATGATGAATGGACGATTCGATGACCTAGCAGTTCGTGATTTAAGGTAGCACGGGTATGTGTAACAGCAAGATTAATGATGAAGAGATGTTTGGCGTCTGCACATTTCAAATGTCATCATTAAAGGACAAGCGAGTAGAAGACTAACCCGTGGCAGGATGTTAAAAGAACCAGGAACGTGTGATCATGCCTCATAAATGCACGTGTTTGGGCTATTTGAGGTGTTTCAGTTTTTGAAGAAGTATAAGAGTCAATTTCGCTTCTTCAAGGTCAAGGCTCGGCTTAGGAGTGAAAGCCAATGACCTCAGAAGTGAGGGGGTAATGTTTGGGCCCAAAATATTGGTGTGGGCCAAAATAGGAGTTATTCTCGGCCCAGCAGTATGTTTCTAAAATCATCGCGAATTTTAGTTATTATGGGCCGCTTGGTTAAGTTCAGCCGAGTCCTAGTATGAGGCAGATTGATGGGGTAAGTCGAATCCTAGTATAACAAGAAGTTTCAACGGGATGAGGATGCTGAGATTTGAGAAGTGAATGTGGCTAGATAAAGTGGTTGGTTCAAAGCCCTAATGGAGGCAAGATTGGCCGAGACCTGGTTGGATTAGGTTAAGGAATCCTAATCCAAGTATAGTTCTGGTTCAGCCATGATAAGATTGGCTACTATAAATAAGAAGGGGGTGCATCATTCAAGCCCCATCCAATTCAACACACAAACTACCCTGCACAAACCCTCGCTCTACGCGAAACCTCTCAAACATCTTGAGATTTTTATTTTCTTTTTCGCCAACATATCTTCAGTTTGGATAAACAGCACTATGAAGGCAACCGGCGACATCTTCAGTTTGGATAAACAGCACTGTTGTTGTAGAATCAACTGACCCCGGAGCACCTTCAGTTTAGATAAACAGCACTGTGTGGAGGCCGACTGGTTACCTATCTAAGTCTCGGCCAAGAAGGATTTTCAAGTTCTTGTTGGCAGAGGTTATCTCATTAGCCTTCTCAACAAAGTGAGGTGTTACAGATTATTGGGCTCAGCACATTAAAAGCCGAGTTGTTTATGATTGGATATTCACAAGTAAGTTTTAGAGTTCGGCATTCTGACGGCCGAACGACACTTACTATCAAGACATACATCTCTTTTGAGTACTTGTGTCTGTATAGTTTGGTGCCAATTCGGCGTGCTTATACTCTCACGAATATAATCACTGTGACCGAACCCGGTGCCGATGATCCGTGAACTTCGCAAGACTAGCAGCCTCATTTTCAGGCTCTAGAACCCAAAGGCCGAGACGTGTTCCTTCCTCGGCCATAGTCACAAGATCAAGAAGTTAGCAGCTCACTCAACGCAACATCAACAAATTTTACTCCCCGGCCGAGCTCGACAGTCAAGTTGGCATGCCCCGCACATAACCGAATGACATAGTTAGATTATTAATTACTCGGCCTACGCGTCACATAGGCTTGGTAGTTTTTAGGGTCAACAATTAGTATAGTTGTGATAATTATAAAAATTATCATTCAAATAATTGGAACTGTACTGATATTTTGAATACAATCACATTTAATTTAGGATATTGACACAATCTACATTGAGTTGTGGTTAGAACAAAACATAATATGCCTAGGCCACCTAATTGGGAGCCTAATTGGGATTGCATGCCAACATTCCGTTGCTTATTATTTAAATGAAGATGTTTTCCAAAAAAAAAATTAAAGATTCTATGCAATAAAGATTTTTTTGTTTGGTCAATAAAGTAAGGATGGGATTACATTAAATGGTTTGCACGTGGTCCCTTATTAGCATGGGGTGATTAGCATGCTGGAAGTGAGATAAAGTTTCAGAGACATCGTGTGATCGAAATTGCTTCTACAATTGATTATCCTAGGCTTGTCCTATGAATACATTATTTATACACAAGGTTTTGAAACGTGAAAGCCCCCATTCAACTCAACAGAAAAATCAAAACGCTCTACACGAAAACCCTCGCTCTATGTGAAATCTTTCTCACACTCCTAAGCAAATACTAACTATCCTAACCCTCCTATCAACATACCTTCAATTTGAATAAGTAAACACCATTGTATTGACAATTGGCAACATCTTCAGTTTGGATAAGTAAACAGCACTAAAGCTATAAAACTAGACGATTCAAGAGAACCTTCAGTTTGGAGAAGTAAACAACATTGCTTCTGGTCAATTGGTTATCTATCTAAGGATCGGCTGGCGAAGAATTCTATATTCTTTCGCCTAAAAAGGTCACTTCATTAGTTTTCCGGCAAAGTGAGATCTTAACAGGTTACTTCATGTTTGGGACATTGAAAGCTAAACCATTTACCAAACTTCTTAATAAAAAGCAACCTTGTCTTCAGGTTGGCATAACCCTAGGCCAAGAGATGTTCTTTCCTTGGCCATAGTCGCTTAATTGCAGAAGTTAGCAATGCACTGGACATTGCCACCATATTTGTTCTATTCGCACAATTGAGCTTAGTCTCAAGTTAGCACACCCCCATTCACAAGAAGGACGTAGTTAGATCATAGTTACTCGGTATGCACACCACATAGGCTTGTAATTTTTAAGGTCAACTAAGAGTTTGAAATGGATTACTTGCTTCATTTTTTTTTTTTTTGAAAAAACAATATTTTATACTAATTTTCACAAAGGGGAAGAGAAGAGTTTAAACACGGTATACAATGGATTGAAGATGAAGATCCTAACCTTTAGGGCAATCCGTCATTTACATTTTCTTTTTTAAGAGAAACACCAAGAAATGTAAAGGTAAATTATCATTCATCATCCTATTAAAAATCATCAACAAATTTTAATATTATCATTTCAAAGTCTATCTGTGCTTAGGGGTTTTGTGTCAAAGAATGTGATAGCTTGTGTTGCAAAGAGACAATAAAAAAATTTCACGTCCTCCATTTGTGAGTTAGCGAGGACTAGGCCTAAAGCATCCCGAAGGAAAAGCAAGTCCTCGTATGCTTTGTTGTTCTTTTAGCAGCTCATGAATGCTTGGTCTGGTGGTGAATGCTTTCGACGCTGATGAATTATTTCCCTTGGTGATGACAAATTATTTCCCTCAGCACTGAAGAAGTGTTTTCCCTCGGCACTAATTGTAACATCCCACATCGCCCAAGGAAGTAGATCCTATAAGCTTTATATGTATATTTTCATTTCTACCTAGCACGAGGCCTTTTGGGAGCTCACTGGCTTCGGGTTCCATCGGAACTTCGAAGTTAAGCGAGATCGGGCAAGAGCAATCCCAGGATGGGTGACCCACTGGGAAGTTCTTGTGTGAGTTCCCAGAAACAAAACCGTGAGGGCGTGGTCGAGACCCAAAACGGACAATATCGTGCTACGATGATGGAGCGGGCCCGGGATATGGTGGACCCCTGGGCCGGGATGTGACACTAATGAAGTGTTTTCTTAGGCATTAATGAAGTGTTTTCCCCCACTAGCTCCAGCGGCTTGGAGGGGTATTTGTTAAACTAACATTGGAAGTTAAAACAAATAGACTTGGCATGAGAGCTTGAGGTATGGAAGTTAAAGACCTATAAGTTTAGCGAATGAGATAGTATGATTCATTTTGGTGTAGTTAGACTGTCATTCTGGAGAAGGATTCATAAGAGATATCTCATAGTGGTTAAGCTTCTAGTCATGGTGGCAGGTTGAAGCTTTTAAGGTAAAAGATGAGTGGCGAAAGGTGAAAGTTTAGAGCTGGAGTTAGCTTACTAGAAGACTTGCAATAGTCAAGAAGAGGTTTCTACAGCAAGAAGAATGATTTCCTGTGGCAAAATGAATCTCTTCTTCCCTAAGCATGAGGTTGAAGAGACATGTTGGAAATGGTATGGTCTGTAGATTTGGCATTCTTGCAGTAAATGAAGGAAGACATTAAAGGAAAGAGAATGGAAAACTTAGGGCTAGGCTTGTGGCTGGTGCAGGAAGCTTGCAGCAGGTAAGAGTGATTTTCAGTAGTTAAGGGAGATGTTCGTCCTCATTGCTTGCAATTGAGCATAGTCTGTCTCTCCTGACTGTAATTGAATTGGTCTCTTCCATTCTTTCTGATATGGGTTTCCAATTTATATTAGGTGATGGTTATCCCTATTTTCTGTTGAATAAAAGGATGTGCTAGAAACAACTTGTCCCAACAGGTAAAACAAAGAACTGAAGTTGCATTATGTCCAGCAAACAAAATGGGGCACTGAAAGTAGCTTATTTCCAGCAGATAAAGAGATGTAAAGGTCAAAGATGATAAATACACTTTTGGTAGGAAATCATTAGATCTTTCCCTAATGGTGAAAGCCAAGTTGTGCTTACTTTTTCATTGAGCTAAAAAGTGAAACAGTTTGGTGTAAAGATTGGTTAACAGGAAGACAAGTTTTGGTGCTAGGAAAGGGTGACATACTTTGGTGATGGAAATAGTGAAATGCTTTGGAAATATAAGTTGTTGTGGAGTTAGGCTAATGACAGTGCATGGCTGAAGTAACGCGCAAAGAAATACCACATTACTTACTCATCATGAGATCATTCTAAAGGCTTGGACTAAGTAGGCCAAAGTCTCAAATATTGAAAAGCCTTCCATGGGCCATGTGGGCCTTTGTAACCTTCCACACTTAAACCCTCAAGCAAGCCCCATTAAGCCACATGTCTAGGGTCCATGTGAGCTTGGTAAATGTTGGGTTTAAAGGAATGTGCTTGGCGTGGCATGTTAATTAAATAAAACCTTGATTAGCGTGTAATATAAATTGGATTTGGCATGAAATTGCATGGACCGTATAGAACATTTAGGCCTTCAATCCTCTTGGGCCTTGCGTGACATTTTTGAGCCCCAATAATATGTAACTTATACGATATCATGTGGGACTAATATTATGTGGATGATTGAATTCAAGTAGAATTTAAATTGAGTTTGGCTTGTTGGATGGACAATGCATCAACCCAACTTAATAAATATTGGGGTTGAGGTGGGACTGGGCTCGGTATGGGGTTTACTTAATCTTACATGTCCAATCAAATTTAAAATTGAATTGAGCATGTACAGAGTTGTTGAGTTGGATTGGTCGAATTTAAGTAATAAACGCACAAAATAACGTGAGGGTAGTGTTATTAACACACCTATTTTTACTTCGGGTTGTCCTATTCACACACTTATTTTTACTTCTCACATCCCTTGTTAATTTTTGTCATTTGATCTTCTTCAATTCATCCAATCCGACGGCCGAAAATTAGAAGAGTGTGTGAGAAGTAAAAAAGGGTATGAATCACACCCCTTTTACTTCTAGATTAGAAATACACACTCTTTACAATGTTTGGGACCGAATAAACTGAAGAAGATCAACAATAAAAATTTAATAAGAATTTCTAAAAGGTAAAAATGAGGGTGTGAATTTTGAGAAATTTTAACGGGGTGATATGGAAGGAAAAAGATTCTCGCCAGATCCTTTTCTTGTGGACCCTAGGATCTCTTAATCATGATCGTTCAAAAATTATTTTAAAATTTAAAATTAAATATAAATAGTACCTAATAAAACTGAAACAACTTCACAATCACGGGACTGACCATAGAACGTAGAATGTAGAACGAACGGTCCACAATCACGGATCCCGCGACCCTTTTCCATCCCCCCATCCCCCACCGATTCTGCCATTCCCCCTCAGCGCTCTCCCTTTCTCCTTCCTTCTCTGTCTCTCTTCCCCTTTTTATTTCTTCTCTTTCTTGCGCCAGAATAAGAAGACGCCGACGGCCTCAACGGCTGATAGATCGGGATTGGTGACAGCGGAGAATCCCTGGGTCCCATGTAGTTCAAGTAGGAGTGGGCGAGAAAGGAAATTGAAACCAGAAGCTATTCATGGCCGCCAATCCCATTTCTCATAGACGAGCATTGGCACTCCTTAGACAGCAATTCTCCAGCCCTACCCTCAACTCTCAGCGAGCTTCTCTTCTCAGGTACGTCATCTCAAAACTTCTACTTTATTTTCTTTCCCGATTTTCTCACCAGCCAAACACAAACTTAACATCTTTCTGCAAAACCCAGGTGCCGTTCCTCTCAGAAAACCCAGAACCACAAAGACGATGAACAACTGCAGAACAATACCCAACGACCCAAATTGTCAACCCCCAAAACCAAAAGGGCTAAGGATATGGCCAAGCTTATCGACTCCATGCCGTGGTCAACTGAGCTCGAATCTTCTCTCTCTACAATCGCTTCCTCTCTCTCCAAAACGACAGTGCACCAAACTCTCCACCTTATCAAAGCCCCCAGCAAAGCCCTTCAATTTTTCAAGTGGGCGGAGGTAATGGGTTTCTCTCACAATGACCAATCCTACTTCTTGATGCTTGAAATCTTGGGTCGCAATCGAAATCTCAATGCTGCTCGAAATTTCTTGTTTTCGATTGAAAAGAAGTCTAATGGGGCAGTTAAGCTCGAGGACCGGTTCTTTAATAGCTTGATAAGGAACTACGGTCGAGCTGGGCTGTTCCAAGAATCTATAAAGCTTTTTAGTACAATGAAGTCGATTGGTGTTTCGCCTTCTGTTGTTTCGTTCAATAGTCTGCTGTTGATTTTGCTTAGAAAGGGGCGGACCAATATGGCCAAGAATGTGTATGATGAAATGGTTAGTATGTATGGAGCTACACCAGATACTTGTACGTTTAATACTTTGATTAGAGGGTTTTGTATGAACTCCATGGTTGATGAAGGTTTTCGCTTTTTCAAAGAAATGTCGCGTTTCAAATGTGATCCAGATGTCATTACCTATAATACTCTTGTTGATGGATTGTGTAGAGCAGGGAAGGTTGGTATTGCCCATAATGTGGTGAAGGGCATGAGTAAGAGAAGTGCAGATTTGAATCCAAATATTGTTACTTATACGACCTTGATTAGAGGTTATTGTATGAAACAAGAGATTGATGAGGCTTTATGTGTTTTGGAGGAGATGACTAGCCAAGGGTTGAAACCAAATGGAATTACCTGCAATACTCTAATTAAGGGGCTTTGTGAAGCGCATAAGCTAGATAAGATAAAAGACATTTTGGAAGGAACAATGAGCGGTGGAGAATTTACTCCTGATACTTGTACGTTTAACACACTGATGCATTCGCATTGCAATGCAGGAAACTTGGATGAAGCATTGAAGGTTTTTGCAAAGATGTCAGAGCTAAAGGTCCCACCAGATTCAGCTACATACAGTGTTTTGATACGCAGTTTGTGTCAACGAGGGGATTACAGTAGAGCAGAGGAGTTGTTCGATGAGCTATCAAAGAAAGAAATACTGTTAAGTGATGACGGTTGTAAGCCTCTTGTTGCCTCTTATAACCCTATTTTTGAGTATTTGTGTAGTAAGGGGAAAATTAAAAAGGCCGAGGCAGTGTTTAGGCAGCTAATGAGAAGAGGAACGCAAGACCCTGTGTCCTATAAGACTTTGATCATGGGCCATTGTAAGGAAGGTACATTTGAAACCGGGTATGAACTCCTAGTCTGGATGCTTAGAAGGGATTTTGTGCCTGATGTCGAAATTTATGAATCCTTGATTGGTGGTCTCTTGCAGAAGGGTAAGGCCCTTCTTGCTCAACAGACGCTAGAGAAGATGCTGAAAAGCTCTCATCTCCCAAAAACGTGTACATTCCATTGTATACTAGCAGAACTTTTAGAAAAGAATTGTGCCCTAGAATCTGCCAATTGTGTTATTTTAATGCTGGAGAGAAAAATTAGACAAAATATTAATCTCTCAACACATCTTGTAAGGCTACTTTTCAGCAGTGGGTTGCGTGACAAAGCATTTGACATTGTAGGGATGCTCCATAAGAATGGATACTCAATTAAAATGGAAGAAGTGGTTCATTTTCTTTGCCAGAGAAGAAAGCTGTTAGACGCATGCAAAATGTTGCAATTCAGTCTGCAGAAGCATCAAAGTGTCAGTATTGATATTTTCAACCAAGTCATCGAAGGGCTTTGTAATATCAATAAACCTTCAGAAGCATTTGGCTTGTACTATGAACTGGTTGAGAATGCAGGCTATCAGCAATTTCCCTGCTTAGGATCCTTAAAATCTGCACTAGAGATTGCAGGAAAATCAGTTGAAGCTGAGTTTCTATCTAAAGGGATGCCAGGAGAGCAGTCGCTAGACAAATCCCATAGGTCGAGACCTCAACTGTAAGTCCATTGTACTTATTACCCATTAAAGTTAGACAGAGCCCAAAAGAACACCAGAATACTCTTATCATGCATGGAATGTAATTTTCCGAATTCAGGGCTTTGTATCTTGACCCTTTAGGCAGATTTAAGCTTGGTGTATGTGCATGTAATGCCTTCAAAAAACAAATATCCAAGGATCTCAAACGTTTGGTGGTCTCTATGCATCCTCATATCATGCACTAGTGTCCTGTATAAGTTTAGAGTTTAGTACCCATTTGCAGTCCATACTTAATGTTTCATATTCTATGAATTCACCCTATTCTTTTGTTGTGCAGAGGAGCATGCTGAACAGAATGAATGTTATTGTTCTCAATATATGGAATGGGCCATCACATGGTTGTATAGTCTTGTGGAGTTTCCAGAAAAATTCCTTCGCATCGAAAGTTGTGTTCTTGGCATGGTACACGAGTTAAACTGCTTATCAAGCCCATCGTTCTGAGTGGCTCGAAGATTCTGGTAATTACTATTCCTTTCCGGGAACTACTTCTTCCACCAATGTCTATATTAAATGTTTATTTCATCTTCCATCTTTTGGAAACTTATAAAACCCAGTAATAGATTGCTTAATCATTTAAACTTAATGGATTTCTCTCCTTTGAGCTCCCAAGGATGAAGCATCCTAACTAACAAGGTTTGCAACTCACTGATTTTAGAGCTTGTTCATTTAAATCTCAAGAATTATTGTTTTGTCAGAGTTTAACTTCATCTAAGTTTCCAGTAACTAGAAAATGAATTTCTAGTATCTCTATCCTAAATCCTTTATGCTCCCCTACCGATTCGAATCCTTTCCTCTTTAACTTTCACCTTCCAGAGAACCTATGCACCTAATTTGAAGCCCTTCTTTTAAACAATTGCTTTCTTTCTTTCTCGCTGTATCAACGACATCTCTCTTTGTCAGGATTACACTTTGTTGTTGACATTGAACAAAACTCAGTCATTGAAGGAAGCTTTTTTTGTAAAAATTGAAATTGTTGATCGCATTCCCCTACAAAAACTTTACCGCCAGGCCGTTGACAGCTGGTGAATAAGCCTCTCAGCAATAATATGTCTGAGACATAATCTCCTAATTACTGATTGTTTAGTTTCTTCATATTGGCTGTTGTCGACATGGTATGTAGAAGCAACAATAACTTGACATGCAGAATCCAACTTTCCTTCGTTTTCATTGTGTGTTTAGGTGGAACATTTTTGTTACTGCTAACTGGTGGGTTTTTAAGATCATCTCGATCACGTCACAAACTTGTAAATACACTTGTTACCACCCTCGTCCTAAAACATCTTCTCAGCATTCAGCTAACCATTCTCTCTCAATTTCATCCAGACCCCCCGTCTCAACCATCAGCTCACATAGACATATACCGTCCATCCACACTCCAAATTGCATTGAACAAAACTCATGCCCAGTTAGAACTGCACCTGCTTGAAAATAAAAACCCACGAACAGTTGGCCCCTCAACGGAAAGTGCAGTGCATACAAAATGGACATGGCCAAGAATTGTGGAGTGAAATCACACAGATTGAGAGGGTGAAGCATGCCCTTGCTTTACTAACCAGAAAGCAGGCTGTAAGACCCAATATTCTTGGTGTTGCATTACTTTGTAAAATCTCTTTAATCCGCCACCTTACGTTTGTCAGGAGAAACTCTTAATCCTATCTTTGTTACAGGTGGTTAATATATTTCAACTTTGCATTACCTTATTATAAGATCTTATTCGTGTGTGCCGTTGGACGATTGGGCAAGTTCACCATTTAATCGCACACACAATCCCACCCCCTTGTGTTTGGTGCTAATGTACGAGTGTCTAGCTGGATAGATAATTTGATAAGCCAATGATTTTTTTTCGTGTTTCAGAATACGGTTAACCGTGTTAGGGACTGAAGAATTTCTCACTTGTTAGGGGCACACGAAAATGCTTTTTTCAGATCATTCTATTTTGATTGTCAAGGCTCTAACAAGAAGGTACCCAATCCTTAACAGCTAGCCAATGTCTGGATGGCAAAAAACAAAAACAAAAAGGACAAAATGCTCTTTACTAATTGTATTGTTTCACCCTTTTACCAAACAAAAGAAAAGTAAAAGATTGTTCTGTTCCCCCCTTGGAACAGTCACAGATAAAATCACCAAACCACAATAAAATAGACATCTCTTCTTTTCATGCGACTCTCCCTTTGAAACCAACTCTTGTCCAACACCCACCAAAATCTCCCCTCTTATATGCACATTGCCTTTGAGCTCTCCCCAAACTCACAAAGCTTCCTTTTCTGAGCCTCCTCATCCTCGTAAAAGATATCGAAAGTCAAGAGAAAGGGTACTAATGGTTCTTCCGAGCAATACCATGCCCCAACTAGGTATGCTCCTACACCGGGGAAGGCAACTGTCCTTGCATTGGGCAAGGCTTTCCCGAGCCAACGCATCCCACAGGATTGCTTGGTCGAGGGCTACATTGGTGACATGAAATGTGAAGACGTCCCCATCAAGGAAAAACTGGAGCTCCTGTGTAAGCAAACTCCCTTATGTAATATATGTTTTAAGTTTCTTTCTGTACTTGCTTGTGTCTAAATTACTTTTTTGACTAAATCATAGAACTATTTGTACCATATTTATCAATTTCATTGATGGCTTCATTTTGCACCTCTGCAAGAGATATGGTTAAATAAATGTGGTATACATAATATGTACAGATTAGAAGCGTTATGTGATTATTTATTTATCTGTTTTTTAAGGCAAAACCACTACTTTGAAGACTGGATACACAGTGATGTCCAAGGAAATCCTAGACAAATACCCTGAGCTAGCAACAGAGGGCACAGCCACCATCAAACAGCGCCTCGAAATAGCAAACCCTGTGGTGGTTGAGATGGCTTTGGAAGCCAGCCTTGCTTGCATCAAGGAATGGGGAAGGCCTGTTGAAGATATCATTCACATTGTCTACGTATCCTCAAATGAAATCAGACTACCTGGCGGCGACCTATAACTCTCAAGCAAGCTCGGCCTAAGGAACGACGTTGGCCGCGTCATGCTCTACTTCCTAGGATTTTACGGTGGTGTCACTGGCCTCCGCATTTCCAAAGACATAGCTGAAAACTACCCAGGAAGTTGCGTCTTGCTAACCACTTCCGAGACCACAATCCTTGGTTTCTGGCCCCCCAACAAGGCGTGCCCTTACGACCTTGTAGGGGCAGCGCTATTCGGGGACGGGGCTGCAGCTGTGATCATTGGTAGCAACCCAATAGCAGGGCAAGAGTCTCCTTTCATGGAGCTCAACTATGCCGTCCAGCAGTTCCTCGCGGAGACACACAATGTGATCGACGGCAGGCTGTTCGAGGAAGGTATTAACTTCAAGCTTGGGAGGGACCTGCCTCAGAAAATCGACCAAAACATAGAGGTGTTTTGCAAGAAGCTGGTTGTGGCGGCCAATGCGGAGCTGAGGGACTTCAATGAGCTGTTTTGGGCAGTGCACCCGGGCGGACCGGCAATTCTGAACAAGCTGGAGAGCACGCTAAAGCGGAGCAGTGATAAGCTTGAGAGCAGCAGGAGGGCATTGATGGACTATGGGAATGTGAGCAGCAACACCATTTTTTATGTGATGGAAAATATGAGGGAGGAGTTGGAGTTGAAGTTGAAGAAAAAGGTGCGGAGGGAAGAGGAATGTTGACTTGCCTTGGCATTTGGACCTGGGATCACGTTTGAAGGCATTCTCCTTCGCAGCCTCTAGTGGTGTGAAATGTCTCAAAATGCTAGGAGTGTTGTGCATGTTGAACGGGACACTACGGATACAGAAATATGATACGCTGTTAGAATTTGGTTAATGAAATGGGGTTGTTTAAATTTAAGTTAATTTGGTCATTTCAATGAAATGGGGTTGTTCGAAGTATAATGAAGATTAGTGTTGTTTTTTTCTTTAAACTCTGTTTTTATGTTTTTTTTCTTTTTTTTGGCTATGGAGAAAAGGAATTTGTGTCCAAATCCATTGGCTATGGCATGAAGTTTATGAATTCTTCTGCAATTTATAAAAGCAAGAAATGAAAAAAGAATACCTCATCCCTAATAATTTTATGTTTTAATTCTACTTTGTCTTTTAATTTGACAATTTTAAACGTAACACGTTAACATGACTCACAATCTATCGCTCAGCTGATTACCAATTAGCTTTTATATACAGTCAACTCAGCTGAGTGAGCTCTAACTGGTAATCAGCCTACGGTAGAGCTACTCATTGATGATGTTGTTTGATACTTCGGAACTATAAACCAATATTCAGGCGGTATGATTTCTGATACCGAACAAATGCTAATATCTGGGAATGATACCTTTGTGCTAGAACGCATGTTCACAATTTCAGGGTAATGAACAATATCAAAATATTATAAATGCGTTAATTAGTGGCACGACTAATAGATTGATTAACAGTGACTACCTTAGCCGAAGAAATTAAAATCGTGGAAACTTGAGGGCAAGCCTTGTAGGAGAATAGTAAACCCATAGTAATGACAACGACATTAACCACTAATCAGTCATTTTATTCATGTTTGTTCAAATACTTCAATCACATGGTACCTTAGTTGGGTATGTCTCAAGAATTCCAATGCCACTAGGCAAGTCTGTTATGTCCTGCATGAGTGCAATGATTGCACTGTTTTCATTACCAATCCAATAATGCCAATTAATCTTATTTCGTTGGATTTCATGGATTTCCATGTAATCCAAGAGATGGATCAACTACATTATTATTATTCCTTTGGTAGAGCATTGACCGAAAGTAATCATTTTTCGACAACCTACCATCCCTATTATCAGCCCTACTAGCAAACCTCAGAAATTGAAGAACAAATTAATCCCTGCTATAAAGGCGGAACATTTATTGAGAAAGGTTTTGAAGGCTTATTAGCACATGTTGTAGAGGAAGACGACAATCTGGTACAGCTTGAAATTGTGAACCAAATCAAACTGAATTCCTGACATCATTCCTAAATATCTACCTATGATACCACTAAAGTGAGATGTGTGAGGCACCATTGATCTATGTTAAAATATAACACCTATTTTCCTTGAACCTTCATCGTAAAGACCTCTGCTTCTATTCTTGAAGAGCAAAGACCGAACCTTAAGATTGTACATTGTTTACTAGCAATTCAATTGGGTGACGATTAAAATCATTAACCCATGTCTTGAATTGAAGATCTCTCTGACCAACTCTATGGAGCCCGAGCTTTCTTCGAGATTCATCTGAAGTTTGGTTGCGATCAGCTGAAGATCAGAAATGATGATGTTCCTAAGACTGCGTTCAGGACTCGACATGTTCATTATGAGTTCCTCGTGATGTCATGCAGGTTGGCAAATGCTCCAATATCATTTATGAACCTGACGAACCGTGCATTCTATCCATGTCCCGAAAGATTCATAATAACCATATTGAGACCTTGTTTACTCCAATAATGAAGTCAAACTTTCTAGACACCGATGATTTGATCCTAGTAATTTCAAGCAAATCAGCTTTAACTAAATTCCTTCAATGCCAGTTTTGTTTAGATCATATTTCTTTTTGGAGACGTGAGCTCAGCAAACGACATTCTTGTCAATCCCCAAAAATGTTGTAGTTGAAGAAAAATTGGAACTATTACATGGTTTTGCGAAATATAAGGTATCCTTGGTCTCGTCGATTACCATTGACATTCTGTGCTAACTTTCTCCACCTTAGCCTTATTCCTTACAAGTTGACCAGGAAAGAAATTTGTTTCACTTGAGATGTTAAGGTGATTAAGTTCTGACAATTGAGATGTTGTCTCTTTCCGACTATTGTTCCTACACTTCTCAATGACACCAGTAATTTCAGAAATTGCAGTAACACTTCACTGGATGATCTAGTTGCGTGCTATGCGGCATGGTCGGGTAACCGCTTATGCCCCAATAACTGGAATGAAATTCTAGTGGTGGGTTTCGTACATGGGTGAGTTGCATGAGAACTTCTTGGCTTCATTACAGGCAAGTGGAAGATTTAATATTATTTTGTTTGGGTTTCACCCTACTTTCCTACTCCATCAAACACCACCATTACTTTTTGTTAAATCTCTCTCACTTCCTCTCTCATGTCCCATCCCCCTAATTTTATCTTGTTTCTTCTCCCCATGTCAACCAATTCTCTTCCACGCCTCACCCTTTTTTTTCCCATTTTCAGTCATTCCCCCTTCTCTCTTTCTCACTCTTTTCACCTTTTTCACTCATTCACATATCTCCCTCTCTCTCTCTACCCATTCAACTTTCCCTCTCTCGGCTCAACCCAGGCAGCCACCATACCACCTCCAAACACAGCCCAAACTCAATGAAAAATCACCTAAGCTTCTAGAACTCGACCCTATACTCGAAAAAACAAGAAATCTAGAGAAAACGAAGAAAATTTAAGATCGAAACCCAGCGAACCGAAGTCCTTCATCTCAATAAGAGGAACCTCCCCCCTCTAAAACTTAATTTATGGACTTTTCTAGTGCGTTTTAAAAGCTTGCATGCAAGTTTCTATGCATTTAGAAGTGTGTTTAACTAACCACCATCTTTTCGACGAGTTTCGTAAGTCCTTGGGTGGAACCCAACCAAATCACGTTGATTTGGTCGAGTTTGAAATTACAAATTCCTTCCTGAGGTCCAAAGTACTAGGTTCGAGTATTGCATGTTTGAATCTTCTAAGTTGGGGCGAAACTCAAGTATGGTCGAGAGCCCTTGGCATTTTCTGATCACCTTCGCCCAACTTTTGGTTCCCATAGATAGAGGTATAGAAACGTTCTCCTTGTCCTAAGCTTCATTTTGATACCTCTTGTGTGAAAAATAGTTGAGAAATGACTATGTTGTGTTACTTTAGAAATTTCCAATGAAAATCCTTTTCAAGTCCATGAGAATCCGACGAAATTCGACTTTCCTAGCCACCTGGGGCTTTAATTTTGGTATGCTTCTATTCCCATTGTTTCCCACTTCAAATTCATATAGTATGCTTGTTTGGTGGGAAATTTTAGAAAAAAAAATGATGTTGTTGTACTGTTTTTACAACAGGGACCAAACTGCAAGAATTGTTGAAACTTTCGGGCTGTTTGGTAATTCGAAGAAGTTAGGGGAATTTTTTGCAGTTACCTCTAGTTTTAGGGGAAATTCTGTAAAATATGAAATTTGGACAGATTATAGTTAATATGTCCATATTGGGTATGATTTATGTTTAAGTACTTTGCTAAAGTCAAAGTGACTTGGTATAGGTACAAGCTTATTTGGATCGACAAACGACAAGGCTCACCAAGGGCGTGCACGCTTTGGTTATGTGAGTGGGTCTTTATATATATATATATATATATATATATATATATATATATGTATATGTATATGTATATGTGATTTTCCCAACAACTGCTTTTATATACTATGATGTGACATGCCATGTATAGCTTTACAAATAGAATTTTCGTACACTTTATGTTTTTAATATTATTTATGAGCATAAACTTATGGCATGACATCCTTGCGCTTTACCTGCTCATTATTACATGTTTGCACGGTGTCACTTAGTTATTTGTACTGTCTTGGGCCAAGGACCAGCTTCACATGTAGTTCACATGCATCGTTTACATTCGCTTTAGATCTAGAGTTAGATGTCAGCCTGTCCTTTTGTGTGATGTTTTGGACTCATAAGTGATGTGACTAGCGCAGCTCACGTGATGTAGTACTAAAATGTAAAACCTACACCAGCTTGTTCCATTGTTTGAATATCTCTGCAATGGACTTGTGTGCCTACATAAATTAATGAGCATTGAATTCTTATAAAAACGGTTTGAGATTTAATGTTGTGATACTTTATTGTCGTACCCTACATCTTGACTCACTTCTGCTACAGGGTACCTACTACATACTATTATTATAATATTTTTGGGAAACCATATACTTGTTTTACAGCGAGGGGTTACACTTTTCGAAAAGGTTTTACAAAACTTTATTTTCAGACCCACTCACCCTTGTTTTTCGCCCCTTCAGGATTTTAGTGGCAGATGTTTCATGACGACGAGGATTGTTGGTAAAAGTTGTTATGTAAGAGACTTCTCATTTTGGTGTAAATATCTTTACTCTTCTTTTACTGCAATTTATCTATGCTCTGACATTACTTGTGTGATATGAATTCAATTCCGCTCACATGCGCACTTTAGATTATTCACTTTTAGGTTTTAATTTATTCACATTTTTCACATCACTACACTTTATGGCTTCGTCGCCTTCCAAGTGTCGGCCAACACATCGTGATTCTAGTGTCTAGGTGGACATTCCAGGTTAGAGTGTGTCATAATCAACATGTGAGTCAACACGAAGACGATAAAACCTGCGAATGCGTCGGCATGATTGTTCTCTCATCTTGGTATTTTCATGATCTCACACTTCTCGATTGTTTAGGTAGAGTCTCATGGTAGGGTAATGAACGACATAGTTCCCATAACCTGATTAACTATGAGCATCGAGTCACAATGAATAACAATGTTTTTATCTGAAGTTCCTTTGCGACTTTGAGTCTGGCTAGGGGGGCTTCGTACTCTGCTTCATTGTTGCTTGCCTTGAATCCTAATTTCAAAGTTTTTTTAGCATAGATATATTCGGTGTTTGCAGCACCATTCATGTGCTAGCTCCGTTAATGTTGGACGACTCGTCCACATAGAGTTTCCAGATGCGAGGGTTTTCTAGGGGCTTTGAGAACTTGTTGCCTCTATGGTACTTTGCGGTGCAAAAGTGAATTTTACCATGAAGTTTGCTAAGGCTTGGGCTTTTATTAATGTCTTGGGACAATAGATTATTTCGTGCTGCCCTAGTTCAATAGTCCACTTCATGACTCTAGATGAAGCGTCAAGGTTGTGCAGGATGGACCTGAGCAGGTACTGTATCATTCAGACCATTCTAAATGACTGGAAATATGGTAGAAGCTTCCTAACTGTTGTTACTAGCGCTGAGATAAGTTTTTCCATCTTCTGATATCTTGTCTCTAGTTCGAGAAAAGCTTTTGATTTGTAGTATACCAGTTTCTGCTCCCTCGAGTCTTCTCGGATCGAAGCTGCACTTACTGCGTAGTCAGATACAACTATGTATGAGTACATGCTTTCCCCGTCGATAGGTTTGGATAACAACAGGGGTTTGGAGAGGTACTCTTTGAGTTTTACAAAGGCTTCCTCACACTCATTTGCCCATAGAAGGCCCTTGCTTTTCTTGATGTTGTAAAGAATGGTTTGCACTTGTTGATAGGCCTTGAAAGGAATTTATTAAAGGTTGCCACTCATCCGATCAAACTTTATATTTCCTTCATGGTTCGGGGTGACCTCATCTCTATGATGGCCTTGATCTGATCTGGGTTAGCTTCGATTCCTCGCTTAGTCACTATGTATCCCAAGAATTTTCACGATGCTACTCTGAAGGTGCATTTTTCCATATTCAACTTCATGTGTACTTTTGGAGCAAGTCAAACGATTCTTGGAGGGGCGTTATGTGGTCCTTCTTTTCTTTGCTTTTGACAACCATATCATTTGCATAAACTTGCACCATGTCTCTGATCTTTTCCTTGAAAATTTGGTTAACGAGTCGCTAGTACGTTACATCTGCTTTCTTGAGTCCGAAGGGCATGACCTTGTAACAGTAGGTACCTCGATCAATGACAAAAGATGTTGCTTCCATGTCTGGCTCGTACATCCTTATCTGATTATAGTCGGAGTAAGCATCCATGAAGCTTAATAATTCGTGCCCCGTTGTTGAATCCACCAGAAGGTTGATTCGTGGAAGAGGATACAAGTCTTTTGGGCAAGCTTTATTCAGGTCCGTGAAATCCACACACACTCTTCACTTTTCGTTATTCTTTTGTACCAGTACAACATTCGCTAACCAGTCTGGATGGTTGACTTCAATGATGAGTCAAGCGTTTATAAGTTTGTCTATTTATGCCTCTATGATCTTACTACGTTCTATATTGTGGTTTCGTTTACGCTAGATAATTGGTTTGGCAGCTGGGTCGAGATGGAAACTGTGACAGACTACATAGGGATCGATTCGGGGTATGTCTTCCGCTGAACGTATGAAAGCGTCTCTATTAGCTCGCAGGAAGTCGGTAAACAGCTCATTCTCACGATCGGTTAGTTTTAAGTCGATCCAGGCCTTGGTTTTCTGGGTCGAGACTGATGCAGACTGCATCTTTGTCCGCCTTTAACTTTGGAGTAATGTCATCTTAGAGGTCAAGATCCAAGTCGAATTCTTCGTAGCTTGCATGTTGACCTCTTGACTGTGATTGTTATGTTAATTTGTCCACATGTGTGCTAGAGCTTCATTCTTCTTTTCTAATCATATTCATGCTTTCGATAACGCAACAACACACCGCCACTGGTTCCCTTTTATCTCTTTTACTCCAGCGAGCCTCAGATAACAGAGTAAATGGTAATAGCTGGAAAAGATGACCTTCATCTTGTGTAACCAGTTCCGGCCAACGATGGCATTGTGAGGGGTTAGACAATCCATCATATGGAAGGTTGCAAGGTTGTTGTAGGGCTCGGCCTGGACAGTCAGCTTTAAAGTTCCTAATGAGCACACTAGTGCCTTGTTGAAGGTGTGGAGGTTGTCTTCCCTTTATTGATACTATTAAGAATCCTCATTTTTTCTGCGGCATCTTTGAAGAGGATGCTAACTCTTGAGCTGTTGTCAACTAGGACGCGGCTTACTAAGGCGTTTGAAATCTAGACCTTGGCAACGAGGGCATCGTTATGAGGTGAGTGGACGTCTTCCAAATCTCAATCAGAAAACATCAAGATGTTGGAGTCGATAGCCAGCGGCTTGTTGATGTTGGCCACCAGCTTTAGTTTCTTGCAAGCAACCTTCCTTTCTCTCCTGGTGTTTCCCAGGTATTATTGTTCCCTATATATGCAGTTAATCCTGGATGACACCGTTAGTTATGGAGGTTAGACTGGATGGAGCCCCAGAAACCTCCTGGATTTTCTACTTTGTTTTTTTTTTTTTTGGATGGAATGCTAGGATGACCCTCCTGACGTCAAATCAATCACTTCCTTTGTTTGAGTAGCCAGTTCTTTGAAGCAAGAAACAACTTCTTTTAGATCTTTCATGTATATCGGCTAGTTAGGTGGGTTTTTTAGCCAGTGGGCTCTGTAGAACGCCTTCTAAAGACAAACAAATATTCATGACGTCTTCCCACATCTCGTCCATGCAGCGACACCATTGTGCCTATGGTGGGTATCGTTTGGGAAGATGGTTGGGTTAACATTGTTCACTCAGCTTTCTGACATTTGAACCGATAGACTGATCTGGTCGAGAGGAATATGGGTTCTCTCTCAATGAAAGCACCATTGTCTCTAACGGTCAAGTTAGTGAATGATTTTATATTCAAGCATTGAGCAAGAGAATTGAAGTGTATGTATTGCGTTACCATAGATGAACCTTAGGTGGGTGTATTTATACCTTGGGAGAAAAACCTTTTTAGGATAGAATCCTCGTTTTAAGCGATGAGAATTCTAGATGATATTTAGTAAATAGATATTGCATCATCTTAGAAGTTGTGATTACTTGTCGTGTAATCTTATAGTAGAATGATGGTGGCACCCTACTCTGACTGTGGAAAATCATGGTCCCACAGTACTTAATACTTGAAAATATATAATAATTTTTTTACTACTATTCTTCAAGTAATTTTATTTTTTTTAACAAATAATAATATTATCTATAGTAAGCATAAGGGGATGGTAACCTCATAATAGGCTAGCAATAATATGGTTCAAATTTAGGGGTTTTTCTTGTCTTTTCCTTTCAGGCACATGAATCTATATGGTTTTTGCTTGAATTTTTCAGAAATTGAGGTATCCAAGGCAAGATGGAAAGTCCAAACCCACCGAAACGACGCCATTGATGGTAACCTATCTATCATTCAACCTGATTCCTCTTAGAGCTGATTTAATTAATTAATTAACACTTAACGTTCAAAAACTTGCATTTTGAAATATTAGGGCATGTTTTTTGTGCTTAGCCACTTAGGTAATGAATTTTATGAGGTAAATGTAGTTGCTTTCTAATTAGTAGTTAAAAATGGAGTATTGATATCGGTTTTTCTATTATTAAGGTGTTGCTCAAGGTATAAAACGATAGTGATGATTAGATTGTGAGGTTTCGATCAACTATTTTGGCGCACATGGTTTTGCAGAAAATATAGTATTAAGTGCCTAATAAATTTTATGTGGTGAATGTAGTTGCTTTCTAATTAGTAGTTAAAAATGGAGTATTGATATCGCATTGCATCGGATTTTTCTCGAGATTATTAAGGTGTTGCTCAAGGTATAAAATGATAATGATGATTAGATTACGAGGTTTCAATCAACTTTTTTGGCGCACATGGTTTCGCAGAAAATATAGTATTGTTTCTCAGTTCAATATTAGTTTCGAGCAAGCTCAGTTATTGGCAACTCTTGTTATGTATTTAGAAATGACAATTTTGGATGACACAAGTGCAACCGGTTGGCTTTTGTGGCCGGGATCTGGTTGTGTATTCCACTTTTGGTGTTGTCCTCTGTTAATTGCACTCTTTATATCGCATTGCTCCATAAGAGAAAAACTTCAGAATTTCAGTCCTTGATCATTTTCTTTAATATATTAACAACTCTCTTTGTTTCAGCCTCACAATTATACTTTAAGAAATGACGGGGTCATCCCTCAGCTGTTTACTTTAGTACTGTGGAATTTTTTATGTGTATTTCATGAAGAAACAATTACAAATGAAACATATATATAGGGAAAGAAAGTAGACATAAGCCTAACTTGTCTAACTTTGCCTAACTTGCCTAACTTGCCTAACTTACACAAAGAAAGTTGACTAGCCTAAACCACTAGCCATCCAATACTCCCACTTTTCCAACACTCCCCCTCAAGCTGGATCGAGGGGATTCCTTGAGCCAAGCTTGGACAGAATGCGCATGAACTGAACCGTAGGAAGAGGTTTAGTAAAAATGTCAGCCAATTGATCATGACTGCGAGTGTAATGAGTGTTGATGATGTTGGCTTGAACCTGTGCTCGAACATAATGACAATCCACTTCAATATGCTTCGTTCGCTCGTGAAATACAGGATTGGAAGCAATATGCATGGCATCTTGATTGTCACAGAACATAGATATAGGTTCCTTACTGTGAAACCCTAAATCAAACAGAAGACTTTTTAGCCAAATAAGTTCACAAGTAGTGGATGCCATAGCTCGATACTCGGCCTCTGCACTGGAACGAGCTACAACGATTTGCTTCTTGCTACGCCATGTTACCAAGTTCCCACCTACAAAGGTACAAAAACCTGTGGTTGATTTGCGATCAAGAGAGTGCCCAGCCTAATCAGCATCTGTGTAACCCATGATGGCAATGCTGTCATTCTTTGTCATAAGGATCCCTCGACCAACAAACGCTTTTAGATAACGAAGAATTCTCTTCACAATCTGCATATGAACTGATGTAGGAGCATGCATAAACTGACTCACAATACTCACAGCATAGGAGATATCTGGCCGCGTGATTGTGAGATAAATAAGTTTTCCTACCAATCTTTGATACCCAATAATATTGGAAAGAACTTCACTGTGAGTAGTGAGTTGCAGCTTACTATCCAGAGGAGTGCGTGCAGGTTTGCAATCCATTAAGTTAGATTCCTTCAAGAGATCAAGGATATATTTTCTTTGATTGAGAAAGAGACCTTGCTGTGAAGTGGCAAGTTCAATACCAAGGAAATATTTGAGGCGCCCTAAATCCTTTATTGCAAATTTGTTTCGAAGAGCAAGCTTGAGAGATTGGATTTCTGCATCACTGTCACCTGTCACTATGAGATCATCTACATAGATTAAAACAATGACTTTTCCAACTGAGCCATTACAAACAAATAGGGAGGAATCTGCACTGCTTCTTTGGAAGCCAAACTCTTCAAGGATTGAGCTTAGTTTTGCATACCAGGCACGTGGAGACTGTTTCAGACCATAAATAGATTTGTGTAGTTTACAAACCATGTCAGGATCGCTCGATTGAGGATGCCCTGGTGGTAGTTTCATGTACACTTCCTCCTCTAATTCCCCATGCAAAAAAGCATTCTTCACATCCATTTGATAAAGAGGCCAAGATTGATTCACAGCAACTGACAAGAGAACCCGTACAGTGTTCATTTTGGCTACGGGAGCAAAGGTTTCCTTGTAATCCAAGCCATAAGTCTGAGTAAAGCCACGAGCCACTAAACGAGCTTTGTGTCTTTCAATAGTCCCATATGAGTTGAACTTTGTCTTGTACACCCAACGGCTACCCACTGCTTTCTTCCCTGTGGGAAGTTTAATTACACTCCAGGTTTTGTTTTCATGAAGAGCTTGCAGTTCGTCCCTCATTGCAGTTTGCCAAACTTTATGTTTACTTGCTTCTTGAAATGTTTGTGGTTCATGAGTATGATCCAAGGCACTAAGAAAGGAGATATGAGAGGGTGAAAACTGCTTATAGGAAACAAAATCTGTGAAAGGATACCTAGAGGTGTAGGTGACATAATCATGTAGTCGAAGTGGGGGTTGACGAACCCTAGAAGGGTTTCGACGAATCTGGACTGGATGCTCAACATTTGTGACTTAGGAGGGAGCATGTTCAGGTGATGGACTTGTAGTGTCACATGATGGAGGATTTTCTTGGTAGTACGGGACATTAGGCAATGGAAACATATCACTCAAAAACTCCCCCTGATCTGCATCACTTAATTTCTTTGAGAAGTAGGACATATTTTCATTAAACCTTACATCCCTTGAAACTAGAAGCTTATTTGTGATTGGATTGTAACACTTGTAACCTTTTTGAGTGGATGAGTAACCCAAGAAAATACATTTGATAGCTCTAGGATCTAATTTATCATGATGAGGGGATTTGTTGTGAACAAAGCAGGTGGAGCCAAAAACTCTCAAGTGTGAAAGATCAATTTTTCTGCCTTTTAGCATCTCATATGGGGACTTGAAACTGAGTATTTTGCTAGGCAATCTATTAATAAGATAGGCAGCTGTAAGTACTCCTTGTGACCAAAATTTCTTGGGTACATTCATATGAAACATGATTGATCTTGTCTTCTCAAGAAGATCTCTATTTTTTCTTTCGGCCACTCCATTTTGTTGAGGTGTGCCAACACATGTTGTTTGATGCAAGATGCCATGAATACTCAAGTATTGAGACATGTTATGGGACATATACTCAGTGCCATTGTCGGATCTTAATATATGAATTTTTGATGCAAATTGAGTGCCAACCAGTTTATGAAAATCTTGAAAAACAATTGGAAGTTCACTCTTAAATTTCAAAAGATACAACCAAGTCATTTTTGTGAAATCATCAACAAAGGTTACAAAATATCTATATCCATCAAATGACTTTAGTATTGGACCCCAAATATCTGAATGAATGATTTCAAACAGATGACTGGCTTTATTGGTGGAGGACTCAAAATGCAACCTGGAAAATTTAGACAAATGACAAACATCACAGTGCAACTTGTCTTTGCACAATTTTGGGAATAAGAAAGACATCACTTTTTCATAAGGATGAGCCAAACGTTGATGCCAAAGTTGTTGATCTTGAGACACACTTGAACTGACTTGAAAAACCTTGGGATCCTTAGTATCTTTAGCTAAGTAGTAAAGACCATTCAAAAAGAAACCTTCACCAATCGTTCTCTTGGTGATGATGTCCTGAAAAACAACATTGTGGGGAGAAAAAATAGCTAGACAGTTTAGAGAATTGGTGATGGCTCATATTGATAGAAGTTGAAAAGGAAATGAATGAATGTAAAGAGCTGATGACTCTATGTGTTTTGAGAGTAAGTTGACCTTTCCTTTTCCTACAACTAAGGCACCCTTTCCATTGGCTACTGACACTTGAGACGGTTTTGACAATGTTTTGAAATCATGCAAGTTATTAATTTGATTTGTCATATGATCCGTAGCACCTGAGTCAATGATCCAATAATCATGTTCATTACTAGCATTTAAGGCAGTAAAGAAGGCACTTGAAATACCTGGAATATCCTTCTGCGAAACATGATCATGCTTAGCCAAGAAACCAGCAAATTGTCCAAGTAAGGCAGTGTGATTCTTTTCTTTAGCTACTGTAGCTTCATGAGCTTCATCTCCATTGTTATGCAACTGTTTGTTATGAAGATATGCTGCAAAATCATTGATTAATGTTGTAGGATTGGTAGTGAAGTTTACCATTCCTTCAGTCGAAGAGATAGCTGCAGAATTTGCCTTGTAGCCATTATTACTCAACTGTCTTTGGGGACCCTTTATCTCCTTCAAAGAGTTTGGCTTCAATTCTGTATGAAGAATCCAGCACATGTCTCTTGTATGTCCAAGTGAATCACAGTAGCTGCACTTCAAATCTGGTCTTTTTCCCTTATAAACTTTGCCCTCAGGACGCTTGTTGTTGGAGACATATGCTCTAGTTTCAGGAATAGGATTTTTTGTATCTTGGCTCATTACTTTCCTCCTTACTTCTTCCCTTTGAATGATGGCACAAACACCAGTGAATGAATGAAGTTCAGCATTCATTAAAATGTGACTTCTGAGATCTTCAAACTCTGAGCCTAAGCTTGCCAAGAGTTGAAAAATCTTGTCTTCTTCTGCTCTCTTGATCAACATGGTGGCATCGATGGTATGAGGACGATAGACATCAAGCTCATTCCACATGCTTGTAAGGTTGCCAAGATGTTGAACAAAGGCTTTTCCTCCTTGTTGCAAGCTCGAAATATCCTTCTTAAGTTGAAAGATACGGGCATAATTATTTTGATTTCCATACATCTCTTTGACTTGCTTCCAGAGATGCATGGACGACTCAGAATAGCTGAAAATTTCAGCAATCCTACGCTCCATTAAGTTGAGCAACCAAGACATGACCAACTGGTCTGTACATAGCCACGACTCGTAGGTAGGAGAAGTGACTGCTGGAGCTTTTATGGCACCATTTACGTAGCCAAGCTTTGATCTTCCTCCAAGTGCGAGAGAAACAGCACGGCTCCAGGGAAGATAGTTGAATTCGTTCAACAAAATAGAACTGAGACGTTGATTAGGGTTGATTTCAATGTTAGGTAGAGCTAAAGCATCCATCGAGCTCTCAGCTTCATAATGTTCTCCAGCCATCTTGGTTTAAAGTAAAAGAAACTTAGCGGAAACGATCAACAGAGCCAGGAATTTAAAGTATTCGCTCTGATACCATGTGGAATTTTTTATGTGTATTTCATGAAGAAACAATTACAAATGAAACATATATATAGGGAAAGAAAGTAGACATAAGCCTAACTTGTCTAACTTTGCCTAACTTGCCTAACTTGCCTAACTTACACAAAGAAAGTTGACTAGCCTAAACCACTAGCCATCCAATACTCCCACTTTTCCAACAAGTACCAACTCTCAATGATGCTGCCTCTTATCTTTCTCAGACAACTTCATTATTCACACGTTGTTTCACTGATGATTCTGGTAATCATGCTTCTTCCATAACGATATATTCTCTAGTTTATCCTTCTTTAAGTTTTCTCAACCTATAGTGGGAGTGGAGAAGGTGGAGGTGGGTAGTTGGTTATGAACTGTGGTGCTATTACTGTATATACCTGGAGTACTTATTCATTTGCTGCAATAGCTTCCCTCTGTACATTTCCATTAGTTGGATTTTCTTTTTCTTTTGGTCTTGTCGTGAGTATAGTTCTTAGTGTTACATGTGCTGCACCATGCCAATATTTGAAAATATATATCATGGAAAATCAAGCAAACTACCATGTTCTTATAATTCTTCTGGAAAATGGAATTATATTTTGTACAAATACATGCAGATAAGACACTTGACTCGCTGAGTCTGTGTTTATGTTCAAGCCTTAGCATGGCTCTTTTTTATTCGCAAAGCGGGGAGTTGTGTTGGCTTGGAGTCGCCCTTATTTACCTTTCCTTACATCTTAATCACTCCTTGAAACTTGAAGTAGAGCAGAGTTCTAATTTGGCGTTTGATCAAATATTGTAGTTGATCCATGACCCTTTCAACCTTCTGTCATGTCTGAGAATAATTCAATAATGCAACACGTTTGGAATAAGCTTGTCAAATGTACCTTTTGTATTTGCTTTTACATTTTTCCTTACCAGTTATTATTATAGTGAAATTTACACTTTACTTGGGGGTGCTATTTTTTTGAGTTGTCATAAGGTATGGATCTTTGATTGATTGAGGTAAATGTTTCTGCTGTTTTGCAGTGGAACCCTCCTCTAGTGATTCAGGGGTTTCCAATGGAAATGCTCAAGAATTGGTGACATTTTGGTCTCGGCCAACTTTGGCCTCCCTTACTACATCTAGCAATGACATGTCGTCTAGTGGAAACTGATGCGTAAAATAACTTGACACACAAATTAAACCCTCTTTTTGACAATTGTAGTAAAGTATGTAAGTAGGGATCGTTCTAAACCGGGGATTAGGAGGGCTTGCTAAAACCTCTAAACTGACTCAAAAACAAAAAGAAACAAAGTTAAAAATGTAAACAAAAGATTTTAAAACAAGAAAGTAAAAGGGGGATTTGAGTTTGGTGAAGTTGAAAGTAAAAACGAATAAACTAAAAACTTAAATAGATTTTAAACAAATTTGGGTTGAATGGATAATGGAAGGCTAGCTAAGGGGTTCTTCTCCACACATGTCTTGCTTGCATACAAAATGATTTCCAATTGCTCTTCGATAAGTTATGAATACTCAACGCCCCAAATTAACCGTGAATTGCACTAATTAACTCTCAGTTTTTCAACAAGTTATTAGATTGGATGATTGCATACGACAACCCAAAACACTCCCTACAAGTTCCCTACATGAATTGCATAATAGAGATACAAGCAAGAATCATTAAGTTCTATGAAAAACATAAGCATTGACGAGGCACTCGTTACTATGATTTGCATGAAACTTATGCCAAGAATTTACTTAACGTGATTGTGACTAGCAACCTTCACTACTTGTGAATATAAGTTCATAACGATTAGGTGAAACTCCCTTATATTCTAGCGTCAAATTCATGCATGAAAATTAAGCGTGCACTCTCAACCAACATACACAAATTAGTTTTTATACGAACGGATAAGTAAATTGAATTCACAATTCAAGAAACGCAATTGGAAGTAATCAAATCATATAGCAAGCATAAACATGGTTTCGAATCCCCCCCTAGCCAAGGGGGGTTTAGTTCCTCATTATTACAAAACAAAGATAAACAAATTTAACCATTGAAAAACAAAGGGAAGAAAGCACCTAAACGTTCCAACGATCCATGTTGGATAGCAAGCGCGTCCAAGGACTTTTCTCCTTCTCCTTGCCGCCACAACAAGGTTGGAATGATGTTGAAGGGTTGGTTATTTGGAGGAATGGATGGGAAGGGGTTTAGATATGTAGGAGAGGCAAGGAAAGGCTTGGAGAATGGTTAATTTCTGGATGATTTGAATGAGGTTGCTGCCATGGTATTTATAGGAAGAGGATGGACATGTTTAATGCAAAAATCTGGTGGAATGAAGTAGGTAAGGCATGGCAAGGTGGAGAATTGTTGGTGAGGGTAGGTTTTGAGTCATCCACTCACATGTCATGGTGAGTTAAGCATTGCATCATCCACTCAAATGTCATGGTGAGTTAAGCATTACATCATCCACTCAAATGTCATAGTGAGATAGGCATTGCATCATCACTAAAAAATCTGGTGGAAGTAAAACAAAGGGAAGGCCACGGCATTGATGAATTTTATGGGGTATGCATGGTTTTGAGTGAAGTTTTGGCCAATCCTTCTAGAAATTTATCCCTTCTTGCAACTTGTATTTGTTTCACCAGATTTTTAGCATGTTCCTAGCCTCTTTTTTTTCTTCAAATTCGTCCATCCATCTTGCTCATATCATAAGTAATCCATTCCAAGCTCAAAACTGCTCCAAAATGCACCAAAATGCACCAAAATGCACTTTCTTGCTACCTTAACCCTTTGGACCTACAAACACACGAAAATGGCTTAAAGTACTAAAATAACTAAGAACTAATAACGTAAATGCAAGAAAACTAGTTAACTAAGTCGCAAAAATATGCGTCTATCAGAAACCATTCATCGACCACAGAGTCATCTAGTACTGCAACAGATGCTCCCTCTGTAGTTGATGGAAAAGCGAGAGGCTCTGCAGGAGATTCATCTCGAAACTCTAATGCTCTCATCAAAGCTACTAACGGTGGCCAAAGTGGTATTCCTATCTTTCAAGGGTATTTTTTCGTCCTAACATACTACTTATTGGTGACCTATCCTTGTAAAATTAATGTGAATGTAGAATCTTTTTTGAACTGATTGCGGTAGCCATTAACCAACATATTATCTGAAAAGAATACTTAGTAGACGAGAGGAACATTCTACTACATTGCTGAAGATATCTGTGCATGGAGGACTATATAGGACTCCAACGCAATAAGTCAGGAATACAAGTGAGCTCAATATTCACTAGTGGACTCAATTTGGAGAGTTTATATTAACAATCCCCAATTTTCCACAAATAGAGTTAAAGTTTCAAAGAATGATTTGGAAGAGAGCATATATGCTATGTGAAACTTAAAACAATTAAGCCAAGATCATCGAACTTCATGATTTTCACATACAAAGAATTTACGAAAATACATTAAACAACCAAGCGTACCTTGATCCATGACAACGAACGCTGTGAGATCCTAAACGGATTATGTCAACGGCGGAGAAAATAGGTGTTCTCTCTCTTGCCTCTATTTGCACGTGAAAACCCTAATCGTGTTTTTTCTATCAAGTGCATATTAGATGGGTATATGCAATATATATAAGTGAGGCAGAGAGAGGACCCGTTTCCATTTAAAGCCCATAATCAATTACCACCCATCATAGTAATTTGATAGGAAACATTTCTCATAATTTAACCAATAGGATTATTTACAAATGATAATATCCGTTAAACCCGACATATCATATGGACCGTGTCATATGGACCACTTTAGAATATTAAAATATTCTTACATTCTCCCACTTGGTCCATAGTGACACATGTTCATTTTCAGGTTTAACAAATAAACATTAAGCGTGCAGTAAAGTTCGAAATAATCCTTACTATCAATTGGTTAACATAATTACTGATCTTAAGCAATTCACTAGTGTGAGTCATGGCGGTTGTACATCAACGAGCAACATAGTCCCTTCCATGCACCACAACACTAGCAATTACCTAAAACAGTCTGTTAGTGAGAAATACATACATAGGTCCGATAATGTCTTTGTCAGAGACATTCCTGTTATCATTCATCCGATCTCATAAATGTATACATATAATGGAAAACAGGAAATACCAGAAACATGTTCAATTATCGAGCTCAGAGTGTCAAGCACAATACTGTCATTAAACAAATTCTCATAAACAAAATATAAAAAAAATGACAATCATCATGGACTACGACCAAGACCCATTCTTTCAACATGATCATTAAATGCCTTCGGCCCCAGTCCATTTGTCAAGGGATCTGCAATCATAAGCATTGTGCTTATGTGCTCAATAGACACTCTTTGTTTCTGAACCTCCTCCTTAAGAGTCAAGTATTTTATATCCATGTGTTTAGCACCATTAGAATACTTGTCATTCTTGGAGAAGAAGACAGCGGCAGCATTGTCACAAAAAATTCTCAACGGCTTAGCAATAGAATCAATAATGCCAAGCCTTGAGATAAAATTCCGTAACCATAATCCATGATTTGTAGCCTCAAAGCATGCTATAAATTCAGCTTCCATGGTGGATATAGCAATAGCATCTTGCTTTGTACTCTTCCAGGAAATTGCTCCTCCAGCTAAGAGAAACAAGTAACCAAAAGTTGATCTTCTGCTATCAATACATCCAGCAAAATCTGAATCTGAATAACCAATAACTTCTAGGTTATTAGATTTTCTATACGTGAGCATATAGTCTTTCGTTCCTTGCAAATACCGCATCACTTTCTTTGCAGCTTTCCAGTGATCCATTCCTTGGTTGCTTTGGTATCTGCCTAACATCCCAACTGCAAAACTGATGTCTGGTATGGTACAAGTTTGTGCATACATCAGACTTCCTACAACAGATGCATAGGAATACTTTCCATTTGTGCACGCTCCAATTCATTTTGTGGGCATTGCATAAGGCTAAACTTATCCCATTTCTGAATTGGAGCAACACTAGATGAACATTTTTCCATACCGAATCTCTCTAGAACTCTCTCAATATATGCTTTCTGAGACAAGCCTAACACTCCACGTGATCTATCTCGGAATATTTCAATTCCTATCACATAGGCCGCCTCACCTATATCTTTCATTTCAAAGTTCTCTGAGAGAAACTGTTTGGTCTCATGTAATAGACCAAGATCACTACTAGCAAGCAAAATGTCATCAACATACAGAATTAGAAAGATAAACTTGCTCCCACTGACCTTCAGATACGTGCATCGATCAACGATGTTTGCTTTAAAACCAAAGGATACAATGATATTATCAAACTTAAGATACCATTGTCGTGAAGCTTGTTTAAGTCCATATATTGACTTCTTTAGTTTACAGACCATGTGTTCCTTTCCTTTTAATGCGAAGCCTTCAGGTTGATCCATGTAGACTTCTTCTTCCAAACTCCCATTCAAGAATGCTGTTTTCACATCCATTTGATATAACTCTAAATCATAATGAGCTACTAATGCCATAATGATTCTAAAAGAGTCTTTCTTTGAAACTGGTGAGAAAGTCTCTTTGTAATCAATGCCTTCTTTCTGAGTAAAACCTTTGGCCTCCAATCTGGCTTTATATCGTTCTATATTGCCATTAGAGTCGCGTTTGGTCTTAAAAACCCACTTACACCCAACTCTCTTACAACCTTTAGGCAATTCAACGAGATCCCATACTTCATTTGTGTCCATTGATTTTAACTCATCATTCATGGCATCAATCCATTTACTAGAATCAATACAGTTAACGGCATGTGAAAACGAAATCGGATCTTTATTTATTCCTATATCAACGTCTGACTCTTGTAGATATACCACATAATCATCTGAAATAGCACTTTTCCGTTCTCTTTGAGATCTCCTTAATGCTATTTCTTGTGGTTCTTCCACTACATTTTCATTTGTGATAATCTCATTCTGGAGCGGATGGTCATTAATTTGTTGTTCAACATTGTCTAACGGTTCAACATGTGTAGGAACAACAACTTGCTTAGAAATTATAGGTGTAGGAATCTGCACCCTAACTTCATTAATGACCAATTCTTTAGGTTTTTCACTCCCACTGATTTCACCACTTTCAATGAATCTGGCATTGCCGGTTTCAACAATTCTCGTACTATGATTAAGACAGTAAAACCTATATCCTTTGGATTTTTCTGGGTAACCAATAAAGTAACCACTAATCGTTCTAAAGCCCAACTTCTTTTCATGCGGATTATAAATTCTTATTTCTGCTGGGCAACCCCAAACATGCAGGTGCCTTAAACTAGGTTTCCTTCCTGTCCACAGTTCAAATGGTGTTTTCGGAACTACCTTACTAGGAACCCGGTTTAACAAATATACAGCAGTCCTAAGAGCATACATCCACAATGATATAGGCAAAGATGCATTACTTAACATACTCCTAACCATGTCCATAAGAGTACGATTACGCCTTTCAGCAACACCATTCTGTTGTGGCGTACCTGGCATAGTGTATTGGGCACATATGCCATGCCTTTCAAGGAGTTTTGCAAATAAACCAGGACATTGTCCTGATTCATCATATTTTCCATAAAATTCACCACCTCTATCCGACCTGACAATCTTCACATTTTTATCTAATTGTCTCTCAACTTCAGCAATGAACACTTGAAGGGCATTCACTGCTTCAGATTTTTCTTTCAATAGATAAATATAGCCGTAACGTGAAAAATCGTCTATAAAGGTGATAAAATATTTTTCTCCACCAAAAGATGGAGCATCAAAAGGTCCACATATGTATGTATGAATTATTTCAAGAAGCTCTGAACTTCTTATGGCTCCTTTCTTGGTGTATTTGGTTTGTTTGCCCTTAATACAATCCACACATACACCGAGATCAGTAAAATCTAGGTTCGGAAGAATCTCATTCTTTACTAATCTTTCTAACCTTTCTCTGGATATATGACCGAGTCGTTTATGCCACAAGAATGAAGAATTTTCATTGTTTAGGCTACGCTTAGTTCCAACATTATGATGCAAGGTCAAAAGTGTTTCAGCAAAACGATTATTGAGCTTTAAATTATACAGCTCACCTATTAGAATACCAGAACCAACAAAAGAGGTATTCTTATATAAACTGAAACATTCATTACCAAACTTTATAAAAAATCCATTACAGTCAAGCTTTGAAACTGAAACCAAATTTCTGGAACAACTAGGAACATAAAGTGTTTGAAATAAATCCAAACAATATCCAGTATCCAAAATTAAACGAAAGGTTCCAACAGCTTCAACTGGAGCTTTGACTCGATTCCCCATGAAAATGAAATTTTCATTTGGATTTAAAGTTTGGGTCGTAAGGAATCCCTGCATCGAATTAGAAATATGAGCCGTAGCACCAGAGTCAACCCACCAAGTATTATAAGGAACTTCAGTTAAATATGATTCAAAACTTACATAAGCCAAAGGCTCACCTTTCTTTTCGAACCATTCTTTGAATTTCTGACAATTCCTTTGATAATGCCCAGGCTTCCTACAGAAGCGACATAAATCACTTTTCTGTTCCTTATCATGAGCCTGAGTAGCATTAGCAGGTCCATTCACCTTGGGTGGTCCTCTTTTCTTTCCCTTTCCAGGCTTTCTTCCAAATTTTCTTTCAGCTCCTTGACTTACTAAATGAACGGAATGCTCTCCTTGCTGCTTAAGCCTTCCCTCTTCTTGAACAAGTTTAGTGGCCAATTCATCAACATTCCACTTATCCTTAATAGCATTATAGTTGATTTGAAATGGCCCATATTGAGGAGGCAAGGAGTTCAAAATAAATTGAACAAGAAAGGAGTCATCCACATTCATTCCAAGAGTCTTTAGCTTTGCTGCTATATTAGTCATTTCAAGGACATGCTCATGCATGCTTCGCATACCATCAAATTTCTTGGTGGTAAGCTCAGCCATTAATGTCCCAGCAAGAGACTTGTCAGCAGTCTTGAAACGAGTCTCAATATTTTTCAAGTATTCCTTAGCAGTTTCAGCTTGAGGAAGGCCAGTCTTTATGTTGCTCGCTATAGTCATTCGCATGAACATTATGCTCAATCTGTTCGATCTCTCCCAGGCATTATAGAGAGATTTTTCCTCAGTGCTGCTTGTATTCGTAAGAGCAGCAGGTTTATCAGTTCGAAGTGCTAAATCAAGATCTAGAACACCAAGGTGAAACTGAACTTGCTCACTCCAATCTGAGAAATTTGTTCCATTAAGTGAGGGAATAGATGGAGCAAGCGAATGAAGAGAAACAGGCACTAACACTGCAATTCAAAAGCTCACAACATTAATGCTTTGAGTAATAAAAACACGTGTAATAACAATAAGTGAATTATCATATTCTCCTTTGGGTAGATACTACAACAATACAAACAATCATTGATGCATAATACCTTATTGATAATTGTACATCTCTAACAAGACAAGTTTCGTTATCTTTGGATATCCGAACAAATAAAAATGAAATATACAATTCTCAACACATTCATATCATCAATCATATGAGCAATTAGTCTACCTTTGGGTGACCCTTAAGAATTTATGACAAATGAAAAACATATTACTCATGTACAAACCTTTAAAACATAATAAGGTTTTGTTCGTTCATATGCATCATCCTACCATGAGTAATTGATTAATCATCATTTAATTTGAATCCATGTAATCTTTCTAGTTTGGCCACTTTGGTGACTTGCAAATAATTTCGTAAGACGAATTACAAATTAAATGAATGACGTTTATAATCGTAATGATCAATCATAGGTATTCAAATTACTTTAACTAATTCCAACTAAAAGAATCGCCCAAATTGCATCATAATTTCCATACCCAAATATGCAATTCGGCAAAAATTGTAATAAAACTAAGATTACAATTTCTTAATCCCAACATGCATAATCAATACATGCAAATAAAATACAATCATGTCTGCCTCAAAACAGCAGACATTGCACCCTAATTAACCACCGATTCCACATGTGAAACTTAAAACAATTAAGCCAAGATCATCGAACTTCATGATTTTCACATACAAAGAATTTACGGAAATACATTAAACAACCAAGCGTACCTTGATCCATGACAACGAACGCTGTGAGATCCCAAACGGATTCTGTCAACGGCGGAGGAAATAGGTGTTCTCTCTCTTGCCTCTATTTGCACGTGAAAACCCTAATCGTGTTTTTTCTATCAAGTGCATATTAGATGGGTATATGCAATATATATAAGTGAGGTAGAGAGAGGACCCGTTTCCATTTAAAGCCCATAATCAATTACCACCCATCATAGTAATTTGATAGGAAACATTTCTCATAATTTAACCAATAGGATTATTTACAAATGATAATATCCGTTAAACCCGACATATCATATGGACCGTGTCATATGGACCACTTTAGAATATTAAAATATTCTTACATGCTAACCACCAGCACGATCCCTCCCCAAATAATTAATAAATAATCTAACTGAGAAATAAGAAGCTTGACCTGGAAATTTCTGTATCTTGATGGCTATTGCACCACAAGAAGCTAACAAAACTTTTACATGGAATTGTGGAAAATGCATTCTGGTTATGGTTACAGTAAGTATAGGTAAGAATAACACTAGCAGAGAAAGAAAGTTAAAAAATAAATTTGTAGGCATCAGTGCTTTCTGAGAAAGCTACATAGCCTTAGAAACCATGAAGTGTCAATAGTATGGGATAGCCTATCTTGCAGCTAAAAGCTTAGCTCCTCCAGCAACTTCCCAACACAAAGTAGGAATATGATTTATTGCCTGTTACTAGAGTATCCTATGGGGGATGTGTAGTGGGCCTCTTATTGGAACCAAGCCATATATTTGTCAGTGATATATCTTTAAGCTTGTATTTCTGTGAGCTTTTTATTTTTTGCGTCATTCATGCTTTTCAACTTCAATAGTGATTATTGTGTTGCTTTCAGCCTTATTGATCGGGTGGGAAAAACTGTTCGTGGGTCGGCAGATGATATAGGATGGCTACAGCGTGATCCGACAATGCCACCTGTTGAAGACAGTACTGAAAGGTTCATGGAGATTTTGGGGGATATCAGGTGTAGTATACTGTATTTTATTTTTAGTTTGCATATAGATCTTCTTATCATGTTGATGCCAGAATTAATGGAAATCCTTCTCCCCTACCCAGGCATGGTGTTCACAGATTGCCAAACTCGATGGTTTGTTTGTTGGTTCCAATTTCTTCGAATAAACACAAAATGATAGTACTGATGTGGCTTGCTTGTATGATGTGAATGGTGCATTGCGGAGCTTTTTTTGTTTTTTCTTTGTCAAATTTGTGCTTTTCTTTTCAATCCTATATACATTTTGCTTATGAAGTTTTGGTTACTTTTGTAATCATTAGGCCTTTTCAGCAACCATGGACCACTATATTTTGTAAACGCAAAAATGAGTTTATCAAAGCTGGGTTTGGTCTGTCATATAGCAAAGATTCATGGTGAGGTATTTTTTATTTTTAAAGAAAAATCCTTTTTCACATTATTATTATATTCTCTACTAAGTGTTAATAATCAACAATCAGGCTTCGGTTGAAAAAAATGCTCGGGAGATAAAAGAATACATTGAGGAACTCTATTAGGGTTCCAAAAAACGTGTCTTGCTTGTTGAACTATAAGTATTTGAGCTGAAAAGTTTTAGAATAAGTTTGTTTTAAATTGGTGTATCCACTTGTGCAGAATGAGGCAAAGTGTAAATGTCTAGTTTTGTAAAAAGGCCATGAGTGCCATGTGTTGAGTGATCCATGAGATTAGAAAGATGTGTGTCTAGGATGAAATGTAGTATGTGTGGTCCCAAGTGCTAGGCCATCAGTTATGTAAAAGCATGTGCTTCGTGCTCTTTTATTAACATAGAAAATATTCCTCTGCAATTTGACAGAGAGAAGAAGAGAACTATTCATCTTCCATTGTGTTCTTCGGTTTGTTTTTGCTCTTTGTTCAACTTTCCTTCTTCAGTTCAAATCTCTAGAATTCAGACACATTAACATGGCCTCAGAGCCAGGTTGCGTCGTTTAAAAATCCGGGCGTAAATCTGTGAGGTTACTGAGCTCAATCGAAGCTCACGAAAGATTTGAAAAATGGCTGGATCTGGAGGTGCTGAAGTGAGGACCCCGATCTTCTCCGGTGAGAACTACGAGTTCTGGAGAATCAAAATGGTTACCATTTTCAAGTCACATGGACTATGGAATCTGGTGGAAAAAGGGATTTCGGTTCTCGATTCGAAGAAGAAGAAAGCTAAGACTGATGAAGATACAGATGTTGATGCTGACGATGATGAGAAAATGGCTGCAATCTTCATGAAAGATGCAAAAGCTCTCGGAATCATTCAAGCGCAGTCTCCGACCAGATCTTCCCTCGAATCGCAAACGCAGACTCAGCAAAAATGGCATGGGATCTGTTACATGGTGAATATCACGGTGGGGATCAGGTAAGATCTGTGAAACTCCAAAATCTCAGACGAGAATTTGAATACACTAGAATGCGTGATGATGAATCCTTGACTGGGTATCTTACTCGTTTGAATGATCTGATTAATCAAATGAAAACGTTTGGTGAAACTTTGTCAAATGAGAGATTAGTTCAGAAGGTGTTAATCAGTCTCACTAAGATATATGATCCTATATGCTTAGTGATAGAAAACACCAAATGTCTAGAATCTGTTGAACTGCAAGAGGTCCTAGCTATATTGAAGAGTCAAGAGCAGAGGTTTGATTTGCATTCCTCAGATGCAACTGAGAAAGCATTTTCTTCTCTTACTGTTAATTCAAAAGGGCAGAATCGAAGTTATGCTCAGTCTAGTAATTTTAAACCACAGAGAAATTGGAATCAAAAGGGTAAGAAGTGGGATTCAAAACCAAAGTTTCAGCAAAAATCATTCACAAATGTTGCACAGAATAATGCTTCCTCACAGGTTATGAGTCAAGAGGGTACCAAACCACAGTGTAGAGTGTGTTCTAAGTTTCATTTTGGTGAATGTAGATATAAAGGGAAGCCCAAATGTTATAACTGTGATAAGTTTGGTCATTGGGCTAGAGAATGCACTATAGGGAAGATTATGCAAAAGGCAAATTCTGCAAATCAGGTGGAAGTGACAGGGAATCTGTTCTATGCTAATAGTGCAATTTCAGAGAAAAATGTCAATGGAAATTGGTACATTGACAGTGGTTGTAGTAACCACATGACAGGGAATGCTGATCTCCTTGTTGATATAAGAACAAATGTTGTTGGAAAGGTGCAGATGCCTACTGGAGTGTTAGTAAATGTTGCTGGAATGGGCTCATTGGAAATTGATACTAATAAGGGGAAGAAGTACATTAGAGAGGTCATGCACTTGCCAGGATTGAAGGAAAATTTGTTGAGTGTAGGTCAAATGGATGAGCATGGATATTATCTAGTGTTTGGAGGAGGTTTGTGTAGTGTGTTTGATGGACCTTCACTTGACAATCTTGTCATCAAGGTCAAGAAGAAGGAAAATCGTTGCTATCCTCTTTCTCTGTTGCAAGACAACCGGTTGGTTCTGAAAGCAAGCATAGATCACTCTACTCGGACTTGGCACAGAAGACTAGGTCATTTGAACTTCAGGGGGTTGAAGCAACTCAGTGAGAAAAATATGGTGCATGGTCTTCCATACCTAGAAGAAATCAAAGATGTATGTCAAGGATGTCAATTTGGAAAGCAACAAAGAGACTGGTTTCCAAAGAATCAATCTTGGAGAGCAAACTGTCCCCTGGAACTTATTCATGTTGATTTGTGTGGTCCTATGCAGAATGCATCTTTGGCTGGAAACAGATACTTCATGTTACTCATCGATGATTGTACAAGAATGATTTGGGTGTATTTTCTCAGATACAAATCTGATGCATTCAATTATTTTAAAAGGTTCAAGTCAATGGTGGAGCTGCAGAGTGGTTTCAAAGTTAAAAGTCTAAGGAGTGACAGAGGTGGAGAATTCTTATCTTCTGAGTTCACTAAGTTCTGTGAAACTGAAGGCATTCAAAGGCAACTCACCATGGCTTATACTCCTCAACAGAATGGAGTAGTGGAAAGGAAAAATCGAACTGTGGTTGAAATGGCAAAAACTATGCTCCATGATAGAGGTATGCCATATGTCCTTTGGGCTGAAGCAGTACACACAGCTGTATATATTCTAAATAGGTGTCCTACAATGGCACTTGGAAATATGACTCCTTTTGAAGCTTATAGTGGCAGAAAACCAGGTATAGCACATCTCAAGATCTTTGGTTCCCTGTGCTATGTACATGTACCCACTGAGACAAGACAGAAGCTAGATGCTAAGAGTATTAAAGGTGTATTTGTTGGTTATGCTACATGTGAGAAGGGATACAGAATATTTAATCCATGTACTAACAAATTAATCCTGTCAAGAGATGTAGTCTTTGATGAATCTATGACCTGGAATTGGAAAGAAAATCCACAAAGTTCAGCTGCTGCAACCTACATTCAGGATCAACCTGAAAATGTAGTTGGTATGAATCCATATGAGATGAGTGTGATTGAAGGAAGTTCTCTCAGTCCTAGTTCTCCTTTTCATATACAAGAACAAGAAAGTTGTACTCCTGAATCTGCAAAGCTTTCAGAGGATTATGATCACACACCTCTGAAATGGAGAAATCTTGATGATATTTTTGCTTAATGCAATCTGTGTGTTATGGAACCTGAAAGATATGAAGAAGCAGCTCAAGATGAATCATGGTTAAGAGCAATGCAGGATGAGTTGACCATGATTGAAAAGAATGGTACATGGGAATTAGTAGATAGACCAACAATGCAGCCTGTCATTGGGGTTAAATGGGTCTATAAAACCAAATTGAATCTGGATGGCACAGTATTGAAGAACAAGGCAAGGTTGGTTGCCAAAGGTTATGCCCAGAAACCTGGTTTCGACTATAATGAAACTTATGCTCCAGTGGCTAGACTGGACACTATCAGAACTCTCATTGCATTAGCTGCTCAAAAGAGCTGGAGGTTGTATCAACTTGATGTTAAATCTGCCTTCCTAAATGGAGTACTGCAGGAAGAAGTATATGTAGACCAACCAGAGGGATTCACAGTGCAAGGCAAAGAAGATAAAGTGTATAGGCTTCATAAAGCTCTTTATGGACTGAAACAGGCACCTAGAGCCTGGTATGGAGAAATTGATGCTTACTTCTCCCAGTGTGGTTTCCAAAAGAGTCTCAGTGAACCAACATTGTACATCAAGTCAAGGGGAGAAAAAGATATTATAATTGTGTCTATCTATGTAGATGATATTGTCTACACAGGTAGTAGCATAGAAATGTTGGAAGAATTCAAAGAGGACATGATGATGAAATATGAGATGACTGATTTGGGTTTACTTCACCATTTTCTTGGAATGGGAGTCATTCAAACCAATTTCAGCATATTTATTCACCAAAAGAAGTATGCCTCTTCCTTGTTGAATAAATTTGGGTTGAATGAATGCAAGTCTGTGTTTACACCATTGATTCCAGCTGAAAAACTTAGTAAGGATGATGGAAGTGGTCCAGCAAATGAAGAACAGTATAGAAAAATTGTGGGCAGTTTACTGTATCTTACAGCTACAAGACCAGACATAATGTATGCAGCAAGTCTACTTTCCAGGTTCATGCATTCTCCCACAAACAAACACTATGGGACTGCCAAAAAAGTGCTTAGATACATCAAGGGAACATTAGACTATGGTCTGGAGTATGTCAAAGGAAAGAATGCAATGTTAATCGGTTTTTGTGATAGTGATTGGGGAGGATTTGTTGATGACAGCAAAAGTACTTCCGGTTATGCATTTTCCTTTGGTAGTGGAGTGTTCTTGTGGGCCTCAATGAAGCAGAATTGTGTAGCACTCTCTACAGCAGAAGCAGAGTACATCAGTGCCTCTGAAGCAACTGCTCAAGCCATTTGGCTTAGATTTGTTCTTGAAGATTTTGGTGAGATGCAAACTGAAGCGACTCCAGTACACTGTGATAATACAGCAGCAATTGCAATTACTAAAAATCCTGTTTTCCATCAGAAAACCAAGCACATTGACAGAAGGTATCATTTTATCAAGAATGCACTCCAGGAAGGGATAATCGATTTGGTGTACTGTCCAACAAATGAGCAGGTGGCAGACATATTTACTAAGGCTTTGTCTAAGGATCGATTCAACTATCTTCGAGATATGCTTGGTGTGAAATCAGCTCAAAACTTAAAGGGGAGTGTTGAACTATAAGTATTTGAGCTGAAAAGTTTTAGAATAAGTTTGTTTTAAATTGGTGTATCCACTTGTGCAGAATGAGGCAAAGTGTAAATGTCTAGTTTTGTAAAAAGGCCATGAGTGCCATGTGTTGAGTGATCCATGAGATTAGAAAGATGTGTGTCTAGGATGAAATGTAGTGTATGTGTGGTCCCAAGTGCTAGGCCATCAGTTATGTAAAAGCATGTGCTTCGTGCTCTTTTATTAACATAGAAAATATTCCTCTGCAATTTGACAGAGAGAAGAAGAGAACTATTCATCTTCCATTGTGTTCTTCGGTTTGTTTTTGCTCTTTGTTCAGCTTTCCTTCTTCAGTTCAAATCTCTAGAATTCAGACACATTAACATTGCTTCCGGGACATAGCAAATGGGGAATAGATGCAGCAGCAGCTCTATCATTGTATTGGCCTGATTTGAAAGATAAGGTTGCCGGTTTGGCGTTAGCACAAAGTCCATATGGAGGTAGTAGCTCAATAGCTACAGATATCTTGCGAGAGGGACAGCTTGGTGATTATGTGAATTTACGAAAGCTAATGCAGATTGTGATCCGTCAAGTGATTAAGGTATGTAAGGAGTGAGTGCGTCCATGTGACTATCTGGTGTTAACGAAAACAACGGTAAAGAAAAATAATTTTTTCATTGTTCCGGAGTCATTTTCATGTTGAGATTTCTTGCCTCTGTTATTGTATTTTCTTTCAGCTCCTGTATTCGTCGTTGTCAGACGACCCTTCTGAAGCAGATGCTTCTCAAGTTTGTGAAGCTCTTTTGGCATTGCTTGTCAAAGCTGGGCAGAACAAGAGACGCGATAATGGGACGAAAGATGAATGAGGCTTTTATATCCTTGCAGGGTATGGTGCTCAGTTTTGTGTAAATTTGTGTGCCGCTCAGCGAATAGTTTTCGAGGTTTTCCATTTTTCCGTCTTATTCTTTTGATTCAATCGTAGGAAAGTTGAAGGCCTGCTAGGCATGGACATGGGAACACAAGACAGTGTAGAAGCGCGTGCTCGTTTGTTTTGTTCTGTTCTGTTTAACCGTGGTAAAAAGAAATGATATTGAAAAGTGCTCAACTGCTTTATTATTTACTCTTGTATTAAACTACCAACGATCAAAATGGTAGAATTTAAAGATCACAGCTCATATTACAAATCACTTTTCTTTGGATGTTATAAAGCTTGGTTACATATTGTAGCGAACTTGAAGACCCTAAAGTCTGTTAGAATTATATATTTTGTTGGTTAATGAAGTGCCTATAAAATATTATTTAGGGTTTGGGTGAGGGACTTCTAAATTTAAAGTCATTTCTCACATGCCTTTTGTAATGTTTTTTTTTTTTTAATAAACGATATTATCTACACTAAAAGTCTAAAAGAGAGGGATGCGCTTGGCCTTACAATGGGCTAGCAATAATGTGATTTAAATTTGCCTTTGGCGATAATCGAACCGATGACCTCTCACTTACAAGTGAAGAGAAATATTATTAGACCGTAGTACTATATGACATATGCCTTTTGTAATGTTACGCGGTGCACTTTTATTCCTTTGTATCCAATCCATTTTTTCATCACTATGCCTAACTTTTTTAAAATTTGAAAGTTTCTCACCCAAACATTAATGTTAAGTCATTTTGTGAAATCAAGTGAACCAAGCAACGGTCTAGGTTTTTTGGCAAAAAAATGAAAAAATAAAAAATGTTACTGTTAGACCCATATCAAAATCTAGGCTGTTGGATTTCAATTTTTTTGTAATCCAATAGCCCAGATTAATTAAGTTAATAAAAAATTACTAAAAATATAGAAAAATAATATATATATATATATATTTATTTATTTATAAATACCTAACTATTATCTTCCACCTTACACCACATTTCAAAATTTTCAAAACTTTCGACTAATCTTTCTCTCAAAGTTTTCATACACTTTTGTTTACAAAAAAGTGGCTAATGAAGCATGTTCGAATTGGTCGGCCATTGAAGATGTTATGTTGTGGGAATGTTGGGTTCAAGCCACTCATGACCTGATTACGGCTAATGAGATGCACTTGCGAGAAGTTTGGAAGACGGTTCATACCTTGTTTTCTGGGAAGCTTGGCCCTATAAGAACAGATCAATCTCTTCAATGTCATTGGAAAACACTTAACCAATTGCTTACTTATTGCAGAGACGCCCTTGCTCAATCTACTTCTAATCTTCGAAGTGGTGAAAATTTAGTGGATCGGGCGACAATATTTTATTTATTCATTTATTTATTTGTATTACACCCAACCCAAATTGACATTATTAGTTTGATTATAATATTGTCTTCACCCACATTTTATAGACACTTCAAGCACAAGATTCCTACAATGCAAAAAACAAAAACAAATTATTCAACTATCAGGAATGTTGTCAAAGAGTATCCCAATTTCAGAATTGTGCTAGCCAGTCCAGAAGTTGTCATGAATGACATCCCTCTACACTCTCTGCCAGAAGTAGACTTGCATTAACAGGAAGGCAACACATTTGAAGTGCCTGAAGTGATCCCTAAAGGAGTGTCATAACCGACTTATTATTCACTCAGGCCTCAAGGTAACAATGTTGCAAAGAAAAAAAGGGAGGTCTTCCAGGAGTGATTGTACAAAACATATGGAAGAACTTGCTCACCAAAGTGAACTGAACTTGGTGTGGGTTGTGGCTAGAGAACAAGTTAGAGTTGCGGCTATTAAGAGACGCGAAACGACTATTGAGAGACGTGATGTGGTTACTGAGAGACAAAGAGAGCTACTTAGGCAAGAAAATGGATGCTTAGAGAAGAAAGGATGACTCAACAAGATTGTGAAATTATGAACAAACCTTTAGAAAGAATGTCTTCAAATTCTAAATATTTTGGACATTGAAAACAACAGACGTGCTAAAGAGGCATGCAAGAGACGATGGAACAAGTGGAGGGGGTCCTAGCACCACAAAATGTTATGGTGATTACTAGGGAATTTGTTATAAAATCGGATCCCATAATTTTCCCTTCCCTTTGGGTGGTAATTTCGTACTTATATAATTTGGTATTTATTTAATCTAATACTTTATTCAATTTAGTACTTTATTTAATTTGGTACTTTATGTAATTTTATATTTTTCGTATTTATTTAGTTTGGTACTTTATTTAAACTAAGAGCATCTTTATTCAAACAACATAACATAACAAATAAAATTATAAACACACTCCGAATAAACTTAAAAAAAAAACTAAATAAATTACAAAAGCACACCAAATAAACTTAGAAAATTACACCAAATAAAATTACAAAAACACATCAGATAAACTTTAAAAAAAAACACCAAATAAACTTAAGAAAGAAAAAAACACCAAATAAGCTAAGAGCTTTTTTCTTCCACCACAAGCTTGATTTAAGTTTCTTCACCTTGTTTCATCTTATCGGAAATCTATCCACAAAATTCTTACACAACCATGACACATGGCTACGAAATTCATTAAAAATCTACCCATAAAAATTGTTCTTTCGGATAATGACAGGTGATGTAATGAGATTGGTTAAAATTTTATCCGAAATTAAAAAAAAATTTATTTAAAAAAAATAATTAATAATATTTTAATACGAATTGCCTGAGTTATTTAGTTTAGGGGTGAAAATGCACTTGAACAGTTACTATTCATTAAAGGTAGTTATTGTTCACTTAGAGGGATTTTTTTTTTGGAACAAACAATATTTTCTATACTAAAATGGAGGGGGGGTGGGCTTAGTCTCACGATGGGCTAGCAATAATGTGGTTCAAATTCGCTTTTGGCGAGAATCGAATTTAAGACCTCTCACTTACAAGTGAAGATGAATATCATTTGACCGCAGTACTAAATGGCAAAAACTAATGATATTATCTACACTAAAGGGGTGTGAGAGTAGGTTAAGCCACATAAGGGCATGCAATAATGGGTTCAAATTCGTCTTTGGCGAGAATCGCACTTAAGATCTCTCGCTTACAATTGAAGATAAATATTACTAGACCGTAGTATTAAGTAGTCACTTGAAATGATTGAATTACCTTTTGTTGAGGGGGCTTTAAGGGTGGAAGTGCTTAGGGTGGAGTTGCTATCCTCTCCAGATCCATTTTGTGGGGATCTTAGGGATCTCCACATCCTAGGCGTTCATCGTACATCATATGATCAGTTTTTGTCAGATAATGTTTGTGTTTAATTTTAAATAAAAAAAATCAAATAATTTCTAACTATACGATAGACAATAAGTTGATTAAAATATAAGAATCTTAGAATTCTCATAAAATGGATCTAGATGGAATCCAATTCCGAGTTGCTCAGTTTCATCACGCAGAGCGATGGTGAAACCGATCAAATAATCCCCCGTGCTTACCGCACCACCTACAACCCCACGCCCAACCAATCACCCCTCACACTCTCACAAAGAACCAATTCTCCCTTTGATATTTTAAATACCCAAAACACCCTTCTACATTCACAGAATTCCACGCTGCCGTTCTACTTCTCAAATATTCTTGCACGATTTACAAAACCATAAAAAAGTCATTTTATATTATATTTTTGTTCTGTCTGTGTGTGTTGGGGGATTCCAGTCTCAGCCGAGAACGAGAGAGATCAAATGGATCAAAATTTCTCAACAATCTTAAGATTAAGATATTAGGGTTTTGAGTTGGGGTTGTGGAATTTGAATTAGGGCTTGAGAATTTGGGGATTGAGAGAGCAGAAAAGGAAAAGGAACTGTCTTATTTATTGGGAAAATTTATTAGGGCTTTTTCCAGCTAGGGTTTGTGCTGGAGTTTATAGGGTTTGATGGTGTGCCTGCCTAGCTGTTGTATAAAAGGGGTTGATTGAATTGGGGCCGTTTTCGTTTTGTGGGGGTGTGTCTGATGTAATGTGGGTGGAAGTGTTTGCGGGGGGAGTTTCTTTCTAGGGTTTCCAATGGGGAGCACAGGTGAGTCTGATCGAAAAAGGCGTCACTTTAGCTCCATATCTCCCATGGCTGCTACTGCTAAGAAGCAGCCCGTTTTGCCCATTTATGACGACAAAAAGGTGAGGTCTTTTGTGCTTGTATTTGCTTCTAGTTGCTCATATGTTTCTTCTTAGTTTGAATTGGAGGTTTCGTATTTGGATTATTTGTATTTGTTGTTTTGCTGGTTGAGTTTGCCTGATGATTTGAACAATTCGTGGTCTAATAGTTGATGAAGGTTTATGGTACACCATTGAAACTTATCAATTGATTTTAGATTGTGAAATTTTACTACTTTGTCGGATTGAATTGTTTTGTATATGAATAGGGTGGCACTTTACTGCTTAGTCTTCGCAGTTTTTCAGTCTCTGGTTTTTTGTCCCAACTATTTGCGGTGATTTTATGCATTTCAGTTGTACCTAGAGTTTATGCAGCTAGGGATGGAAATTGTAGACAATACTGTTTGAGCCCTAGACAAAATTAACGAGTCAAGGTTGCTCTTATTGGCTCCATCTCGGGGATGTAACCCATTTATGTTAAGAATAGATCAATTGAGCTAGTGTCAAACACAATAGCAAGACTCTAAGCGAAAGACAAGTTTGGCTGGTATCATTTGAAGGTTTTTTTCCTTCTCTGTATTGAATAAACCCTTGTAAAGATTTTCTTGGTTACTAATATCTGAATTGGGTGCATCTTTATTTTGTTAAGGATATGGGAGAGATTATAGTTGATTTTAGAGGGTGGTTAATGAAATGTGTGTTGACTCGAAGACTATTCGATTGTTAATTAGGTTGGCTTGATATAAAATCATCAAACACAGATTAGGGTAGAGTCTATGACTGAATACATCCTCCTTTAAAGATGATGTGTGCACTCCATATGTTCTAACTTTTGTTTTCCTTGTCAATTATCATTTCTAAGTTAAAGTGGTTGGGCTATGATATATGATAGGCTTCGAGATAGAAGAAAATAAGTGAGAAGTTATATAGTACTTATTTGAAAATAATCTAAATTTCAGACATTTCTTTGAAATTCATATGAAACATGAATGTCAAATTCCCTTCAAATCTATCCCCTTTTGGGGAGAAAGTTACCAAATGAGCCAAATGCTCTTGTCAATCAGCTATTCAAGTGATGTAAGATCTATGCATATCTTCCTTTCACTTCCCATATCAAAACTTATAGACATTTTTGCTGGCATACATATGATCACCTAGCTGTATTATATATATATACACACACACACACACACATGTAATCTTCTTGTTTTGAACTTATGTTATATTTTTTGACTTGTAGCTTGACGTTAAACTCCTGCAATATCAAATTCAGAAGCTATCACAGAACTTAGAAACTCAGAAGCTGGAGCACTCTATTCTTGAGAATAAATTTTCTCAAATGAAGGACAAACAAAAGGCATATGATTCCACATTAACAGTGGTCAATAAGTCTTGGGAAGAGGTAGGACACCCTGTGTTGATTGTTCTCTATTTCTTCTTGTCTGTTATGATCCTGTCTTCTTTGGTGTTATGGTTATGGTACTCTATATTGATTGTGGGAAATTGACCATATGCTTTTTTACAATAGATGGTTAATGACTTGGAATCTTGTTCCATCCGTTTAAGAGAATCGAACAATCTGAAAGATGCTGAAGACATTTCCATCAGGGATGGTGAGGATCAAACTTATGTTCAATGTCGCGGTACTAGTTATGATGAAAAATCTTAGTTAATTCTAGCTTTAGCTTCTTGAAGTTTGTGTGTGTATATAATATATTAAACTTGGTAGTAGGTGCAAAAGTTCTGAGTTAACTAATGGGTTCTTTTCATGATTGTTGCATATCGACATGGATACGTCATTTTAAGTTAATGTTTGAATTCTGTATACTGTTATTCTTTTCATCAGAAATTATGAAAATGTTCTTCATCCTGCTGTCCAATTTTTCTGTATGATGTTTTTGGGTTGGTTCATCTGTGCTCATCTTTAATATTTCTGTACCACCCTTTAGGCATCAACTGAAAGCCACAAGTTGATATGATTTTAATACACCGTCAGATCTATTTAATTTTTAAAGCACTAGATGGTTTTGCTTGCTCTATTGCTCATAAAAGTCCCCTGCTCCACTCTGAGTTTTTAGTTATTTACCATTCTATTTCTTCTTTTCATCTATATGTTGGAATTCAATGATATCCCTGAGCTTGAGAATGTTTATGGGGATTTGAATGTATACCTTTTGACCTAGTAATAGTTGTATGATTGTTCAAATGTACTTGCTGAAAAGGCTGCCTTGTATTTTTTTTGTTAGATGGTGCTCCGTCTGCATTGCAGGATGCTTTTCTTGACCGCCTTTCACAAGCAGATGCGACTGAAAGTTCATGTTCATGTAAAAGTTTTAATCAGATGGAAGAAGATAGAGGGACTACCATTGAAAAGACTAAGAATATTGTAGGTAATGTCATAGCTGCAATTGACAACCAGTGGCGTGTGAAGGATGCATTGCGTGATGCACTTTTAAAAGTGCTTCCAGAAGATGGTTAGACTTTAGATTAGATGTCTTTCAAACGTCATATGTTATGATCCAGTTCCTTTCAAACTTACTCCTCATACATCTGTATACTGCTTCTTTTGGTAGGCACAAGTAGGCAGAAGACATCAACTGACTTTAAAAATGAAGTTAAGAACTTGAGATTGGCCTTTATCGATGTGTTTTTCAAGCATAGAATGTTGGCAAGGGAATTGCAGAGCGATTGTGACTTGGAAGCAAAACATAAAGCTGAGCTTAAACGTTTGAAATGTAAATTCTTACATCTATTGTGTTATATAGCTTTTTATGAACCTTGTTAGATTATTTGCCAGATATTTTTGTAATATTTTCCCTTGTTTGCTCTATTTCTTATATATATATATATTTTGGATCAAGAAGGGGTAGGGTGGGTGGGTTATGCATTGATTATTAATGTTGTCCCTCGTGGGTAGTCTCTCTTCAGGATGTAAGAGTCTAATAATCCACCTGGGTTGGTATCCTCTCCTCCCTACAATGAGGGTTTCTCTCTCTGAGCGTTTTGACTTGTGTATTTTCTTAAGCTGCAGAATTCTCCATATTTTCTTGCACTTCTTTATTAATGTACATATGTTTCCCACAAAAAAAATGTCGCTCAATCACCTGCCCTTAATACAGTAGAAAGGAAGAATCTTTGGATGGTGGCAGATTTTCATGGTCTGATAGGCCAAGGGATGTTCTGAAAGTCGGTTATGTTTTCATTGTATTTTGAAGGGGAATTAGAAACCGCAGCTGATGAATTAAAAGACATTGATCGTCAACTAGACACTATTAAGCCACAGAAAAATGCTGCAAAAGGCACAGCTTTCCCACTTCCAAATATTGGGAACAAGCATGTGGATAGAGTCAGAGATAAGCAAAAAGATCTGCAAGATATGGAGTCTACTCTCAAGAATCTAATGGTATTGTGATGGCTTCTCTCTCCTTGATTGACTACTGAAAACTTATACTGGGTGGGGGTAAGCTTATCAACTGATTACATTCTGCAGGACCAAGCTTCATCTCGGCTAATGGACATCAAAGGCCTTCATGAAGAAAGGATAAAAATATTACAGAAGTTATCTAGTTTGCAGGTTATTTTACTGTGCTACTATTGTCATTTTCTATGTCAATGCAAGTCCAACTTTACTCTTCACTTCTTGTCATTTTTTTTAGTTCATATTCAGTCATTTTACTAAAATTGGGATAATTTTATTCACAGAACATGCTTAAAATTGTAGAGTGTATTTCTTCTTCCCAAGCTTATCTCTTGGTGAGAGATCAAATAGAAAAGTCAAAGTCAGAAGTCTTCGAGTGCCAGGCGTTATTTGAGAAACTACAGGTGGTAACTGGTCGGTAGTTTCAGTTACACCTTTAACTGTAATTTTTTTTTTTGAAAGTTTAGTGTCATAATGCTGATTGTTTCTTTTGCCTTGGAATAGACTGAGAACGATAATCTTTTGTGGAAGGAGAGGGAACTTAATGTCAAGAGTGACATTGCTGATGTTTTTCAAAGATCTTCTGCAGTTGTTGAATCTAGAATTTCTGATTTGGGGATAGAAATACAGAAACAGATTGAGGAAAGAAAATTGATTGAAGCCAAGCTGGAAGAGGCTTCAAGAGAACCAGGTTTGAGGATATCTGATTCTTTTCTTTTAACTGAGGAAGACTTGCATTTGTTCACAGTATACATGCTGAAATTATGTTCTCTATTTCAGGAAGAAAAGAAATCATTAAAGAATTTAAATCCTTGGTTTCTTCATTTCCTGAGAAAATGGGTTCCATGCAAGGTCAATTACGTAAATACAAAGAGGCTGCTTCTGACTTTCATTCTTTAAAGGCTGATGTGCAGTCTCTTTCCAGCATCCTTGATAGGAAGGTGGGTATTTCTATTATGCAGTGAGATTCTTGGTTGAATTGAAAGAGGTTAAACTCTTGCCTTTCTAAACAGGTGAGAGAGTGTGGGACTTTGTCTGCCAGATCCAAAGATCAAGACACTGAGATACAAAAGTTGAATGCTGTGGTATGTGTTTCTTGATCCTGTGACTGAATTTATGTTCAGATGAGCACCAGGTGGAAGTCTTGACCTGGGATTTTGTAAAGCTTTTTCATGTATGGGGAACACTTTTAGGTAGCCTATATTATTGAATAAAACAAAATGAGTCATCTCTGAGCAATTGTGTAGGATCTGTCTCTATTTTCTTTTTTAATCCATTTGAAGATTTTTTTTTACGCTTTGACTGTTATGTTAAGTTGAATATATCTAGATTAGTCTGCTGTTGGGAATAATTTTTTTGTTTGGATTATGGGCTTTCTGTGTTTTTAAAACGGAGTGCTCATGGCAGACTTCATATCCGTCTTATTTTGTAGATTTCTTGTTTAGAAGTCCTGATTATAGAAATATGTACCTTCCACTTGTATCGAGAGAAAGTAATTTTGAAAGTCGAATGGAATCATTTGGTGGCAATCCTCATCAAATTTGTTTGTTCTTTTATGTTATTTCTATTAGAAAGATGGAGACCTAGTTCTTCAATATATGAATTGCAGCATATGTCTGGAAAAACCCACCTTGTCATCCCAAAGAGAAAAGTTTAGCAATTATGAAAGGCAACAGATTCTGTGGCCACCCTTTGAGAAAAAGGGTAGCAACTATGGGAAACTATTTCAATTGAAAGTTCTTCTATCCAAATAGAAAAGTGATGTATATATGCATACACACAATTTTATTTTCCTGCTCCCCATTGAGTAGTTTATCCATGCTCACCGAGTATTACGACCAAAATCCGGAGACTAATAGTTGATAACTATAATTTTTGTATTCAATGGCTTATGGAAGATGATGAGAACACATATAATATAGTTATGTCTGGTAAACTTGTTGAGTTCCTAATGTACGGTTTAAATGAAGTAAAAATAAAAGTTGAGGTGCTTGGCATTTATTCATAGTACAGGGGCTATAATCCTTCTGTTCAGAACATATTATAAACTCTGTTTCCCTTGCATGGACGCATATGTCCATGTTAGACAGCCACACGCATGAAATAGTTGCATCTGTTCATAGTATTAAATATCAGTGGCTCTCAGATTATAAATTTGCTTTGTACTTTTTCGCTCTCATGTGATTTGTTTAGATCAATTTTTCATTTCCCTCATTTATTTGGTGTAGGTCCAAGATTTAAAGGAATGTGACTCAGAGTTAAATCTGATTTTGGAAATGTATAGAAATGAGTTGACTGATTCAAGGTGAGGCGCATTTACTAATTTTTGGTTATTTAGTTATTCACAACTTCAATTTTGCATATGGTGCAAAGAATGACATTTGAACCATCTACTCAGTGTATCAAGGCTTTTTGAAATGTGCTTCTATTTTCTGGTTTAAATCGTTTCTGTTATCATTACAAATTTTGTGAAGTGTGCAGCAGGGGTTTTACTTAATTAATTACAAGTGAATTTTTGAGATCTCATGTTCTAGTTCACTTGCATAGTGCTGTCTTTAATTCAATAGTGTTATAACTCAACTGTATTAATTTAGTTCCGTAAATTAATGTGATAGCTGATTTTCTTGTCATGTGTTGTTTTTGTTGTGCAAATGTAATATGTGCTTTGTGTGTGGTTTTTTTTTTTTTCTATTCACAGGGATGTCTTGGAATCTAGAGATTCAGAATGCAGGGCATGGGCTCGTGTTGAAAGTTTGAAGTCCTCTCTTGATGAACGCAACTTGGAATTACGAGTCAAGACAGCAAATGAAGCTGAGGCCATTTCTCAACAAAGGCTAGCTGCTGCTGAGGCTAAAATTGCTGACTTGAGACAGAAATTTGAAGCTTCCAAAAGGTTACACTATTTCTGATGCTGGCCAAAAAAGATAGTATGAATGAGGAGAGACACATTGAACCAGTATTCCACCTATAAGATGTGTCAAAGAATACGAAATGCAGTTAAAAAACACATAACCCTCTAGTCTAGAGAAATCAAAGAAAATGGTCACATTCAACAAGAAAGGGCACTCTTTAAGTCATTAGAAACCGAGACCCAAAACAATTCCCAAAACCAATCCTTTATTTTTTTTTAAATCAATTTCCAAATTTATGCATAAACATCCTGATATTTCTTTCTAGACAAACCATCCAGAACATTACCATTACACCAGTCCCATAAAACTCTCATCTTTTTTGTCTCCATTAAAAGAACAATAGTTCTCTTCTCTGTGAATAGCTATGGGCATTTATGATTAATTACCCAACTTCAAGCAAAAGGAGCATTGGGTTAATTACCCAATTTCAAAATAAAATAAAATAAAATATAATAAAATTTTGGCTAATGTCATGTTTTTGGTACAAGAGAAATGTTAGGATATTTAAAGGGGTTTTTTTTTTAATTTTTAATTTTGTAACTAAGGTAACCTAAGCCTTTGGTCTTATGGTTGGAATTTAACTGGTTGCATGGATGAAGAATTCCACTCTCTATCTCTCTTCAATTTCTAAGATTTTGATTAACAAAATACGATTTGAGAGCTCTCTCTCTTTAAGTTACTTTCCCTAATGATTCCCTTTAATTTTTATTTATTTATATATTTATTACTAGTGGAATCTCAACGAGCTAAAATAAGGATTTGGTATGTTTGTTAAATGCCAAAATGATTCACTTTGAACCATCATACTTGATTTGAAACATGGGAATAATTGTTCATAATTCAATTCAGCCCTCATTCAAAAAATGATTGATTGTTGCAAGCCACTCATGGGATTAACAATTTTTTGCTGCTGTCACACTTGTGTGACACTCCTTCATATGGGCTTAAAACCAGATTGTAACAGTTATTGAAACATGAAGGAATTATAGATTATGTGTAGTTTTTTTATGGTAACGAGTACACTATTGTTTAGGCTGCTTCTTGTTCTCCATTTGACATGACTATTACTTAGAGGAATTTTGATTTTTCCTTCTCTTGGCATATCAGGAATATTTTGAGACTTTCTGATATTTTGAAATCCAAAAATGAAGAAAATGAGGCATACTTATCCGAAATTGAGGTTAGTGCTCTTCATTATTATATGCAGATGAGATTTTTTTCATTTGTCATCGGATGGTTCTGACATTTTATTTTGCTTTTTCTTCAGACTATTGGACAGTCATATGATGATAGGCAAACTCAAAACCAACATCTACTGCAGCAAATTACTGAGAGAGATGACTATAACATTAAGGTGATTGACTCGCCATTTTCTTATGTCTGAAGGTTTCTGAGGTGGTGTATATTTTACATGCTGTAATACCGAAAGGAAAAAAGATAAACTCACAGGCATCAGTCCACATGCGGCATGCTAAATTGTTGAATGATTATAAATATGTTCTAATATTTGGTTTTATTTGTGGCTCTCCTTGCAGCTTGTTTTAGAGGGGGTAAGAGCAAGACAACAGCAGAATGCTGTACTCATGGACAAACGCAAAATGGAGAGGGAGATTCAACTAGGCAATCATTCTCTTAATTTCTACAACATGAAAGCAGCTCGAATTGAAGAACAGGTATATTTTAATCTTCTGTAAAACTTTAGTATAAATGCATGTGGAGTTAAGTTAAACTAATTGTTCGATTCTTCCTTTACAGTTGAAAATATGCAAAAATCATATTCAGAAAGTAGCAGAAGATAAGTTGCAAAAACAAATTACGTTGGAAAATACTCGAAAGAGAGTGTTAGAAGTCCGAAGGCAATCTCAGCAGTTATGGGAGGCGTTAGACGCATCACAATCTAAAGTTGAGAAAAGTCACAATGGTCTGTCAGATCTGCAGTTGGAACTTGAGAGGGAAAGGTATAGTGGATGTTCTGCTCCCATTCCTGCCAATCTTTTTATATTGGTGGTGTCAACTCGTATTTTGTTGTTCAATAGGTTTGAAAAGAGAAGAAAAGAGGAGGAATTGGAAGTTTTAAAAAGGAAGGCTTCAAGGCTTCGAGCACAGACAGAGGGTTCATCAATTGTTGAAAGGCTTCAACAGGAACTTGGAGAATACAAGGAGATACTGAAGTGTGATGTCTGCCTTGACAGGACAAAACAGGTATTAGCTGAATCATCTTCTATTTATTCTTTATTTAGTGTTTTCATTTCAACAATTCTTAGATTTTTGGTGGTGAAAATGTCTAAATATCAATATTTCGAGCTGAAAATGTCCAAATATCAGATCCTAGTCAGGTTAATATGTGGAGCAACTAGGAAAATGTGAAGGTCGGTCTGACTTCAGGTTGAAATTTCATAATGGCATACAATAGAAAATTGATTTTCAAAAATTTTGGTAGAAAGTAAAGAACAAGGGCGTTGAATGATACATGAAGCATTGCAAACTGTGGATTTAATTTTAAGCGAAGGCAACTTGTACGAAAAATGTAACGCATTAATTTTCATTTGTGGTTTTAAATATTTTTGCTATTTATTTCCTCTTCCACCGTCCTTATCTTTCGAAAGTGGAATTGTTAAAATTCAGATGCTTATCAGTGGTCAGTCGGTCATAGAAATTTCATGTTACCATATTCAACATTGTCATCATTGTTATTTTGGTGTCTGTGGCACAGCACTTAGTTTCTTTTCTTTATCTCAATGCTAGGTTGTCATTACAAAATGCTATCACTTGTTCTGCAACCCTTGTGTGAAAAAAGTACTTGAAACTCGACAGAGGAAGTGCCCGAGGTGTTTCATGAGCTTTGGGCCTAATGATGTAAAACCCGTATACATCTAAAAGGAGACGGATGAAACTTCTATGAGACTTTTATGAGACGTGCATCGTGCATGCAAGACAGTGCAAATAATCCGAGACTTGAATTATGGATTCCTGCAGCCTCAAATGTAATTCTTATATTAGTAAAAATTAGAAAAGCCTTGTTTAGAAGAGTAGCTCGCCCTTCCGCTCATCGATCAGTACAAACAACCTTAGTTTTGCTGGTTCTGCTTCTAGGATGTTAATATGACTCAGTTTTTCAGTGCAGTATAAACTCTTTTTGGTTTTGACCTTTTTAACTGGTTGGAGCCCTATAATCTTTCACCTTATCGTCAGATTGTGTCGGGGAATTGAAGTCCTCCTATTTGTACCGGTGGTCGGTGTTTATTTATACCCGAGGGTTTCGTTTCTGCTGAAAAGAGATGCAGCTGTAATCCGAGCTCTCTGGCTGTACAGATTTTAGTTTTGGGAGGTCTCAAAAGTAGCCTTGTTTTTGCAGTTGAATTTGACATTTGCTCAAAGCAGTTGGTATGTAAATGTTGTTGAGGTTGATTGTTCATTTGGCTATATAAATGCAATGACGGTCTTGGGTTTGTTCATTAAATTTTCTTATTGTTCACCATTTCTTCTTTGTACGTTCGGTTCAAGCCTCAAGCCTTCGGAGAGCGGAGTGATTTTTGCATTTTCTTTTCCATGCACTTTTTGCACTTGGTATTTGATTGAATAAATCAATACTGGTGCTATTCATACACCATTTTTATCTTTCATACATCCTTTAATTTTTGGCCGTCAGATCAAATGAATTGTAGATGACCAAGGGATAAAAATTAAGGAAAACTAATGAAAAGAGCTTGAAAACTTTGAGTTTTAATGATAAGGACAAAATAAAGGGTAAAGTGAATAGTACCATGATTGACTTTTTAGTGTAAAAATGTGGTTTTTCGTTAAAGTGAACAGTACCGGGTGCTTTTCGTTAAAGTTCCCTAAAAATTAACAAGGGGTGTGCGGATGGCACCACCCTAAGTCAAAGGAGGTCATGGTACGTAGGGGACAACAATGGAGGCATGCAGATGAAAAAAGAGCAGTCCGGAAATTACTTTCAATCGAAAATTCATTTGGAAGTTTAGAACGATTAGCAGAGATTAATATTAACGGATTCTTTAACAGAGTTGAACGGCAAGGACAACATTAATGACGAAAGCAAAATAAATTGAGTTTGAAATATAAGGGATTAAACTGATGAGTTGACAAAATTGAACAAACCTCAAGTAAATTCAGATTGCATTGCAAGCAAGGTTCTAGGCGGTAGCACAAGTCGGGTGGGCGGTTAGGGGTCTTGCGTTTAGGAGACGAGGTGAGGTCTAGACGTTGTTATTTTATTTTAATTAAATTTAGGATATAATATATTTGTAAGATAATATATAAACACTGTATAGTACTAAAATATATTGAAAGCATGGAGAACTAACATATGATGAGTATCTATCTAAATATCCAACAAATCATTTACAATTTATTAACAACATAAAATATACAATAAAAATTATCTATTTCTTCTCTAAGTGATTACGAGTGACAACACTAAACCATTTTCTTAAATAAAACAAAAAAGTCAAAAACCACCTAGCCTGCCTAGACTGATGTAGCTCCCTAGCACACTTATATCCACCTAGACATGCTAGGTAAGGCATAGGCTAGTTGTGGTGCCCTTTTTGATTTTTTAAACGCCTAGGAATTAATCATGACAGTGATCAGCTACATAGTGCCTAGAGCAAAGCTTTTTAGAAAACTGATTGCAAGTTGTCAATTGTCCTTGAAGTTAGGGTATCCCTCTTTAACTCATCCCTAGTACAAAACTATGGGGTGTATTCAATTAGAATTTTAAGATATTTCGATTCTTTTCACAAATTCAGGGATATTCAATCAAGATTAGTGATTCTTTGAAAGTGTAGGTGTATTCAATCAAGATTTTTTTTTAATAAAAAAAATTATAACATTCTAGGTGTATCCAATTAGAAATTGATTTTAAAGGATTTTAAAAATTTTGAAAAATTCAAAGAAATTTGAATTTTAAGCCTTCTCAAATCTCATCTCTTTCCATGAGAATTTGAGGGAATTCACTCAAAAATTTAGATATAATTTCTAAAAATCAATTAAACTCCATCAAAATCTTGAATTTATAAATCCATTGAAATATCTAAAAAAATCCAATTGAATGCAACACCTAAGCTTGTCTTAAAAAACAAAAAAAAATCTCATCACAAGGGACGGTAGCATAAAACGTTGAATCTGCGGTTGCCTTACTCTATTCGCTTATGCACCTGAGATATATTTCAAGGGATGTGATATCCACACATCCTATTTTACCTCTCACACACTTTTTTAATTTTTGGCCGTCGGATCGGATGAATTGAAGAAGATCAACAGACGTTAATTATCAAGGGATGTGTGAGAAGTAAAATGAGGTGTGTGGATAGCACACCCCTATTTCAAAGGGCATGTTAGAAATTCTGTGAAAATGTCAAGACAAAAGATCATATCTATGTTACTCATACGTTGCTTTCTTTAAATTCTTCTCCTGGCAGTTAAATTTACGTTTTTCGTTTATTCATATTTCTCGTCATTACACTGTACTTGTAACCTATATCTGATCTATATAAGACACTTGTAACTCAAGTAACTATAAGCGAGGGTTTGGTGGGTTAAAATCTCTCGTCTCTTACATCACTTGCTTTGGAAAATCCCTCCATGGCAAGAGATTAGTAGCTCAGTTAGTTAGGAATAGGCTTAACTTTATTTTGATTTCACTTTATTTTCTGTAACTCAAAAGTCATAATTTTACTTCTTGAAACTAAAATTCATCATTCCACTTTGACTTTTGAATTCTCTCTCCTCCTTGCAACTTATAGGTCCCTTCCTGAAACATCTATGAGAGCAAACACACAATAATACTATGTCACATGTGCAATAGATTTGATAATAAATCTTCATTACGCATTAACATTTAACAATAAAATAATATTAAATTTAAAAGAAATTGAAGAGATTAAAAAAAATAAAAAAGAAATCGATTAGCCTGCCGCATTCAAATTAAACTTATATAAGAAGTTAACAAATCTAAAGTAATATGAAGCGAATTTTGAGTTTTATATAAATGGCTTTCAAGTTCCGGAGAGCACAATGAGATCAAAATCGAGTTTCCAAGAATAAAGTGAAACGAACTTTGAGTTTCAGACAATAAAATGATGATTTTTAAGTTACAGCAAAGTCAAATTAGCGTATATATCAATAATCGTTTGTATAAAAAATAACATGCGGTACTCAAAAAAATAAAAAATAAAAAAAATGAATACATGCATAATTGATGGTATTGATTCAGAATTTAAAATTAGAAAAATATAAATAGAGGAAATCCCTTCCATTCTATTATATATACGGTGTCGTAAATACTTCCCACGCACGAATAGACGGCACAACCACGCACGCAATCTCTTCTCCTTCTTCTCCCCCAATACTCTCCCTCTCCCTCTCCCTCTGTTGCCGGACGCCGAACGCTGAAGCTTGAGCAAAGCAGCGAGTTCGATTATTTTCCAAGGGAAAAAAGAGAAAAAGAAAGTAAGAAGGGGGCGGAGATGGTTCTGTCACAGAAGCTGCACGAGGCGTTCAAAGGAACGGTGGAGAAAATCACAGGTCCCCGCACCGTCTCCGCCTTCAAAGAAAAAGGCGTTCTCAGCGTCTCCGAGTTCGTCACAGCTGGCGATAACCTCGTCTCTAAGTGCCCCACCTGGTCCTGGTATCCAAATTCCCTTTTTTTTTCTCTCAATTTTTTTTTAATTTTATTTTCAATTTCCATTTTTTTTATTTATTATTTCTCTCAAATTCTCTGAAATTCGAGGTTTGATTCATTGTTTAATCAGATGAAGTTACAGAAAGATGATAAATTCTGTCTATAATTCTTGTTTCGATTCGTGTTGTGTTAGGGAATCTGGCGAGCCGAGCAAGAGGAAGGCGTACTTACCATCGGAGAAACAGTATTTGATTACTAGAAATGGTACAGTGACATCAAATTGCGCTATAGATTTACAATCCTTTTCTTGCATTGACTATAATGTTCAAACATAAGAGGTAAAGATAGTGTGTGCTTTTTCCCTCTTTTCCTTTTCGTTTTAATCATTGATCATAATGGACCATTAACAGTCACCTATATAGCATTGATCGTAGTTGACCATTAACAGTCACCTATCTAGCGGTCCTCTACACGGTTTTTGTAAATGAAAGAAAACCAAAGAAGGGAAATTTTTGTCTTCCAAAAAGTTAAAAACTTAGCTCAAGCAAGCCAATTAGTTTTCATAATCTTCACTGAGTTAAGAATCATATGGCCTAACTGCCCATTATTGTGTGTCCGCTCGTGTGCTGCTCTCAATTTGTGCATGTGTGAAGACACTTGCCTCTTTTTGTGCTTCACATCTAAGCTCTATGAAACTGCTGCTATTACTTGTTCCCCGTACCTTTTTGGATAATTTGTTTATTTTTATTCAGTGCCGTGCTTACGAAGGGCTGCATATTTGGAAGAGGAGTATGAAGCTGCTGGTATGGAAGTTCTTCTTGATAATGAAGATAATGATGGCTGGTTGGCAACCCATGGGAAGCCAAAGGGTAGGTTACTTCCGTTAAAAGTGAACATCAATAATTTCGCAGAACCGTTTACTCAGACTGTTTCTTGTCTTTTTAAGATACAAGTGGTGAGGTGGAAAACTTACCCTCCATTGAAAGTTTAGAAATCAGCAAGAATAGGGATGTGAAATCGGTCCCCTCGCATGTTGGAGTGGAAGATGAAGATGATATTCCGGACATGGCTGACTTTGAAGAAGCTGACAACATTGAGATTGATCCTGTAAGTGTTTAGTTGGTGTGAAAAGATAGTTCTTATCTCTTTAAACCCTCATTGCTATGATGTGTATAGACCACGAAAATGATGCTCCATCGATTTAGTATATCATGTATGGTGGTTATATTGCAGGGAACATATCTTATTGCTCATGAACCTGACGATGACAATATTTTACGAACCCGAACATATGATGTCAGCATCACGTAAGATTGTTGTTCTCTTTTAACTTTTTACCAGGCCCAACATTTTCCTTATATTAAACTTAGTAGCAGATTTCTTTTTGGAGAAACAGTTGTTTTTCATTTCAAATTCTATGATAATGAAGTATGGCTTTCAGGATAGTTAAATTATAAGGCAATTTAAGATCACTTCAGTTTGTTGGTCTGTGTAGTTTATTTAAAGTTGGCATCAATGACTTTATTTATGTTGCTCACTTACAGATATGATAAATATTACCAGACTCCTCGAGTGTGGCTTACTGGGTATGATGAGGTTAGTTTCAGTAACTAGCAATTATTTTTTCTGAATGGTTCTATGATTGTCAAGAATTTATGTCATTGGTATTCAACTTGAGGCAATTAAAGTTTTGCATTTTCAGAATATTCTCCATCCCAATTTATCAAGCTGGAGCCTGAATTTTGAGCTTATGAAAATAAGTGAATAAGAAAGACTTCTGAAAGAGGTCGAAATTACAATAGGGGTGAATAAGCTATCACCAAATATACAAAAATTGTTGGCATCCAACTAACATTAAGGGACAACTAAGGGAGAACAATCATCTCAAGAAACAGCAGTCACCCAATTCACAAGAAACAAAAACGTTTAATTTCAGATGGTGGTTCCTAGCTTGACTTATAGAGCCAAACACATACTCCAATGTAATAAACACAGAGTGCTGTTTTCTATGATCATGTGCCTGAATTTTTGTTTTATTTTTATGTTTTGTTTGAGAAAGAGACTATGTTATTGAAAATGACAATAAAACAACAAAGAGAAAAACAAGTGGTCAAGAAGACCACTGGGAAATTAAGAAAAAGAACAGTGGTAGATATTGCAAAATAGTGCAGATATAGCAAATGTAGTTGTTGGAGACCACGTTGTTCCAGAAGAGAGACAAAATTGCCAACTAAATGAGCTGATAGCCTAGCTGGAGTGTCCCTAAGCCAACATCAAGCTTGAGTAGTAAAGGATGCATAAAAGCCAGTTACGCCCATATTAACTTTATGGGCTCACTTTGGTTTGTATTCACCTTTTTGCTTGCTCACACCATAAGGGATATATTGCTTTTAAATGTGGGTAAATAATATATACATGTTTTGCAAGAAACTCATTCCTCTCCTTGTTTTCTATGGCTCTTGGTGATCAATAGGGTTAGGCTTGGTATCTCTTTTAGTACAGTTGAGATTTAAATAATTAAAGAAGATCCAGTTCATCCTAAGAAGATAAAGATAAGAAGTAAATAATGAATGTTAAAAAAGTGCCAGTGGCTTGTTTCTGTTCTAGCTGTGTTGAGGTAACTGATTCTGTATGTTTCCCCAATCCTGGGCATACCTTCACCTTGGGATCTGGCTTATTGCTTGTTAAAATGTACGATGATTTTTTATTTTTATTTTTATTTTATTTTTATGGTTACAGGTTTTTAAGACTTAGTTCATTTTATATTTGTGTGGGAATCTGAATTTGTCTGGTTGTTTGTTCTCTGAAATTTAATTTTCATTGATATAGACTTGTAGGACTGATTACTCCTTTGTAATGTTCTTAGTCAAGGATGCTTTTACAAGCAGAGCTCGTACTTGAAGATGTCAGTCAAGATCATGCACGCAAAACTGTGAGTTGATGTCTCGGAATCAGATTATTCCTTGCTTGTAGAATTAGAATCTGTCTTCCATGGATTCCAAATTATTTGTTCATGGATATACAGTTATACCTATACATAAATTCAAAAGGTGGAGAGGGGGTGGAGTATATTTCATGGTTCTTTGTCGTCTCTACTTGACTCTATTTTGATTGTCATTAATGTGAAACCGTGCCTTGAAGAGGCCACATCAAGAGGGGGTGGTACCTCACATCACAAGGCACAATGTTTGTTGATTATGCTTGTAAAGCCATGATTTATTGAAGTTACATTTTTGAGGCTATGAATTTGTTATTTAATCCTCAACTTCCCTAGGTAGTCCATTCGAACTCCGGAAAGTGATGAAGGCTTCATCCAGATTGTTGTGTTTTTCTTTCTTGTTTTAGTTTTTATTTCTTGTACTTCTTTCAAGGCAGAGAAGTTTTCTATGTGTAAATTGTAATTGTGAGAAGAAAAGGAAAAACTTCGGATGATTGTGTTTGACGGTTGATTATTTGGACACAGGTAACTATTGAGGATCATCCCCACTTGTCTGGAAAGCATGCATCTGTACATCCATGCCGACATGGGGCTGTGATGAAAAAAATTATTGATGTGCTAATGTCACGTGGAGTGGAACCAGAAGTTGATAAGTACTTTTCTCTCTTGCCTCACCCATTTTGTATGCATTTATACACTCTTAGGCTAATTGTTATCATATGATGATTTTATTTAATTAGGTTATCACCCAGGGCTAAATTGAGCTTGTTGGATAGTTGCAATTTTAATTTCCCAATAAAAATGTCTTATAATAGTGCATCATCAATCTTGGAGTTTTCCTCCATGTTACGTGAATATGTCAATGAACACGTGTTCACTAGTGCGTGTTTTGAGCCATTTGCAAACCTTGCCTGTATTGATGCTGGGATGTAGCTGAATCACTAGGGATGTGGCTTATCAATTGACGATGTTTTAATCTAAATTATCAATTTTTTGAGACATAAATTGATGGAGGAATCTTTTTCTCTATTATAAGTTTCCTTACATGTGCCTTCGCCCATGAGCGGTAGGTCTCGGGTTCGAGACTTGGGAGCAGCCTCTCCATAAATGGGGGTAAGGCTAGCCGACATTCACCTCTCCCAGACCCTGCGTAAAGCGAGAGCTTTTGTGCACTGGGTACGACCTTTATAAGTTTCCTTACATGTCATGTTCCAGTTGGGATATTCCCACCTATTAGTTGTCAGATATGCATCGTACAGTAACGCTTATGCCATGTTTTACTCGACCAGTACCTTGAATAGTTAATGGACAACATTCTTATCATTGTAAATTTCTGTGTTGTAGGTACCTATTCTTATTCTTGAAATTTGTTGCCTCTGTAATTCCAACTATCGAATATGATTATACGATGGACTTTGATCTCGGCAGCTCCAGCAGTTAGCAACTTTGCAGAGGTAAATCTAGACTAGTAAAAGGATTTTATTGTTCTCCAGTATGAGTGAAGTAATGCTGGGATTGTTCAAACTGTTCTCCCACTAAACTGTGTAGCAGTCGACGACTTATTATATTAGTATTTCTATAAAAACATATTTTTGCCAGTCGGGTTTTAAAAGTTCATTGATAAGTCTGTTCCGCTACCTGTTTCAAGTTGCTCATGGAAATGTACTCTCCAAAGGAAACACTTTGTGTGGCGCATCGTCAATGATAGTATATGATGCTTTAAAAGACTGATCTAGAGATGCTGGACTGCTGTTTGGTTATGAACTGGATTTTTTGCGGGATTTCCGCCTGCGGTATGTTATTTATAAACGTACTGAATCTAATTTTTGGAATTTCAGGGTATCGTATATGCACTCGGTCGTTGTCATAGATTGGCGTTGGAAGTTAAGATGCTGCCATTTAGACTACTGCTGTATTGTACGTATCCTCAAAACAATCTGCTACGATCGCATTACGTTTGACTGCTTGTACAGATGGCTAAATTGTTTATGTGAAATTCTCTTAGGTGTTTGTTGATATGTGTTGCACTGCATAATTTTCCGTCTATTGTTTGATAGATTTGGATCCAACACATTGCACAAAACAGTATATAACATCCGACTTTTCTAATTTTACCTATCCTGCTCTTGCATTTTAATATTTGTCAATTGAGAACAAATTAGAAACTCTTCTCAAAAGCCGAGTCTAGTTGCGTGGGCTTGAAGTGATTGATGTGTGGGTAAAAGAGTTCTAAACTAGTCCCCACTTTTTTATGTATGAGGTCACTTAGACCAACTCTTGTGGTTGGGATTAAAACCTAAATTTTTAGTTCAGAAAATTTAGATTTTAGCTTAGAAATAGTTTTTATCCTTTAATGATATTTGGCCTTTTTTGGTAATTTTTTTAAATAAAATTTTATGTAGATTATTAAAATTAAAATAAACATTTTAACCTAAAAATATTAAATTTTGATAAATAATGAAAAATTCAAATCACTAAATTACCTCATTTTACATATATGCACCGCATGAAAGAACATGAAAAAATACACAACCTACCATATCCTTAAGCACAAATGCACAGGGGGATATAAAGGAAAAAAAAATGAAGAATTGTATGACTATGGCGAATGCATCTATCGTCATTAATGCATAAATAAAGATACCAATTAGTAGTGATCGAATTCCTTCTATGGTTTCATATGATAAACCTGTACGAATATTACCTACTTGCTTGCCCACGCTGATCAGACAGAAAGCCTTCCTTTACTACCACTGACTGGAGATCAGATTGTTACCAGAGAAATGAATGACTATAGGCACAAAACTGGCTTTTTACCCTTTCTTTGCCTTGCTAGCTGAAAAGATCTGTTCTTTGCTTGACCATATGGAGGAAAACAACCTTCTACTTGGCCTTTGTACCAGGTCCTTGGACTTCTAGTCGGTTTTTCTTTTAGGCAGCTGTTCACCGTAGACCCTTGCTGACTAAATTGGTGTCTCCTACACAGGCGAGCTTTGTGCTTGGGCTCCCGCGGGCGGGCGGGCGGGCAGGGGGGGGGGGGCTTGTTTAAAACTCAAATTATGAACTTTAACCCAACCATTGAAGTAGGTCTTAAGCACGCTCGCAAACCTTCCTCTCAAGCCTCTTCGTGGCATTGAGAATTTAGAGAATTAGTCCATAAACTTTGCTCTAGTTTAGATTTTGAATCTAAAATCTATTAATTGAGGTCCTTGATTTAACAAAACGTAAGCTATTAGTTCTTGCTTTTAATTTTGTCAAAAAGTCTTAGTCTGATGATGCAGCATACATGTGGGTTTCAAATTTCCAATTTTATGACGCCACTGGAATATGAGGAGTTTGTAAATCACTCATTCCAAGTAGGAATTTGCTTGTAATGCTCATATAGTGCATTTTTAGTCGTTCGTATCTAACATTTTGTGATTCATTCTATACTCACTTATCTTAATCTGTCATCCAAAATAGCCAAGTTTTTAATATATATGATTAAGGTCCGAGGACACATGCTTTTGACATACGTTTTTGTATGGCCCAATACGCAATTTAGTCCAATATTGTCTCCTCAATCTCACGACCAACATTTAGTTGAATTAGACACTAATTGGCTTACCTGATCTGCTACCCACCACGTTTCAACAATTCAGAACCTTTACAATGGATGAGGATCCCATCCGGATCCAAATGGTGGGGATCCTAGGGATCCTCACATCCTAACCGTTCGTCGTATATTGTGCGGTTAGTTTTCGTCAGATACTATTTATGTTTAATTTTAAATAATAAAATTCAAATTATTTCTGATCGTACGATATACGATAAACGGTTAAAATGTGAAGATCCCTAAGATCCCTATCATTTGGATCCGGATGGGATCCTCATCCCTTTACAATTCTTCACGAATGACACGACAAATGCAATCAGCCTTCAGTCAATGAGATTTTCTATCGACCCCAATACTCCATCATATCGATGGTCCACATTATTATAAAACGAAAAAACAGTAATAGAGTTTGAAGTTGGGTTAACCTATTTTAAAATATTTAAAAATTTGAGAAAGGAGTTGCTATATGTTGACCTCTTGCTTAATATAACGAGATATTTACACTAACAGGTAAGAGATTCTAGCTAAACCATATAATGAATTTTTATTAATTAGGATAAATATAATGTATTTTTAATATTGTAAGTTCTAATTGATCTAAAACAAAAGTGTATTGTTTAAAGTTGTTACTTAGTACTATGTTTAGTGGTATTTCTCTTTATTGTTAAGTGAGAAGTCTTAGATTCGATTCTTGTCAAATGCGAATTAACTCATTGTAAGGCTAAATTCACACTCTTTCCCTGTAGATAATATCATTTGTTAAAAAAAAAGTATATTATTTAAGGTTAAAACAAATTCGTCAAACACTATCATCAACCACATTAGCTATCTAAAATTGCATTAAATTTATCTAATTTGGTTTGCTCACGTTTCATAAAAGATACCTTTCATTTTCTTGGCTAAAACAAAAAAAGTTTTGCATGTGGGGTTGTATGATGATTTCACACCAATAAGTGCTTAGAAATCCTTTATGTTTCGTGAATCAGTGCTATTAACACGTTCTTAGTCTCTCTCTCCTTCACCTAATACCAAGAATCTATGGTCATTCATTCTTAGAATTATTATTTTTATAAAACAAAAAAATTTAAATTTTCAATGTTTTAAGCTCAACAATTGATTTCAAATTCAAATGTAAAGACAATACATTTCTTAGACGTCACTTGTGACACAATCTAACATGTCACCGCCACTTAGTAATACAATTTAAGTGATATTTCTTTTTATTTGTAAGTGTGAGGTTTTATATTCGATTCTCGCTAAAGACAAATTTAAACCACATTATTGCTAGCCCATTGTATAGCTTAGCCTACTCTCCTACCTCCTTATTGTAGATAAAAGTTCCTCTAAGTGAACAATAATTGCCTTTAATAATTAATAACTGCCAAAATGGATCTCTCTAAATGAACAGTAATTACCTTTAATAAATAGTAATTACCAAAATAAATCTTCATCCCTAAATTGAACAGTCCGAACAATTCATATTAAAATCTTATTCATATTATATTATAATTGGCTCGTTGTATAGTTTTACAACATAGAGAGAAGTTATTTCTTATTACTTATGAGCACAACATGCCACGCACCCATGCATATCATAACACACATGGGGAAGTGACATCCACCATCATTCCTTTTATGTACAATCGATGAGCTTTTACTCTCTCCAGAGTCTAGATCTCTCCATTACAAAAGAGGAAAGCATGCATGCATCAAAAGCATACAAGTGTCTACTCATTAATTCAGCAAAAGCATTCTATGCATCTCATTCCAACTTTTGAAACAAAGAAATGAGATTGATTCCTTTCTCTTTGTAAACGTACTATATATATAGGGTAGTCTGATCCACAAGCATATTTTTACTTTTACATATTTTTTTAATTTGTAGTTCATGAATCCAATAAATTGAAAAAGAGCAATGACAACAAAATTAATAAATGTTTGTAAAAGATAAAAATGTACGTGTGAATATCCATAAACCAATTGGTTGATGATTTTGTGGTTAACTAATTAGTGAAATAATTAATCTGTCTCTTAAATATCGTTAGATTCTTCATGTCATGGGTAATCACTGTCTTTTTCCTTGTCCCCTCATGTTACTTTCTTTTTTTTTTTTTAGGTCCAACAAAGAAATTAGATTCTTCATGTTCCTAATTATTCATTGTCATCCTCGGACACAATGCCAGAGTACGTAAATTATATACATATGCAAAGCCAAATCATGAGACGCGTTGTCCACCCAATTCTATACACCATTATAGTTGGTTACAGAATAAGAGTCTAATGTCTTGCATTTATGAGTGTTTAGGTGTACAGTTTATGTGCTAATAGCGCCGCTACTACGTACCAAAATGGGTCATCGGAGAAGAATGAGAATCTATGTTGCTTTGATTCACTATTTAGAGCCCTTAACTGACGATCTCTTTACCACTCATTTTGCGGATTGTCACTTTGATGGGACAATCTTCCAGCTGGAGAAGATAAGAACGTCAATGTTCCTAAAGAACAGTGAATTGTTGTGAACGAACCCTACTATGTCTCATTTAGATCTATGCACCGCATAATCTGAAATTGCAGTGTGATACGTTCGAGATCTTCAGAGCATTGCTCAAAGCATGCCAGATGTTTTTACTTATCTAGCGAAAGTAACGAGATCACACACACCAGCTGCAAACATGCCTACAAAGATAGATGTGCCTTACGTATGTCGAAACATCGTGCCCAAAGGACGAGTAGTCCCTAAAGAATGGTTGGCCGCAACTGTGGGATGGCCTGGTACATTGGGAGATAACCAATCATCTACTCTTAACCAGAAGCATGGTAGACTCTTTGGTTCGAAAGATTCACAACCCCAAAAGATAAAAGAACAGAATAACCGAATCCTCCCATCGGTAACTTATCGATTCCAATCCATGAGGTTATTCTAGATTATGAAAGAATCTATAAAAGATGAATCCATCTCTCGAGAATTGAGAGATTTGGGTCCATTATGCTAACTTGAATGTACTTTGGAATCAGAATGAAATGATAGTCGACAACGCATTCGTATATGCAGTAGCTACTTATATCATGTTGAGCGATGGTATTGAACCTCGTTCCGTTGATGATATTCAGTTACCTACAAATGGATTTTCTCAAGGAAGCGTAATGAGAAGAATGAAATAGGGTGATATAAGGCACGCATCATGGCGCAAGGTCTTTCTCAACGCCTTGAGATTAATTATAGACAAACTTATTCATTTGCAATAGATGTTATGAAGTTTCGCCACCTTATCGGTTTTGTAGTTTCCAAAAACTAAATATGCAGTCGATGGTCTAGTTCATCCAGTTTTTCTAGACCTGGCAATCTGCTTACACGACCCGTTAACACGATACGTAAACGACACAAAAAAGGGGTTTCAAGTCAACACGATAGTTAATTGGGTCGTTATTGGGTCACACAATTAGAACCCGATAATAACGGGTCCTTAACAGGTTTACACGAGAATGACACACGAGTAACCTGTTTCAACACAACAAGAAAAAATATATTTTGATGGTTTTAATTTTTTCAAACTATTAAAAAAAATACACTAGATACGGTGGATAAGTAATATTGTTTATTAATTATTATTCCATATAAACTTTAAAAAATTAAGTTTTATTTATTTATTTTTATAGTATATTATACTCAAAGAGTGAGATTAAAAAATTAGAAAGCACATTAAAAATAAAAATATCAAATAATTTGGAAATACCAAACACATTAAAAAAATTGTAGTAATTAATATGCAAATGCTCGTAATCACATCCTCTACGCTGAGGATAGGTACATCGTTTGAATTTTTAAAACTATACAAACCCTCATGAATAATATTTTTAAGGGAGTTCAAAATAAATAAAATTCACAATCATCAATGTTAAAAAAAAATGTTCAAAGATATGCAAAATGAAGAGAGTTGCATTCCAAGGGTTTTATTGTAAAAAATGTGCGAGGTTTCTCAACCTTGAAACACAACTCTCTTCATTTTGTATTTTGTAGTATGCACTAATGTTTTCTTGTTAGGCTCTTATTTTGGCTCTTATTTTGCAGGTGAAGGACAATTATTTGACGATCAATAAAATCACCTATAATCTTAATATGTTAGTGATTATACAGACACCAATTACTTATTAATGTCTTTAATTCTAATGACAAACGAACCATCAACATGATAGCTATCCCACTTTTAAGCCGGTGCTACCAAGACTTTGTCCTAACATGAATTTCTACAAATCCAATCATCGATCTTTTGTAATCAAAAGGTTGTGGAGTAAAAGATAAATAAAAAATTTAAGGAGCTTACATGTGGACTTTATCTGCAAATGACGGAGATGTCCTCCTTAAATTTGCGAATCCCACATTTATTCCACGTGTAGTTTAACCGTCTTGAAGACCTAAGTTACTGGTTGTAATCTATTCAAGCTTCCTTATCCATGGCAAGGAGAAAAGTCAAAAGGTTTTTTTTATTTTATATTTTAGAACAAACGATATTATCTATACTAAGAGGACTACTAGACCGTAGTACTAAGTGGCAAAAGTCAAAAGTTATTAAGATAAGATTAATGACTAAATCCTTTTCTTTGTACCTTATTACTTACTGAAAATCAACTCAATCAAGTAAAGAATGACAAACCAATCCACTCAAGAATTCCACAAGATAATTCTAAGATATTATTAACTTAATAATAATTCTTTCCTACTTCTTCTAACATATGACACATCTTCGCTAACTGGACGTCAACACATGGCATCACAACCCTACACATGTGGCCGACTATCTCCTTACAAATAGTCCATTCTATACCAAATTCTGGTAATCTTTTGCTATGCAATTAAGCCCTAACCTCTCTTTCTTTTCAAAGAATTGACTTTGAGATCGGAGATCCATTAACCAAACCTCACTCATCCACTCTTTGGGCTCGTGGCTTTGCCTTTGATCAAAGATGTTTAATTGTTTTCTAGGTACAAATTCGTCAAGACTGAAGACGACGAATTTTTTCTACAACAAATTTGTGCATTCATTAAGAGCTTGATTTAATTATAGTTGAAGGCTCTTGCAATCCTTTTCTTGATTTCCCCTCTTTGATTTTCTCACATGCTTCTAGTCTCTAAATTTGTTGATAAAATTATTTGCTTGTTCCTTGGAGAAAAGAGAACATGGCTGAAAATTCTAAAACCACGACGAACAATACGCCCTACAAACCTGGACATGAACCAGAGAATGAAGACCTTAACATGGCAGGAGACGCAGGTGCGGATAACAACATGAGCCCCGTAAGCTTATGCGCACTACCCATCAATTCTAACCTAAGGGCAGGCCTGAGCCTAGTAGGCTTAGCCTTCCCAAGCCTAAGACTAACAAGTCAGACGGTTGGCGCCCAGCCAAGAAGCTCAAACAAGGTGATACCCAACTCAGCCCGCTCTCTGAACCAGCTACGCTTTCAGATCTGGCTTACAAACGATTGAACCGGGACTTTTTCCACCTCATTGTTCTACAGATTTGACCCATCCCAACTTAAATTGCTCACTCCATGTCCATTATACTTCCACCACTAATGGAGATGTATACTAACTGAGCTCTTCCACCTCGAATGGTGATCTACACCTATCTCAGAAGGTCGCAAGATTGACGAATGCCCTCGCATAGTAGACAACCTTGGTGAGTCAACTCTTATAGCACATCGAGATATAGTGCACTCCTTACGAGGTGTCTCAATGTAGAATGAGGGTAGATGATGTTGTTTCTTTCCAACGACATCCATACAAGCAGCCATTCAACAGGCCACAAATCAAGCATTTAGGCAATGTATACCTCTGCCTTGGCCATCGGGCCAGAATCTTTTTTTCCCTTAACGAGCAAATAAGCGTTCTCTTTTGACTTGGCCCACAAGCGTGCATATATTAACGGTTGAGTCCACATTCTGACAAACACTCAAGACCTAGTTCTAAGCGTAGTGTCCACTCACAACTCGGCTCATAAGGAGTTCATGCCGCTTCATACCAGAGCATGCAACACAAGGAACGGGAAAAAACGCAAGAAGGTTCCAGCTCAAAATTGACTGGCAGTCAATGCCAAACGTAAACACGAGCATCTCACTTTGTTCGCCAGACGGAAAGGAACGACGTGGGCACTCCAGTCACCACACAAACAAGTAGACTACGAGGAATAGTAACACAGACATGTAGACTATTGTTGGGGGTAGCCGGAGGCACCACTACCCCAACAGAGGCAACTCTAGGAGGAAGTAGAAAGACTCTTATCTACACAACTGCGTGACTTCCAACGCATGGAGACTATTGACGAGGCACTCTGGAAGGGTGTTATCGACATCAGCATGTCACTTTTCATATATGAGATCGAGCATATGGATGCAACTCGCAAGTTCACTGTGCATCACCTTACCTTCTTAAATGAAGACTAAGATCCAAAGAGACACCACAAACACTACTGTAGCACCATGATCTTATATAGGAACAATGACGCGCTCATGTCCAAAATTTCTGCTATAACCCTACAACGCGAGGTGCGAGACTGGTTCCATACCTTGTCACAGTGGTCAATTTGAAACTTTAATGAGCTTTCCTTGTTTTTCATCATGGAATATGTGTCCTATCGCTCAATCAAGAAAAAGTCTGACCACCTATTCAACATCAAGATGCACCTGAAATAGACGTTATTTAGCTATGTGAAGAGGTTCAAGGTGGAAAAAGATAAGATTGATGTCGGATGTGATGACAAGATAACAAATGAACTATTTAGGAAATGACTCCCTGCCCAGCACCCCATGGACCTTGATGAATTCTTATGCTTTAGAAGAAAAACATGAAGCATAGGGTGCAGTCCAGCGAACCCAAAAGACATGTGAGCAACCTCGGAAGGATTGAGAGGCAATTTAGAAGAAGACAAACGATAAGTAGTCCAACAACAAGAACAAGCCAAGAAATAAGTGCAATGATTGTTCCCTAGTAAAAGAAGGCTGCTAAGAAGATAACCAAGTTCTTAGTCTCGATTTATCGCGACTTCAAAGATGAACCATGGTTCAAACTACTGCTACCCTCGAAAGGTGACACTTTCAAGTTGGACCACACGAAGTAATGCGCTTTCCATTGTAGTTCGATTCTACAAAAAATAAAATAAATAAATAAAATAAAAAACAGCTGCTTCGAATGAAATGAATACCTTGAAAAGTTTGTGAATGAGGGCAAGTGCAACAAGTGCCTCGACAAGACAACAACACATCCCACGCGTGATGCAAAAGCTAATGCCGAACCCCCTGCCAAATGAATTTGGATCAATGGCATCTTTGTCGGATATGAGACTTAGGGGCCACTAGTAGTTCCAAGGAGAGGAAGATCTAGTAGGCGAGATCAGTTTCTAAGTTCAAGCTGCTAACGTTGTACATCGACTGATCATCGGCTTTATGGAGAAAGACATTGAGGGAGTAAACTGACTAGATTCAGCGGCTTTACCTCAATTGTCGTCGGCATAATGGTACTCGATGTATGCAGTTATCCAATTGTCTCCCCATAGATCTTTATGATCGTCAGTGACCTATCTCCCCATAATTAGACTTTAGGTCGACCCAAACTCGTGAAGATTGAAGTTGTGACATTTGTCAAGTACCAAAAGATTTGATTATGCATCCCAGGATAAGGAGTTTGAGAAATCAAGTTAGACCAAGCCACATCATGACGATGCACCGTGCAAGTTCTTAAGGAGTTAAAGAAGAAGTCTTTTACCCAGGATATAGCGGCTAAGTTGCAGAAGGACAGTTCAACCTCTGACCAATAACAATTATAGCAGGTGAACCATGAAGGTGGTGTCCAAGTCAATACATTGGCAGATGAGGCCAGCTAATAGCCAGAAGAAGACGCCAAGTACATCATTCTTGATCCCAATACTCCGGAGAAGACCGCTAGAATTAGCACACGAATGCACCTAAAAAAGAAAGATGAACTTAACATTCTTTTCAGAAAAATCACAACATTTTCACATGGTCATCCTCTTATATGTCTTGCATTGGATCTGAAATAGTTGCTAAGAGTTGTACGTTAACCTTGTTGCCAAATTGGTGATTCGAAAGATGCGGAGGTCGAATTCATTGAAGAGGTGGCGCATTAAACATAGTTGGCCAACATCATGTTGGTAATGAAGAAAGAAAAAGGCAAATAGAGAGTATGCGTGGACTACACCAACGTTAACAAGGCGTGCCCTAAAGACCTTTATCTGGTTTTCCAAGTTGACCTACTAGTGGACTCAATATTCAGAAACTAACTGCTTCGCTTCTTGGACCCATACTGATGATACAACCAAATTGCTATTTACGAACTTGACAAAAAATGACTGCATTCGTAATTGAGCTAGGCATCTTCTGCTATAAAATTATGCCCTTTGGCTTCAAGAACGTGAGAACAACTTACTAACTACTGGTAAATATGATGATCAATAAGCATATTGGAGTAACCATGGAGGTCTACATTAATGACATCATGGTGAAAGTCAAGCGACGGTCAGACCATATTGGTAACTTAGCGGAGACATTTAAGGTCTTAAAGGAGTATAAGCTAAAGCTCAACCTCGTGAAATGGACGTTCGAAGTCTACTCAGGCATATTCTTGGGATACCTTGTCACCCAACGAGAAATCGAAGCACATTCGAAGCAGATCCAAACGATTCTGGATATGAAGTCTCCAATTACCTTGATGGAGATCCAATGTTTGATCAGACGAGCAATGGCTCTTAATTAAGTCTTCTTGCAATCCGTCAACAAATGAAAATATTTTTTCAAGGTTATAAAGAAGGAGCAAAGGAACAAGTGGGATGAGGAGTGTGAGAAGGCATTCAAAGATCTAAAGCAATACCTGATTTCACCTCCCTTATTATTCAAGCCTGACTTATTCATCTGCTTGGCAGTATCTAAAACAACGGTGAGGTCTGCCGTTATGCAATAAGAGTTGGGGACCCAACTGCTTGTATTCTAGACTTCAACAGCCCTCATCAATGCACAAACCAGATACCAGAGAAAAAAAAAGAAAAAAAAAAGCTAATTTTGGCACTAGTTGTTAGAGCTTGAAACCTCAGGCGAGTAATGAAGTGTGTGCTAGAACTTAGTCAATATGACTTAGTTTACTGACCCCACACGATGATAAAGGCCAAACAATAGGGAACTTCATTACGGAGTTTACTCCTAATCTGAAGAACGTAATAATTCAGCCCGAATGAGTGCCAAGGTCATACGAGCATCATAATGAAGCACTAGCTAAACCAGTAAGAGACTTTTACCGTTTGTATGTCGATGGTTCTTCTAACCACCAAGGATTAAGAGTAGGTCTTGTCCTTATCACTTCAGACCATTCGACACTCGAGCAGACTATCACTTTAAGCTTCAAAGTGTCCAGCAACGAAGCAAAATACGAAGCCTTACAAGTAGGCTTCTGCTAGCAAAGAACTTAGCGGTTCAGAAGCTTGTAATCCATTCTGATTCTCAGATGGTCATGAACCAAGCCTTAATGAAGTACAAGGAGAAACATCCCAAGAAAGTGTTAAGGTCCGATAACAGCTTGTTGCATTCCCTACTTACACCATCACACAGGTTCTACGAGCAGAGAATGTTCACATAGATGCATTGGCAGATTTAGGCTCCGCCCTAAACCACCAACTGAGACGCTCAATTCAAGTTGAATAACTAGAAAAGTTGAGCATAGATGCAAAATCAGCAGCAGAGGTAGTGCAAACAAACTGGCAAGATCCCATCATTGACTATCTGGTCAATGGAACACTTTCTGTAGACAGACTAAAGTCGAGAAAGCTCCAAACAAGGGCAGCATGCTAATACATGTGGAATGGCATGCTCGTTCGAAGATCTTTCATTGGGCATCATCCACACTATCTAATGCCTCTTGAAGACCTAAAAGTCCTAAGCTTGATCCACGAAGGCGTTTGTGGCAATCACTCTGGATGCCGCTTATAAAGCTCTTAACACAGGCTATTACTGACCAACCATGCATCAAGGCGTTAAAGATTATGTACAAAGGTGTGACAACTACTAGCGCTTCAAGCCTTGGCCATGATCAAAGGTGTTTAATTATTTTGTAGATACAAACTCATCAAGACTGACAATGGATGTTTACTAGCGCAACACTCTCATTGCATGATTACTCAACAAATTCAAATAGAGGAAATATTTTTTCGGTATTCTCGAAGCACTGTCACATGTATACTCGAAGACATATTATAAAGTAATGCTAAACTTTTAGGCTTAATAGGATCATCACCAGCACTACAGATATATATCATAAAAAATCTCGATGAAATTAAGAATTAAATCTCTCATATGTAAATTGTATATTATTTTATTATATTTACAAAATGAGATTCTATTCTCCAACAAGTAACACTTAACGTAGCGGATACATATGAAATTTTTTAGAAAATGAGAAAGAGGGGATTTTGTGTCTTCACTTTTGTCTCATGCTTCACTGTTTAGGTAGTCCTTAAGTATTTGTTTAGACAAAAATAATAAGAGCTCAATGATTAGATATTGCTGGGTCTTGTTTAAAATAGCCAGTTGCCCTTGTATGCAAAGATTTAACATGTGGGGCCAATACACAATATTGAGGCACTGTGGCAAATCATGAATGGTAGATAAAAAAAACATGAACAAGATAATGATCATTGGGGGCCCTTTTAGGGTTTTCAATTAAAATAATTTATTACTTAATTCCATAATGTATATATTCACAAATTTATTAAACCCACCAATTTGTTTAGTTACTTGGTAGTGTCACCTTGTTTGAGTATGGTTGTTTACACTCTTTAATTTTAGGCTTTTTAGTTAAAATGGTCTTTGAGATTTGCATAACTCTTCACTTTGGTCCCTAAGATTTGAAGCCAATAGAAGAGGTCATTGAAATTGTCCACCATCAATCATAGGGTTGTTTACACTCTTTAATTTTAGGCTTTTTAGTCAAAATGGTATTTGAGATTTGCATAATTCCTCACTTTGGTCCCTAAGATTTGAAACCAATAGAAGAGGTCCTTGAAATTGTCCACCATCAATCATTTTGGTCATTGGTTGAAAAATTATGTTAAATAAGGATCAAAATGACAAAATTACCCTCAATTAATAAACAATAGGCCAAAATGATTTGATCAAATTTGACGGTATTTTTGTCATTCTATTCTTATTTTATGGAGATTTTTCACTGAATGACCAAAATTATTGATTGTAGACAAACTTAGGGACCAATTCTATCTATTTCATATCTCAGGAACCTAAGTGAGAAGTTAAGCAAATCTCATGACCATTTTGGCTAAAAAGCCTTAATTTTATGATTGTTAAAAAATTACTACTATAATTTAGTGCTTGCTGTGAACACGGAAAATTCCTGAAACGAAAGAGACAAGAACAACGTGCACAAACAAATATTTGTATTTTTTGATGGTTTTGGTTTACAATCTCTCTCTATTTTGATCCTCTGATTCGATCTCCGTAAGGTGTTGATTGGTTGGTGTTTCGTTGATCCAAGGGCCGTCGAGGCTTGATCTTGGATGAACAGTTGGAAGTTTCTTCAAGGGGCCGTGGGCTTGATCTTTGAAGGTGGATTTGAGCGGATCTTCAAAGGGGCTTTTGGGCTTGATCTTTGAAGAACAGTGACGAACGGATCTCCAAGGGCTTTTGGGCTTGATCTTGAAGAACAGTGATGAACGGATCTTCAAGGGCTTTTGGGCTTGATCTTGAAGAACGGTTGGATGTGTGGATTTGTCGACGTTGTTGATCCAAAGGGCCGTTGGGGCTTGATCTTGGATGAACGGATGATGAACGATGGTGCTTTCTTCAAGGGCCGTCGGGGCTTGATCTTGAATTGGTGGATGGTTGATCCAAGGGCCGTCGAGGCTTGATCTTGGAAGAACAATGAACGAAGAACGAAGAAGGCTTTCTTGATTCTTCGAGAACCTGGATGCTTGAAAGCTTCGGAGTTTCAGAGCTTCAGAGCTTCAAGGTGTAATATGAATTCCCCCCCTCTCAAATGAATGAAATGGGCTTGTATTTATAGAATTTTCCAAGGCCTAATTTTGAATATAATATTCCAGATGAAATAAGTCGTTTCTGCCAGGTGTTGACACGTGTCCTATTTGATGACTTTTCCAACTTATTTCAATTTTCGTTGAGTCACACGCTACGTGTAAAATTTATGTAATACATGAGCGTTGACACTTTGATTTATCGGTCAACATTTATTTACCGAAATTTCGATGTCTACAAATGCCCCCACTTCAAGGCGCGTCGTATACATGTGATTGTCATGTGTAGGAGATGCGTTTTGAAGTCCCTTACTGTAGATGTCGATCCAAGGGCCGTTGAGGCTTGATCTTGAATTGGGCTGGAGATTTCTTCAAGGGCCGTCGAGGCTTGATCTTGAACTTTTGTTTGAAATTTCTTCAAGGGCCGTCGAGACTTAATCTTGAAGGTTGAAATTGGACCATAAGGAGCTTCATGTGGTAGATGATCTTTGGCTTTGGTAGTGGGTGAATCGGCACGTATTTTGTTGCGCTTTGTTGACTTTCCACAGCTTTGATCTTGAACTGGGTTGGAGGATTTTCTGGATTCCTCCACTTGTTGATTTTCCACAGCTTATTCTTGAACTAGGTTTTGATTCAAGAGTCGTAGACACTTGATCTTGAATCGGACTTGATTTCTTCCAGGGCCGTCGAGGCTTGATTTTTGAATTTGGCTGGACGCTTCTTCAAGGGCCGTTGAGGCTTGATTCTTGAAGGTTGACTCGAACACATGGTAAGCAGGCACGAGGTGAAGGTGACGACTTATTGCTCTGTTCAATCTTTCTAATTCACACCTGAGCAGTTTGGTCAACGGTATGATCTTCAAGATTGACGGGCTATTCTTCCAGTTGGTGACTTGATCTTTTAAGGATTTGATTCAAGGGTGGTGAATCGGCACGTGCAGCCCACAACGCCTAGTAAACCGACCCAAGAATTTGAGGGTCAAAACGAATTCACCGTCAGAGTGATTGCAACTTTGATGATATGAGATACTCTTGCTTTTGAAGAAGTAGCGGATGAATCAGCACGTGCTTGGTTGCACTTGTCTCCACATGCTTCAAGGTATCATCTTCATTTCCTTTATCTGTTCCTCAGGCAGATGTGGCATCTTCTCGAGTTCTTCATCTCAGACTCTTTCTGCCGAGTTGACTGAGCATGTTGCATTCTTCTCCGCTTGTTTCTTCAGGCAGATATGGCAGCTTCTCGAGTTCTTCAGCTCGGACTCTTTCTGCTGAGTTGACTGTGCAGACTGCATTCTTCTCTGCTTGTTCCTTCTGCACCTTGTCTCCACATGCTGCAAGGTATCATTTTCATTTGCCTTATCTGTTCTCCAGGCAGATGTGGCAGCTTCTTTGGAAGTACAGCAGCAGTGGGAAACGAGTACTCGAGAGCAGTGCTAGGTAGGCAATCAGGGAAGGGTTCCAAGCAGTCGGTTCCTTACCTGAGTTTGAGTGGAAGTTCCGGCATATTGTTTTCTTTATCCTTGTCTTTGTAGGTAGGAACAAGGACAAAGGAAAGGACAGAGAGAGTGTATGATATGAGATACTCTTGCTTTCTACCCTGGTGATATGAGATACTTTTGCTTTGGAGTCATTGGCTTGCAGAGGTACCCCAAGGAATAAGGAACACTGGGTAACTCAAGAGGCTTCGTTGGGAAGGCATTCTCAGAGATGAAGAAAGGTTCTGTATGTCTGCCTTGCTATGGAGGGTGAAGATGGACAGTTATAGGAAGTTCTTTAACACCTGTAGATGTACTATTCTTTCACTCGTGTCGGCAACCGTTGGATGATTGAACAGTATACTTCACGTGCTTTCTCCTTCACCGAAAATCTTCGACAAATTGCCCGTGATTTTTGCCAAGCTGAGTGTGCATGTGACAGGTGTTGACGCGGCTGAAAAAAGGATGGCGCCTCTTCGATAACTGGGATCGGCGCTTCGACAAATTACCCGTGATTTCCGCAAAGCTGAGTTTGTGTGTGATGGGTGATGACGTGGTTGAAAAAGACTGGCGCCTCTTCAATATCTGGGATCGGTGCTTCGACAAATTGCCCGTGATTTTCGCAAAGCTGAGTTTGCGTGTAATGGGTGCTGACGCGTCTGGAAAAGCAAGATGCTTCTCCGATTTCTGAGCTTGCCTCTTCGAATTCTGAGCTCGCCTCTTCGATCTCTGAAATCCCATCGAGTGCTGATTTTTTATAGAGGCACGCAGTTCGTTTCAAAGCACACTTGAATTTTCGCTTGTAGAAACTCCCTTCTTGCACTTCTAAGATCTTGATTTGTCCGACCTCTTCTTTCTTCAACACCTTTGAAAATGTCTGGACCCTCCGATCGTCGTTTTGATTTGAACCTTGATGAAGAGGTAGTCCCGTCTTCTCCAGATAACATATGGCGCCCATCCTTCATATCCCCCACTGGTCCTCTTACCGTTGGGGATTCAGTGGTGAAGAATGATATGACCGCTGCGGTGGTGGCCCGGAACCTTGTCACTCCCAGAGATAACAGACTACTTTCCAAACGGTCTGATGAGTTGGCTGTTAAGGATTCTCTGGCTCTCAGTGTGCAGTGTGCAGGTTCTGTGTCCAACATGGCCCAACGTCTATTTGCTCGAACCCGTCAAGTTGAATCGTTGGCGGCTGAAGTGATGAGTCTCAAACAGGAGATTAGGGGGCTCAAGCATGAGAATAAACAGTTGCACAAGCTCGCACACAACTATGCCACAAACATGAAGAGGAAGATTGAACAGATGCAGGAATCTGATGGTCAGATTTTACTTGATCATCGGAGGTTTGTGGGTTTGTTCCAACAACATTTGCCTTCGTCTTCTGAGGCTGTACCGACTGCTGAGGCTTCAAACAGCCATCCTCCGACGCCTTCTCTTCCTGGAGCTCTGCCGAGTTGTGAGGCGCCACCTGATCGTCCTTGAATATCCCCTCTTGTAAATTTGATTTGATTTGATTTGATTTTTTTTTTTTTTTTAATTTATGTATAATGCAAATTTATGTAAAATTTCCAGAAAAATAAATAAAATGGACCTTCTATTTCTCTCGATGTTTTTTTTTTTTTTTTTTTTTTTTTTTTTTTTTTTTTTGCTATATACATACATATCATGCACATACATGTATATGTATATTTACATGGTGCAATCCGCACCATCCCACCTTCCTACTTGCTTTCCCCTTTTTTTATTCTTTAATTTTTTTATTTTTAGGTATGGTGCCAGATCAATCCAGATTTCCCCTTTTTTTTTTTCACATGGTGCCAGAGCACCAAAGACTCCACCATCCCTTCTTTATTCACGTGGTGCCAGACGCACCACCACCCCTTTCTTTTTTTTTTTTTTCTTTTTTTTTTTTTTTTTTTTTAGTATTTCTTTCTGTATAAATTAGGATGGTGGTTAGAGGAATTTGCAGGGAGCGGACGAAGACGGACAGAGAGCTGGAGTTTGAGGAAGCGCTTCTCGGCCGGCTAGTCGTTTGACAGCGGTCTTTGAAGTTGTTTGGCAGCTGCGAGGCAAGAGACGGAGGAGGCCTTTGGGTGTGTATTGACAAACTTTGTTTTTGTCAATCTCATTCAAAGGCAGCAGCCATGGCGGAAGTGCAGAGGAAGAAGCTCCACCACTACCTTTACTGAGCACAGCCACCGATCGCAACCACCTAGTATAGAGCCACCGTACACTCGTTGCACTGTCACTGAGCACCACCACTAACCACAACCACTGTACACCTGTTACACCGCTTGCTGCGGAGGGGAGTGTCGCTCGTTGCATAAAAGCGAGACTGATGGGCAAAAGAGACAAGCCTGCAGGGAAGAAAAATGAGGAGGCCATTGATGGAGTTATGGCGAGATCGAATTTAGACGGAGAGGGAGACTGAGACGGCGAGATCGAAGTCCTGCACGAAGTTCTAAACCCTAACCCATAACATCCTGCAGTAGAAACCAATGTCGAGGAAGCTGAAGAACGGCGCCGTTTCTTCGTCACTGAATGTTGAAGACAGCATGGAGCGTGGATTTGGAATGACGTCATCGCGATCTTAGAAAAAGTTTTGGGATCTCTGATCTTTCTCTCCGCATTCTTCTTCTGTGGTGGTCGTGATGGTACTGCTTGCCGAAGGATCGAGAGAGGACTGCTTGCCGAAGCTGAAACGCAAGTTGTTCCTCTTGGGGTCGAGCGAGGACTGGCGCTGCACTTGCTGCTGAAGCTGGTGGGCAGAGAGGGCGGAAAATCCAAGAGAGGTTCTGTTTTGTGTTCCTTTTCTTCTTTGACAGGTCGTTCTCCGATGGTGAAATCCGCATCACCGTTATAAAGGATGATTGTTGTTTCATGCAGCCTTCCTGGTCAGCTGCTCCTTTGATGTGCTCTCGAAGATTTTGTCGGCATTTCCAACCTCAAATCTATCTCGCCTGTGATGCTCTTTAACCTCGTCAAGGGGCAGATTGCTGTATTGAGGCAGAACCAGGCGTTCAGCAAACTCGATGCAGGAGCAGGGGACTGATTTAGTTACACCATCCGCAATTTGGAAATGGATTGATGGTGCTACTGTTGAATGGTGGTGTGATGGAGGTTCTTCGGGTTGTGCTTGCGTTGTTGCAGCTGGTTGGCGATTTGGAGCTGGATCGGCAGGGGGTTGGCTCCTAACACCTTGTTGTGGCTGCGTAGGGCGAGGCCTTGGTGTCGATTGTGCGGCAACATACTGCAAAAGTCAAATATTCTCGTCTGACTATAGCTTGCAGCTCTTTGCCAATGCAAAATTGCCATGTCACCAGCTCTAGTTCTTAGTTCCAACAAGTTCCTATCGATTTCATTTTCATGCTTCGCAAGATATGGTCTAAAGAAGGAATCATACACATAGCTCGTACCCTTTGTTTTAGGAAACCACAGATATATGACGAAGAGCAACTTAGCTTCGCTATACATTGGAACCCATGAAACAAAAGCATAACCGACTCTTTCACAAACAGTCAAAACAGCCACCAAAATCCAATACTGGCACCAAAAGCGAAGCTGTTCAATCTCTGGCTTGTTCTTTTCAACAGTTTTGTAGCATTCATAAGCCGGATAAGCATACCCAAGAGTCATCACAAGTGTTCTGGTGAGAAAGGATCCTATCATCTTTTGTATACCTCTCGAAGACTAATTTGAAATTTGAACGGAATCAACGGATGGAAAAGGAAAACACTGAAAGTGAAATTTACTAGAGAACTCGAATCGCCGAACAGTTCAGAGATCGCCGCCGTAGGAAACTGGGAAATGGCGCCGCTGTGTTCGACGACCCTTATCTCCAAAAAGACCGTTTCAGCCCCAAGAACGTGAAACCCAGAAGAGATGTTTTCCGACCGGGTCGGTAGCCGGGTCGTACGTCGTGCTTCAGAACAGTGGTAGGTTTAGAGTTGCAGTTGAAGAGATCGGCCTAGAAGAGACGGAGGCATGACTCTGCTCCCTCTACTAACGCTCCTAGATGATTCGTCTCGCCTTCATCCTTGAGATCCTTGATGGTGGCTTGGACGATGTAATCACGGTAGAGAAGGAGACAGACGAGCCAGGATCCAGTACGGATCCCGATCTTCTTTTTGAACCTGGATTTTCTTCTCCCTCCTCATTCTCCTGTGATCTCAGTATCGGACGTCTCTGCTTCTCTGCCCAAGTCGTCAGATTCGTCGGCATCCATTGTAGAAATCAGAAGAAAACCCAATAAGGAGGAAGCAAAACGTTGAACAAAGGCAGCTGGCAAAGTGTTCTCTCAGGTCCCTCATGGCCTGGATCTCGCCTATGCTCGCTCTTTCTCTCTACTCATCATTTGATCAAGAAGACGACCCAGAAACTCTCGGCGAAATGACCGGAAACAGAGGCAGAAGTCGCGGCTCTGGGTCTCTCGGAGTCGTCGTAGCCCTCGACGACGGGTGCAAGTAAAATCATTTCTCCGCAATCGCCCTGTCCTCCTCCGACGAAGAATTTCCCAGTGACGGCGACGACGCTGACTTGTCGAACTGGTCGTTCAACGGCGTCACCGGGCTGAGGGTGAGTGACGGGAATTCGAGTAGGCTCGGTGAGAGAGTCTCCTGATGACGTGGGGAAAACCCAGAAGCCGTTTGGAAGTTGGGGATGAGGGTGTTTTTGAGATTGGTGCTCTTTTAGCTGCTGCTCGGGCGGGCCACGAGAGTTGGGCTCTTGGCATCTGGGCCTGTGAAATGGAGGGAGGCCTGGGCCTGGAAGAAGAAGAAGCAGACATTTTGGCGAAGGGATAGGCCTGGCATTTGGGTCTTTTGCTGACATTTTGATTTTTTTTATTTTTATTTTTTATTTTTTTATTTTTTTGAAGCTGTAATAAATAAATATATTTTTTTGTAAATACATAAAACATATGTATTTTTTTTCTTTTCTTTAATAAAACATTTTTTTTATTTTGATATGACTGAACTCGAAATTAAATATTCCAGCTGCCTACGTACCCTTTCAAAGAAAGAGATCAAGTCAAAACGTAGTTCAAATACATACATGTTTTTTGGTATTTTCTTTTTGTGCCGTTTGCAGTTTTAACTCATGCAGACAAGGAGCATTTGGTGTCGTGTTGCAGTTTCAGCTCGTGCAGGCAAGGAGCGTTGGTGTTGCCTTTTATGCTCGTGCAGACCAGGAGCGTTGTGCCATGCAGTTTAGGCTCGTGCGGACAAAGAGCTTTGGTTCGTGCAGTTTAGGCTCGTGCGAACAAGGAGCATTTGGTGCCGTGTTGCAGTTTTAACTCATGCAGGCAAGGAGCGTTGGCGTTGCCTTTTATGCTCGTGCAGACCAGGAGCGTTGTGCCATGCAGTTTAGGCTCGTGCAGGCGAGGAGCCTTGTGTCTTGCAGTTTAGGCTCTTGCAGACCAGGAGCTTTTGTTGGTTCGTCAAGCGATCCGGGAAAGCCGTTCCTCGCAATCTTCATAGTAAGGAGCCTTGACTGAGTGATTGAAGAAGTCTTCAGGAAAGAAATCACGCATCGTGATGGGGATGGACGATCTATGTGTCGAAATTTCATCATCTTCAACACGTTCATGTTGCTTTGAAGGTTGACAAGAGCTGTTTTGCCCCCTTTCCGATTGGCGGACATGTGGAGGAGACGTATGCTTCTTGTGCAATTTCTTAGGAGTGACTTGAGTCCATCCTTCAACTTTGCTTGTCTTGGACGATGCCCCCAGCGGTTGAGGTGAAAATTTTGAGTCGGAAGAGCCAGAAGTGAAGGTGGTATAGTTTGACTTCACCACATCGTCAAGATCTAGCTCGATGATTCCTTTCTGAGCCAGCTTCATGATGAGATCTTTCAACACGAAACATTTTTCTGTCGGATGACTGATGAAGCGGTGGAATTTACAGTATCTTGGACTGTCGGTACGATTCATCTCTTCCGGCCGTCTGCACTCAGGCAAACTGATCACCTTCTTGTCCAACAGGTCTTCTAACATGGCAACCACATCAGAGTCGGGGAATGGATAAGTCTTCTCCTCAAGCTCCTTCAAAGTGCGTCTACGCGTCTCTTGATCACGAAAAGCTTCGGTTTGAATCGCCTTGCCTCGTGTGGATATTTTGACGGGAGATGTGTTAACCGTCATCGCTTCATTGGTGGGTTTCCATGCAGCCTTTTCCACCTTTGTCCCAAGAGCTTTGTCGTTCTTGTAGTCGGCGATCGGTTCTTTCTTCCCATGATGGGCGATGCTCAACTCCATATCATGGGCGCGCGTGGCCAATTCCTCGAAGGTCCGCGGTTTAATGCCTTGAAGGATGTATTGCAAACCCCATTGCATGCCTTGGATGCACATCTCGATTGAAGAAATCTCGGAGAGTCTGTCCTTACAGTCGAGGCTTAGATTACGCCATCGGTTGATGTAGTCCATGACTGGCTCGTCCTTCCACTGCTTTGTGCTTGTTAGCTCTAGCATGCTCACAGTGCGGCGGGTGCTGTAGAAGCGATTGAGGAATTCCCGCTCCAATTGCTCCCAACTGTTGATGGACTCAGGCTCCAGATCCGTGTACCACTCAAAGGCGTTTCCTTTCAGCGAGCGCACAAACTGCTTGGCGAGGTAATCCCCTTCGGTTCCTGCGTTGTTGCAAGTTTCAACGAAGTGGGCAACGTGCTGTTTCGGGTTTCCCTTTCCATCAAATTGCATGAACTTTGGTGGTTGATAACCCCTCGGCATCTTTAAGGCGTCGATCTTCTTTGAATACGGCTTTGAGTACAACCCGGAGGTATTTTAGCTCCCTTCGTACTGTGCCTTGATGGTGTTGGTGATCATCTCTTGCAGCTGCTGGATAGAAAGAGATCCCATGAGTGCCGCTGCTTGGTCTGGCTCGGGCTTCGCATCCTTTTTCTCCACCTGAGGCTCATCTTCTGGGTTAGGGTTCTCGTCGTCCTGTGGCTCCAGTCGGCTGACGAGTGCAGCGATTTGCAAGTCTTTTTCTTCCACAGTTCGGGTTAGCCTTGCGATTGCTTCATTCATCTGAGTCAGTTGTTCTTCAACGGAGGTAACGCCGATAGTCATGACTTGTGCGACCAATAGACGTGACTTTCCTTTAGACATCCAGGATGCTGATGAAGAACGTCGTTGGCTGCTTTGGGATGTCATCTTATGTGCCTCAGCATCATGCTTCGGTGCCCCCAGCGAGGTCAGGTTGATGACAGACTCACACCTTGGATGCTCCCCTTGCTCTTTTAGCGGCACCAATTTTGAAGTGGCATGTTGAGGAGCGGTTGTGGCGCCAATGGATTGTCCGTTTGCGGCAGAAGTGCTTAGGATCCTTCCCTCAGTGGTTGCGAGAATGGCTTGTCCCTTGCTTGATGCCATTGACTTTGAGGTGTGCTTGGATTCCTTGAACGGAGAAAGAGATGAGAGGTAGAGATTGTCCCACTGGGCGTGCCAATTTGTGAACACGGAAAATTCCTGAAACGAAAGAGACAAGAACAACGTGCACAAACAAATATTTGTATTTTTTGATGGTTTTGGTTTACAATCTCTCTCTATTTTGATCCTCTGATTCGATCTCCGTAAGGTGTTGATTGGTTGGTGTTTCGTTGATCCAAGGGCCGTCGAGGCTTGATCTTGGATGAACAGTTGGAAGTTTCTTCAAGGGGCCGTGGGCTTGATCTTTGAAGGTGGATTTGAGCGGATCTTCAAAGGGGCTTTTGGGCTTGATCTTTGAAGAACAGTGACGAACGGATCTCCAAGGGCTTTTGGGCTTGATCTTGAAGAACAGTGATGAACGGATCTTCAAGGGCTTTTGGGCTTGATCTTGAAGAACGGTTGGATGTGTGGATTTGTCGACGTTGTTGATCCAAAGGGCCGTTGGGGCTTGATCTTGGATGAACGGATGATGAACGATGGTGCTTTCTTCAAGGGCCGTCGGGGCTTGATCTTGAATTGGTGGATGGTTGATCCAAGGGCCGTCGAGGCTTGATCTTGGAAGAACAATGAACGAAGAACGAAGAAGGGTTTCTTGATTCTTCGAGAACCTGGATGCTTGAAAGCTTCGGAGTTTCAGAGCTTCAGAGCTTCAAGGTGTAATATGAATTCCCCCCTCTCAAATGAATGAAATGGGCTTGTATTTATAGAATTTTCCAAGGCCTAATTTTGAATATAATATTCCAGATGAAATAAGTCGTTTCTGCCAGGTGTTGACACGTGTCCTATTTGATGACTTTTCCAACTTATTTCAATTTTCGTTGAGTCACACGCTACGTGTAAAATTTATGTAATACATGAGCGTTGACACTTTGATTTATCGGTCAACATTTATTTACCGAAATTTCGATGTCTACACTTGCATAGGGAAATTTGAGGTTGAATTCCTATTAGCGAGAGTTTGATACTTGAATTATTATGGTTGCACATTGTATGACTTATCCTAAAATTATTAACCTCTTAGTATATATATACCCGTGTATTGAGAAAAATCATCTGACAATTAATAAAATGGGAAATAGGCTTTAAAATCTTTCATGTGGGCAAATCACCCTTTGATCCCATTGTTATCAGGCCTAAAATAGCTGGCAAACTTAAGTACTCACGTTGCCACTTAGTAATACGGTATAGTGGTATTTTTCTTTACCCGTAAGTGAGAGATCTTAAGTTCGATTCTCATCAAAATTGAATTTGAAGCACATTATTACTAGTCCATTGTGAGGCTAAGCTCACTATTATTTGTTATTAAAAAAAAAAAAAAAACTAATTAAGTACTCACGTTGAGCTTATCACTTGTAATGGAATCTTCTAGTGTACATGGTTTAACTATTCATTATTTTTGGCTCAACAAATATTTGTTTGTGAGTAACAATAAATTTTATGGCTGATTCTATGGGCCGCTTGTAATTTTGCTTATTATTTTATACACATAGAATTGAGGAAATCATCTCTCTAATCGTTGAATTTGAACATTAAATGACCCTGTAAACTTAGTTGAAAAATGGGTAGTTTTCTATTTAGCAAAAACAAAATTTCGACAATGATCCTAATACACAATACTTACATAAAGTGTGTTTCCCTAAATATTATCGTTTATTTAAAAAATAATTACATAAAGTAAGATAATAAAGGAAAAGTAATTATAAAGACATCATTAGTACATTATGCACTTCATCTCCAAGTATCTTTCCAACAAAGAGAGAGAGAGAGAGAGAGAGAGAGAGAGAGAGAGAGAGAGAGAGAGAGAGAGAGATTGAAAAATGAAAGAAAGAAAAAAAGAAAAAGAAGGGTAATATAAGTATAAACCTCAGAAGGTGAGTAGCTTTTTAAAGTCACTTAACATTAAATAGCTTAAAAACTGTGGAGTATCTAAATCTAGCAAGGTGGCTAACTTTATGGTCAACTTCTCTGAACCCCATGAAATTGGAGGAGTAGGAATTTTTTTCTCCTTTTTTTCTCATTTTCTTGACTCTCATTATCTTACAGATTATTTTTTATCTTCTTTTGACTATTAAAAAATTTATAAGAAATATTGATGTGACTTAATCGTAATCATTCCAATAGTAATCTTGTTTACAATCATCCAAATAGTAACCTAACATTGGGGTAAAGAATCAATATTATGCTCTTTTCTCTTTTCCAAGGCCAATTATAAGCAAAGTAACTAATCATAACATATTTATGTTTGCCAAGACGATATTTTTTAACTATTATAATTTATATGGATAAGGATTCGGATTTGGATGCAAGCCAGCAAACACATTGCTTAACCAACTGACTTAACTCATATCTGCAATAACACGATTGGGTTAACACACAAATTAATTCATCCATGCTATCATGGCCAACTAACCTAACCAATTGTGCGACTAACCTAACCAACTTGTGTAGTAGCACAATTGGCGTAACACAATTAATTTATTCACACTATCTTGACCAACTGATCTAACTTTTATATGCTATAACACAATTGATCCTAGAGGAACACACAATTAATTCATCTGAATTTGGCCTGGTGCCTATGTTTGGAACATGAAGTGATCAAATGTGATCAATTTTGAAACTTAATTATTTATGTTTGATAAAAATAAATTAAATAAAAAAGAGAAAAATACAGTCCTTAATCTGTACTGGCTAACTAATACTCCCATAAGAATGGGTCCCCTAGCCTGAATCCAGTGTCAGCTGCACACAAATGCCAAGTTGAAGAAGAATAATTGCAAAAATTATCACTTCCATCTTTCCCATCCATGAAAAGATCTGGTAGGTCAAACAATTTCTCATCATCGTAATCTGTTGAACCAGAAGCACAAGTGCTACTTGATTCTTGAGCATTGGACAAGGTTGAATTTGTTGATATAGGGAGCTTGGGCTCCGCTTCTTTAGTTTCTGCTTCACATATAAGCTGCTTATCCTCAGAAGCAGAAGCAGCAGCAGCAGCTGCCTTGGCAGCAGCAGCTTGGATGTCCTTTGGAGACTTGGAGTCTGGCTGGGGAAGTGCTTGAGCCAATTCAGGGAAATTGAGATAAGCAGAAACACCTTTGATGGCTAGAGTTGCCACATCATGAGCCCTGGCTGCCATTTCAGCAGTTGGGTATGTCCCTAACCATATTCTCGATTTCTTCCTCGGCTCGCGGATTTCCGACACCCATTTTCCCCAACTGCGCATTCTTACGCCGCGGTACGTCGGGTGCTTGCCATCACTGTGATCACTAGTAGTCCTCTGCCTCTTCTTCTTGTTGCCTTGCTCTTTCTCATTGTTTGGCCTTTGCCCTTTTTTTGATGTACAATTATCTGAATTTAGAGAAACTTGTGTGGTTTTATGATCCGTCAATGAATTGAAATTTGTCGTTATCGTGGAGGAGGAAGAGGTGGAGGAGGAGGAGGAGGTGGAGGAAGAGGAGGAGGTGGTGGAGGTGAAGGAGGGGAGAAGGTTTTCTTGAGCATCACTCTCTATGTTGATTTGGTTTGCCATGATAGAGGGGTTACGTAGCTCCAAAATTTAAGAGAAACGAATGTGAGCGGTGCATAAAAGCATAGGTGGTGGGTTTGTACGATTCTCTAGAAACAAAATTTAAGTAAATAAATAAAAAAGGAAAAGAAGAAAAAGGAAAAAAGAATATATATATATATATAAAGAAGCATGATTGGTGCAAATGCCGTGAGAGAGAGAGAGAGAGAGGGACACAGTTCAGCTATTTTGTTCCCCCATGTGGGAATGCATCAGTAGTGTATGCTTTGAGACTCTCTTTTTTGTTTTTTTGTTTTTCAGAAGAAAGGGGGATAATTGATGGTGAGCTACGATTATCTATCCCTTTCAAGACGGGAGAGGGTATGGGAAATTTCACCTTACTCGTGGCTACAGTCAAACAGGCCTACCAACTTGGAGCATCGAACCCAGAACCTCCTACATAAACTCTCTTTTTTGGAGAGTCACAGTCTTCGCCTTTATCCTTGGGCCACTTATTGTTGTTGCTTTTCGTTTTATTTTAAGTAATATAAATTCTTTTTTTCTTCCCATCTGCTCCTTGCTTGGTCTATCTTTTTCTCTTTTTTTCATGTTAAATTTATATTTGTTTTTGGGTCACAAAACCATATGGTCTTTCTTTTTCTCCTTTTTTCTATTTTTTTTTTCTTGTTATATATAAATATATGTTTCAGTGACAAGCATATTCATTTTTCATGTGTAGCATAATAAATGATTGCAGATTTTGGTAGGCTTCTGGGGTCTCACTAGTTCTCACAATATAGATTTGTTTGGTTGTCCAATTGATTTGAAAGGAAGCTACCTAAGTATTTTATGTTTATTTTTTTTTCTAGGGTTAGGGTGTATATGTTAACAGAGCAGTTAGTAGAGTACATTATGCATCAATATCCAAAAAACAAAAAAGAATTCAAACACTTAATTTTCTCCCTGTACACGCTCTTATTTAGTTTTGGCATTCAAAATAAAGAAACTAAAAAAAAAAAATAGAAAAAAATAGAAGTGTGAAAAAAAAATAACCGAAATGGACATGCGGAAATCATTTACTAGACAAAAAGCTCAAAATTTGAGTATTCGAAGTTTGTTTGTTGATATGAATTTGCCATCTTCAACTTGGTCCAATTATGTCTCCAATGGCCTTTGCTACAACCAAGGTTCTAAAAAATGTTAGGCGCTAGTCCGGCGGCATGCTGGGGTCTAGTGCCTAGGCGGCTAAGCAGGGCCTAGGTTGACTAGGGGGATTTAAATACATTCTTTATTTATTGTATTAATAAGTGTCTATTTATACTTAAGAAACACACATAATTATATTGGGATACATAAATTGCAAAATAAGATAACATAAATTACAAAGTATTAGACATATTGAAAACATGAAGAACAAACATATATTGAGTGTTCATCAAAACATTCAACACGTCTTTTACATTATATTGAAAAATTAAAATACAAAATGAAAGTTATTGATTTTCTGTCTAAGTGAGAGTCGCAACCTAGGCGGACGCCTAAGCCAGTTTAGGCACACTTTCTTAATTTTTAAACGCCTAGGGACTAATTGGAGTGGTAGCTAGTTGCCTAGCACCTAGATGGAAATTTTTAGAACACTAGCTGCAACCTTGTCACTAACTTCTTTTACATCCGATATGTATATAGCCAAAATATCAAATATTGTTGCAGTCATATTTACAATAGGAATGTGATTGTGTAAATTCTAGTAGATATAGGAATGTATCTTATATTCCTATTAGGAGTTGATTACCTATTAAGAGTTGTAATCCTAAAGGGAAAAGTTTTTTCCTATCCTACTACTATAAATAAAGGCACAATGGGGTGACTCAAACACACTTCACAATTAAATCACTCTCTCTTCTCTCTAATTGCCGCCGGCCCCCTCTCTCTCTTATCCCCTAGATTAGTTCAATCAAATAGACCTACAACAAATATAAATTAATTAGTTAAATTTAGATTAATATAGCAATTGAAATACACCTAGTATGCTATGCAAGAATCTTTGGTACAAGGCAGCATAACCAAATGATGAAGTGTCAAAAGCCCATCAAGCCGGCACACAAAGATCTGATATACACATGAATATTCAAATACTAGGAGACTAATCAGTGTCTTAGTTTTGTATAATAATTGATTAATGTGGTGTATTTGCTATCAGCATATATGCTAATCAGTAATCACCATCTGTTGATCAAGTTTCATGAATTTTAGGGACCTGATAATTTAGGTTACATGATGTGTTGGAGCACATGGCAGTGGGACCAGTGACAGGTTTTCCAGCAAACTGGTTCACCATGCAAGCAATATGCTCTTTGTTTTTTACTCCTTATATTCCCTCGAAAAAAATTATTTTTCACATTGTTAACTTTTGCAATTCAAAGCTATCATGTTACTTTGAATTTTGTTATTAAATATAAAACATATACATGGCACATAAAGAAAGTTCAGGTTTTTTCATAAAATCAATTAGAAATATAGGAAGAAGTTCAATTATTTATAAGTAAATAAAGGTTCATTCTTTTCTTGATGTGAGATTTTTACTCTCAACAAACTTCTTCATGTGTGGCGAATTATTTAGTCTAACACGTAGACAACCTAAATTAGATGACGTGAAGGACGTGTAACCTTTGTACTTCACAAGTGAGACAACATGCTCTAATGCTATGCGGGATATATATTCAGACTCTCAACACATTCAAAGAGATACTTACACAAAAATTGAGGAGGAACTCCTAACAAAATATCATGGCATTTTGGTGGGACTTCTTGTTTATGATCGAAACCGAAACACTTTGTAAAAATTATCATCGCAAAAAGTTAATTAAAACCAAACTTCTCGTAGTACCAATTTCAACCATCTGTTTGTATACAGTTTGATGACTAAGGGATCTCATATTATACTTTCTTTCTTTCTTTCTTTTTTTTTTTTTTTTGCAAAGATGATATTTACATAGTGAATTTTAATATGAACGATTCAAATCATAAGCAGAAGTTTTACGAATCGGCAACAAGCTGCTTTTGTGTGGAAACTCCTCGATAAATTTGTGGATTCAAACATTTCTATTTTAGCTTATGTTAAAAGAATTGTTATTAGCATTCCAAAAATTTTATTTTGCACTTTTTTTTTTGTCAAATAATAGATTTGTTATATTAGATGTTAAATTAGGAAACCGACAAGGTTTGAACCCACACCGTGGTGCAAGGAAATCACTCATCTCCACCACTGTGGTAGAGAGCCACTTACCTCATTTTGCACATCTCACAAATACATATTTTTTTTGTTCTAAATATAGATAGTTTGGAATGCAAAATAAAAAAATGTAGAACGTGAATAACAATTTCTTACGTTTTGAGTGAATTTCAGCTTACCGATAGACTTCAGTTAGCGTTCTTCAACTCGTCTATTGTGAAAGCTATATCAGTTAGTATAAAAAACATGTGGTTACTAATTGGTGCTCTATGCCAACATATACTAGTGATCGCACCATCATTTATTGACAGCATCGAGAGAGTAATATACCTCTAATTTGTTGGCTTTTGTTTGGGATCTAATCACCAACTCATAAATTAAACAAAGAAATTTTGAAACAGAAGACAAATAAAAACAAAAATGTGAAAGGGTGCCTTAGGTGGGGGGTTGTCTTATTCACCATCATTTGTATGTATTGGCAGTATTGAAACGGTCCATGCCACATGGACCAAGCCAGAATATTAATTAGTAAAACCGTATCCCTAGGTGTTCAGACATTCCTCAAATGACAGCGAGATGGAGTAAGCTTCAAGCAAATACGTAGTATTTCTGTATTATATTTAGCATATAATTGACCAATTCATGCCTTTTTTTTTACTGCACATGCCACAGATGCATAATTGTCGTCGCCTTTTATGCAATTGACATAACGATATGTGTAAGTCTTTCTTCAGCTAGTGTTGCACTATTGACCCGAGTTATTACGGTAATTAATTATTTATCTATACAATATGAGTCGTTTTTTTCTTTTTTTGCAGTAGCGTTGAAGATTTTATGAATAATATTTTGGCCGCTTAATTATGAGTTAAAATTCTTATTCAAAATCCTTGATGAATGATTCACAAAACTTCGTACTTATGGTCAGACAGTCATGTTATTCATCATTTAGTCAATAATTGTAGCGAATAGATATATGGTTTGATCAATCAAACTAACTACAGTATTTTGTAATGTCTATCTATTTTTTACAGTTGATTTTCTAAATAACTTTCTTTTTAATTTATATTTGGCAGAAATTATCTTTACATGTTATTTATAGAAATAAGTACCTAAGACCCATAACCTTTTAGTGTCATTCCAAAGTGGTGTCAACTTTTTTAAACATTCCAAACAAGTACCCAACATATTAAAAATGTCACATCCTTTAAGCCTAGTTAATTTTTCAAAGATCAATTATATTCAAAATCCACCAACTGGGCATATCATGGACAATATTAATATTAGTTGCCTCAAAATCTAAATTTCAAATACAGATTATATTATATGGAACCCAATGATCAAACAGGTATTGAATTGAATTGAAAATGGACCCAAATCAAAATTACATCAGGAGGGCAATCTTTTAACAAAGAAGAGGGTTAAGCATTCAAATTGGGTTTCAAAGAGTTTGTTTCTGCTTATGTGATTTCCTCATTCGCCTATTCTCAGCTCGTAAAGCTTCCAGTTCTTCTTTGCGGGCGGTGAAGATAGTGATGTCCGCATCATGGTAGTCTATACCATTTCAGCAACCTCTATGACCTTCTTCTCAATGTTGGCGGCTTGAGTTGTAGAGTGAAGTTGGTGGTTTTGCGTTGGGTTTGGAGGTGATGACATGATGATGGTGGTGGTAACCATTGGTTGGTGGAGGCTATGCTTCCATGACATTCTATTGATTTGGAGACAAATTCAACCTAGTTAATTTAGGGGTGGTTTGGTATGGTATTCCAAACTAAAAATGGTATCCTGAATCTCAAACCAAAAAAATATAGGGACGGAAATTTTAGGGATTCCCAAAATATTTTTGGTAATCGGGATGGTTGGGTATTCGCAAATTTCATACAAATTGAAATACCAAGCATTCATACCAAGTCAAATTGACATTGTTTCAAACTACTTAATTTCATACTATTTCTAATATAGTCTACTATCCAACTACTTAAATTCAACTAACATGCATGCAACCAAATTAAAATAAGTTAAAGTAATAAATTTCACAGCCTAGAAATTTCTTGAAATGCTCCTCCAGTCGCCCTTGCACTTTCTAAACTATTTTAGTCCAATTAGAAACAATCGAACAGTTGAGGAGACAATATCGATTCTCATACCGAAATTTCAAAATCGGTCGGTATGTCATCCCGAAAATTTTGGGAATTTTGGTTTGGGATCAGGATTTTTTTTGGTTTGGTTCGGGATTTTCGGGAATTTTTCTAGCAACAGATTTTTAACTGGTGCTTAATGGGTGTAACATTTTCAATAGGTTTGGTACTTGTTTGAAATGTTTGAAAAAGTTCAGACCAATTTGGAATGGCACTAAAAAGTTAAGAGGTTTTAGATCCTTAATCCTTATTTATAATATGCCAAATTCTGATAATATATAAGTACGAAATTTTTTGAATCGTCAACCACGAACAATTTTGAATAAAAATTCTTATTTCATCGATTCCATTTGCAACCAACTATGTTCAACTTTTATTGAGAGGCTAATTTAAGCCCTCAATAACAATAATGCATGAAAGATGCATGCGTCCAGCTCGAAACCACACAATAAACTGGGACACTGGGCATGTGGACGTCACTATAAGATGATAGATGTTGTTGCATTGAGCTAAAGGAAAAAAAATAGTTCCCGGTCCACAGTAGGAAGAAACGTTGATTGCGACCCAACAGCAGCAGCAGCAGCATTCACACATCCATCTTGCATCCCTTGTTGCTACAACAACTCAAGTTCAGTACCATCATCACGGTTATGAAAGGGTGTAGTTGAATCTAGAAAATCCGACAAAGTATTTGATATTTTGAAATCGAAAGGGAATCCCGTATTTGGCGAAAAAACCTTTCACGAATTTTGAGTCTCTCCACTTGTTTCCGATTTGAAATGGCTTTGTATTTCCTAGTGCTAGTGAATCGCATGATGGTAGCAACAGAGAGGCTGAAATGTCTTCGTGAGTCCTCTCGACCTCCGAAATGGTAAATTGCAGTGACGGAACCATCAGTTGGTCCCTTTTAAAAAAATAAAATAAAATCGCGACTGGAATATGTAACAGATACATACATTGCATCTGTGGACATATTAAGGAGGGAAATAATAGATTTGGTTACGGGCAAGTCCAAATAATTGAAGTTATTGTCACAAAGGTACATGAATGGACCTCATGCATGTTTTTATGCGACAAAACAGACAATTTGTCCTACGCACATAGCCCCTCTAACTTTCCATTTTTTCGCTCAAGTCCGAAAGGAAAAAAGGGGGTTTCATCATATATTCACTAGGAGTTACTTATTGTCTCCTCAACTCCAAATGATAGGTAGGTGACTATTATGTGTCACAAACCATAGGAAAATGCCATTAACAAGGACACTGCCAATAATGCAATCTAGTGAACCCCAAATTTTCATCTAAATTATTACCAAAAGTTTCATATTGGGTAAATATAAAAATTTTATAAAAATTATTTGAGAAGCAACAATATATTGAAGATGTAAAGGATTATAGTCAAGAGGCGGATAATTTGACTAGAATTGTAAAGAATTTAGTAAATTGAATTACGCATAAGAATTGATCTTGATTGACAAGCCAATCTACTCAAGTCATTCTAGAAAAAGAAAATATGATCCAAATCATAAAAAAGAAAAAGAAATGAAATGAAAAACCCTAGTTTGGGTGGTTACATTCTCCACCCTCCAAAGCCATTAGTGTAAAGAAGTTGTTTCATAAGATAAGTTGCTTTTGCCTTGTTAGTGAAGTATGACGCTAAATCTGGCTAAAAACTTTGGATTGGTGCGGTAACTTGAGAAGCTTGGTAAAGTAAGGGTTGGGAAATGGGGATAGAGGATAAGAGCGTATTGAATAGTTTCAATTTGATTTATGTTTGGTAAACATCAAGTTGAGTTTATTTCCTCTCTCCCTTTTCGTTTATTTGTTTTAGTGTTGAATTGTTGCCGTGAAACATTATAATCGCCATGATAGTCGTCATTTTTTCACTCACGTACACAATAAACACAAGCTTTTGGATCCAGGTATCACCTTAGATATGGGGTTGAAGGTAGAAGCCATGGAAGAAGTCGAATTGTGTTGGGATCGAGTTTAGCCAGTGTGGTGATATAGCTCTTGAATGCTAGGACGATGTAGAGCAACGATATGATTTTACCATTTATTTTGTTTCTGCTTAATAATTCTCAAGAATTCTTGGAATTTGGATTTGATTTCTCACTTTAGAAAAGTTGCTTTGATTGCTCTCTATAGGAGAGTTGCTTTATTGTAATTTTCTTTTTGGTGTGCTACATCTCTTTTGGATTTATGTGTGAAGGGTGGAGTTGTTCGATTTGCTGGATCTACTTCACTTGGTGTTCTAGGATCGTGGCGGTGATTAGGTGATGCGATTAAATCCATGGACATTGTACTCCATGTCCTAACATATGATTTGAGATTTTTATTCTCAATGATCTCAGTGTAACATGAGGTTTGCGGTTTCCAAGGAGCTTAGACGAGTGCTTGATGTCTACTTATTGCTTTGCGATTGGTGATGCTTTATTGTAATATTTTTAGATCTAGTTTACAAAGACTCTTCTTTGGAGTCAAGTTCTTCATGATACGTTTTTGTAATGCCCTTTTTCCAATGAGTGAAATACTATACTCTTCTTAAAAAATGATAAAGAGAAACTCCAACAACAACCAGAGCCTACACAGTCAAATACAAAAGCTTGGCATGCTTCACTAAAAAGCACGCGATCCCAAATACCAATATTGCCAATACTATAATGCCCTAGTGAAGTATTGGCATCAGCTAAGAAAGTGACTTCACGGTACACATGCTTTCGGTCAATAAAATCAAAAGAAGAAGCGAGCCAAATTGATGCCCTCCATACATGATAGTTCGGAGCCTCCAAGAAATCTTGCAATGATTTAGAAAACCATGAATCACAAGCAACTCACTAGAAGCTTCCATCCAATTAAGGAAGTTTGATAAACGTGAAAAGTTGAAAATCCAATATAAACAGAAAAAGATTAAGTTGAATTGCTTGTCTAGCTCTATCATATGGTGTGTTGAATACTAAATTGGTTGTTTGTTTAAGAAATCATGAAATGATCGCAAGTTTAAAGTTGTGATCTTTTCATGTGCAAGTTCTGAAATTATTACATTTTTAAGAAAAAACACTTCATAATTGATACATTATGAATAAAAAAAAAACCTCAATTGACTTTGTAACTGACAATTAAGAATCAATTAAAGCATGCCAATTAGATAGTTAAACATTTAATTTATTTTTAATTGAGCTTTTAAAGTGTTTTTGTATCAATTTTTTTTTTTTGCCAAACGATATTATCTATATTAAGGGAGAGGAGAGTGGGCTTAGCCTCACAATGAGCTAGTAATAATGTGATTCAAATTCGTTATTGGAGAGAATCAAACCTAAAACCTTTTATTTACAAGTGAATGAACACCACTAGACCGTAGTACTAAGTGACTTGTATCAAAACTTACAGTTTTTAATTGGAGTTTTTTTTAACAAAATATTGGAGTGTTTTCTAATTTACCAAAAATATTTTAGCTAATTCGAGTTTATGGAAAGTTTTATTCAAACACAACATGCTCATTCCACACATATCTAAGTTTTTTCAAATATCAAATGAAGCAAAATGGGAAATCTCTTTTTTCTTTTCAAAATACGACACGAGGAAAGCAATGTTGTAAATGTAAACCTTGCTCAGGTCTTTTCTCTAAATAGCGACTCTCTTCTCTGAGACCTTTGCTTGATTGGAAGATAAGATCGAGCCATCAAAGCAGCCCTAATTGATCATTAAGTTTAATTACATGGTTTGTGTATTCATATTTGGGAGAGGAACTTGTATGGCTCAGATTTAGTGCTACAGTAGCGTCTGGTATCAATAATACAAGAACATGTATTATTTTCTTTTCACAAGTCATTGTATTATTGACATAGGACGCCAAGTCAATTGCCGTATTTAGAAATACCTAATAAGGAATTACCTTAATTTCCACTAGTAAATAGGTGCTCGTCCAATCTACCCAACATGAATAAGCAAAGAAATATATGCAACATTGTTCTTAGTTTAGCAAGGAATGGTGTAATTTGTTCTCAGTTAACATTTTATGCTTTTAAGAAGTCTATAAAGAAATCACTTAGTACTACGGTTTAATGGTATTTTTTTTTTCATTTGTAAGTGAAATGTCTTAGATTCGATTCTTACTAAAAACAAATTTAAATCATATTATTGCGCTCATTGTGAGGCTAAGCCCACTCCACTTCCCTTAGTGTAAATAATATCATTTTTTTTAAATAAAAAAAAACAATTTAGAAAGTGGCATTGGCCTTTGGTTGGAGAGAAAAAACTTCTTGTTATTAACCTTTAGCTGGGGAGGAGAATTATTTCAATTGACCCAGCGAAATTTACACGGAAGTGGACGAGGAATTCTCAACCGTAAAAGTGACCTCCGAACCAAACGTGAAAGTAATTTTCAAATTCCATAAAACGAAATGACAATTGAATTATGGCGAAACATGAAATTATTATCAGCATGCACCAAATTTCCTAATAAATTTATGCATTATATTGAATTTGTAATGCTGTAGGAGTTGTTTTATGGTGTATTTGTGAGTTCTTTCTTTGTTGAATCGATATTTAGAGACCACCACCGAACGACCTTATTTCATTTAGTACAAGATTCGTACAGTGACCCGCCACTGAAGGGTTCATTCCTACTCAGTACTTGTTTACCGAATAAAACTTCAACCACCACTTCGGAAAGTTCAAGAAAATAATCATCCAATGTCGATCAAAACCCCATTCGGAGGCTTCATTTTTGGTTCTGGTTTACCGAATAAATCTAGTTTTACTTGCATGTAATCAGTCAGTGAATCTTACAGACATAATTTGTCACTGGTTTAGTACACTACCACAAGAAGTGCACCGTTCATCCAAAGCTTATATACATCATCAAAGCCGAGAAACAAAATCCTAAACCATAAACAGCTCTAGCTGGCTGGTGGTCGTGTGGATCTTCTTTTTCGGTAAACAAGGAGAGCTGGACGATCTTCTAGTGGCAGCCAAGACGATGATGCTGGGACGTCAGGCTCTCTAGGGTGAGTTGGATAACCAAGAAGGGAAGATTGATTCAAAAGCTTGGTCCATATCAAGATAATTCAACTGTAATTGATAAAACAAGAAGGAATGAGTAATGACATTATTATCGAACTCACTTTGAGAGCAATCTCAAGGCGCATATCATGACTACAAATGCTTAAGAGATGTCGTTTTTACATGAAAAATTATCCCAACCCTCGTTTAAAAGAAAGGTAACGAAGGAGAAACCGATGCCCAAGCAGAGCCCACAATCCGTCCACAGACACTCCCACATTCACATACAAAAATTACCGTCTTCCTTTCAGTTCAAATAACACACTAATGACTGCTGCTAACACACTGCATCTCCTCAAAACCTTTGTCTTCTCACCACCCCACCAATAATGCAGAAACTCTCTACAAACACCGAGTTGCACGTAAGGGAAGAACCCACTTTAACCTACAACCTGAAGAAGATTATACCACAAACTCAAAGCCACTATAGAACGACAAAACATATGATCAATATTTTCTGCACCTTTGCACCAAATGTATCAGTAAAGAAAATATGACTTGCTCGGTTCAAGGACCACATATGGATATGGGACTCGGTAACTACTTATACCCAACTTGACTATTTCACCATTGCCTGTGGCTTTGGCAAGCCCTAGGAACTTTCGATCTCCAAAATGGTAACTTGCACAGCTAAACACTAAAGTTTCAATGATAGTTGATGCTAACAGTCAAGTTATTCCACAGACAACCATCTAATGAGGAAGCCTGAGCTTGCTCGTCCTAAACCCCTGATTTAAGACAAGAAAAATAGTACTAATTGGTAATATGTTTATGTCGATGGTTGAATAACTATTTCAAATGAAGGCTCCATGATTTGCTGTAGTATCCTTTTCTCTATCTCACAAATGGATGTTTGTATTTGAGAATAATTAAAAATTTCAGCTTTATTTGACAACAAAGATACTTTTCCAATGCCACTTCAACTGTTTCTATAAACTAACTAGACATGAGCACTTCAAACTATATAGTGGAACATCAAATTAAGTTGGAAAAAAACAAAAAGGGGGAAAAATGAGCACACCAAGGCATTTTCAGAAGGAAACCAACCTAAAATCTTAATGTAAAATTATTAAACATACAAAAAGAAGATTACAATCATTAAAAAATATATATAGGTGTAGCATTTATTTTTGAGAAAATAGTACAACAACAACAACAACAACAACAAAGCCTTTTCCCACTAAGTGGAGTCGGCTATATGAATCCTAGAACGCCATTGCGCTCGGTTTTGTGTCATGTCCTCCGTTAGATCCAAGTACTCTAAGTCTTTTCTTAGGGTCTCTTCCAAAGTTTTCCTAGGTCTTCCTCTACCCCTTCGGCCTTGAACCTCTGTCCCGTGGTCACATCTTCGAACTGGAGCGTCAGTAGGCCTTCTTTGCACATGTCCAAACCACCGTAACCGATTTTCTCTCCTCTTTCCTTCAATTTCGGCTACTCCTACTTTACCTCGGATATCCTCATTCCTAATCTTATCCTTTTTCGTGTGCCCACACATCCAACGAAGCATCCTCATCTCCACTACACCTACGTGTTGATGCTTCACCGCCCAACATTCTATGCCATACAGCATTGCCGGCCTTATTACCGTCCTATAAAATTTTTCCTTGAGCTTCAGTGGCCTACGACGGTCACACAACACGCCGGATGCACTCTTCCACTTCATTCATCCAGCTTGTATTCTATGGGTGAGATCTCCATCAAATTCTCCGTTCTTTTGCAAGATAGATCCTAGGTAGCGAAAACGATCGCTCTTTGGTATTTCCTGATCTCCGATCTTCACCCCTAACTCATTTTGGCCTCCGTTTGCACTGAACTTGCACTCCATATATTCTGTCTTTGATCGGCTTAGGCGAGGACCTTTAGATTCCAACACTTCTCTCCAAAGGTTAAGCTTCGCGTTTACCCCTTCCTGCGTTTCATCTATCAACACTATATCGTTTGCGAAAAGCATACACCAAAGAATATCATCTTAAATATTAAGTTTGTGATCTTCGCTAGATTGCACCGGTCATTAGTGTGGATAAGTATGTAAATGGATAGAGACAGGAAGCAAACACAAGATGTACGTGGTTCACCCAGATTGGTTACGTCCACGGAGTAAAGGAGTTCTCATTAATTGTGAAGGGTTTGCACAATATATAGGTTCAAGCTCTCCCTTAGTGAGTACAAGTGAATGATTTAGTACAAATGACATTAGGAAATATTGTGGAAGAATGATCTCGTAATCACGAAACTTTTAAGTACCGAAGTGTGGTATCGTCTTCACTTGCCTTATCTATCTCATAGGTAGATGTGGCATCTTCTTTGGAAGTACTCTTCCTCCCTCCAGGGGTGGTATCTTTAACTGGTGGAGATGCACAAGGTAATGTATCAATTTCACTTGACGCTTAATTGTAGTTTCAGGCTTGGTCAAGCGCGATACAAACCATGTAGTAGGAGTCCCCCAAGTCGCCGAGCTAGGGGATCTGCTGAAAGAGGTGACGGACAAGGTAAGCAATCAGAGCTCCAAGCAATCAGTCCCAGATCAGAAGTTTGATTTCGAGTTCCGGATGATTGTTATCCTTCTCCTTATCTTGCAGGTAGCATGAAGGATAAAGAAAAGAAAAGGAGAAAAGGTGATATGAGATACTTTTGGTTTTGAAGAAGTAACTTTCCACATGCTTATTCTTGAACTGGGCTGGAGGGTTTTCTTGTTTCCGCCAGAGTATAAGGCCGACTGAAGAATTTGAGGGTCAAAACAAGTCCATCAAATCTAGAGTACGTTCGACCCTGCTGATATGGGATACTTTTGCTGTTGACAAAGTAGTGGATGTATCGGCACGTGTTCTGTTGCGCTTGTTTCCACATGCTTCCTTGTATCCTTCTCACTTGCCCTATTTGTTCCTCAGGCAGATGTGGTATCTTCTCGGGAAGCATAAGATGTTGAAGATGAGTACTCGAGAGCAATGGGATTCCAGGCAGTCAGTTCCGGACTGGAAGCTTGATTCCAAGTGCTGACTGATTGCTCTCTTTCTCTTTGTCTTGCAGGTAAGAACAAGGCCAAAGGAAAAGACAGGGAAAAAGCATGATATGAGATACTCTTGCTTTTAACCCTGATGATATGAGATATTCTTGCTCTAGTGTAGCTTGTTTGCAGAGGTATTCTCGAAGGGAAAGAAAGCTGAGTATTTCGAGAGGCTTCGTTGGGAGTGCCCTCTCAGATATGAGGAAGGGTTGAGCATTTTTGCAGGTCTGCCTGTCCGTTGAGGATGGAGGTCGACATATATAGGAGTCTCCCTAACAAGGAGTAATACTATTCTTTTACCCTGCTTGGTCATAGCACGGTAGTGGGAGCTGCCAGCTTCACGTGTTTTAACTCTGTCAGAGCACTTTGAAAAAGTGGTCTGTGGTATCTGGAAAGCTGATGTTACGTGTGAAGATTACAGACAAGCTTTATCCAAGGAGATCTGGCTCTCGAAGTTGAGAAAGCGGTGTGAGGATTACAGACAAGCTTTATCTAAGGGGCTCTCGAAGTTGAGAAAGCGGTGCCTCTTCGATTTTCGAACAAGCAATCCTGTCGGGGATCTGTCTCTCGAGATTCGGAGAACGGTGCCTCTTCGATTTTTGAGAAAGCAATCCTGCTAGGAGTCTGGCTCTCGAGATTCAGAGAGCGGTGTCTCGTCGCTTTTTGAGAAAGTAATCATGTTGGGATCTGGCTCTCGAGATTCGGAGGACGGTGCCTCTTCGATCTTGAAGCAAGCAATCTTGTTGGGAGTGTTTTCTCGAATGTGAGTAAAGGTTAGGCCTGTTTGCTAGTCTACCTTGCCACGAAGCACAGAGGTTGACCCACAGGGACTTTCCAATTATCCAGCAATGGTCATGTTCCTTTACCCTCGTGGGTAATAATATGGTAGCTAGACCTTCAAAATTTATGTGTCTAAACTTTGTTAGTGTTGTTTCTTTGCTATTCTTTTACCATTCTTGGTCATAGCGATGTAATGGGAGCTGCAAGCTTCACGTGTCTAAACTTTGTTAGAGATTTTTGGCAAAGTTATCTGTGGTACCCGTGAGCTGATGTTGCGTGTAGAAAGTGAATGATTGAACAGTAACATTCACGTGCTTTCTACTTCACTAGAAATCTTCGACAGAATGCTCGTAATTTCCGCAAAGTTGAGTGTGCATGTGACAGGTGCTGACAAGGCTGAAAAAGCAGGTGCCTCTTCGATTTCTGAGATCGGCCCTCGTGGTCTCTGAGCAGCCCAGCTTTTGAGAAAGCAAGCGCCTTTTCGATTTCTGCGATCGACCTTCGTGGTCTTTGAGCAGCCCAGCTTTTGAGAAAGCAAACGCCTCTTCGATTCTTGAGATCGGCCCTCGTGGTCTCTGAGCAGCCCAGCTTTTGAGAAAGCAAACGCCTTTTCGATTTCTGAGCAGGCGCCTTTTCGATTTCTGAAGCTCCATCGAGTGCGGATTTTTATAGAGGCTGGTATTAAGTTCCAAAGCACACTTGAATCTCCACTAGTAAAAGCTCCCTTCTTGCATTTCTAAGATCTTGATTTGTCCGACCTCTTTTCTCTTCAACACCTTTGAAAATGTCCGGCCCCTCCGACCGTCGTTTTGACTTAAACCTTGTTGAAGAGGCAGCCACGCCTTCTCCAGACAACATATGGCGCCCATCCTTCTTATCCCCTACTGGTCCTCTTACCGTTGGGGATTCCGTGATGAAGAATGATATGACCGCTGCGGTGGTGGCCAGGAACCTTCTCTCCCAAAGATAACAGACTACTTTCCAAACGGTCTGATGAGTTGGCTGTTAAGGATTCTCTGGCTCTTAGTGTTCAGTGTGCAGGTTCTGTGTCTAATATGGCCCAACGCCTATTTGCTCGAACTCGCCAAGTTGAATCATTGGCGGCTGAAGTGATGAGTCTCAAACAGGAGATTAGAGGGCTTAAGAATGAGAATAAACAATTGCACTGGCTCGCTCATGACTATGCTACAAATTTGAAGAGGAAGCTTGACCAGATGAAGGAATCTGATGGTCAGATTTTACATGATCATCAGAGGTTTGTGGGTTTGTTCCAAAGGCATTTATTGCCTTTGTCTTCTGGGGCTGTACCGCGTAATGAAGCTCCAAATGATCAACCTCCGATGCCTCATCCTTCTAGGATGCTGTCCAGTATTGAGGCTCCGAATGATCCCCCTCCGGTGCCTTCTCTTTCTGGGGCTCTGCCGACTGCTGAGACTTCTCCTAAGCAACCTTTGTGAAGGCTCCCTCTTGTTTGTTTATTTTGACTCGTGTATATGTACATATTTGTAACTTCTTAGAGATATCAATAAATAAGCTTTGTTTCATTTCAACGTATTGTGTTAAATACACCAAAGCCTTCTTCACTAAGTTCTTTGAATTTTTCTTTTGTTGAAGCTTGTATGTTGAAGCTTTATGAGTGGAGCATGTAGGTTGAGGTAGTGTTCCCTTAATTTCCCGAGTGGGGAAAACTTCTCGATTGGAGACTTGAAAAATCCAAGTCACTGAGTCGGGTCGGCTATATGAATTTTAGATCGCCATTGTGCTCGATCCTGTGTCATGTCCTCCGTTAGATCCAAGTACTCTAAGTCTTTTCTTAGAGTCTCTTCCAAAGTTTTCCTAGGTCTTCCTCTACCCCTTCGGCCCTGAACCTCTGTCCTGTAGTCGCATCTTCTAACCGGAGCGTCAGTAGGCCTTCTTTGCACATGTCCAAACCATCGTAACCGATTTTCTCTCAGTTTTCCTTCAATTTCAGCTACTCCTACTTTACCTCGGATATCCTCATTCCTAATCTTATCCTTTCTCGTGTGCCCACACATCCAACGAAGCATCCTCATCTCCGCTACACATTTTGTGTACGTGTTGGTGCTTCACCGCCCAACATTTTGTGCCATACAGCATCGCCGGCCTTATTGCCGTCCTATAAAATTTTCCCTTAAGCTTCAGTGGCATACGACGATCACACAACACGCCGGATGCACTCTTCCACTTTATTCATCCAGCTTGTATTCTATGGTTGAGATCTCCATCTAATTCTCCGTTCTTTTGCAAGATAGATCCTAGGTAGCGAAAACGGTCGCTCTTTGGTATTTCCTGATCTCCGATCCTCACCCCTAACTCATTTTGGCCTCCATTTGCACTGAACTTGCACTCCATATATTCTGTCTTTGATCGGCTTAGGCGAAAACCTTTAGATTCCAACACTTCTCTCCAAAGGTTAAGCTTCGCATTTACCCCTTCCTGAGTTTCATCTATCAACACTATATCGTCTGCGAAAAGCATACACCAAGGAATATCATCTTGAATATGTCCTGTTAACTCATCTATTACGAACGCAAAAAGGTAAGGACTTAAGGATGAGCCTTGATGTAATCCTACAGTTATGGGGAAGCTTTCGGTTTGTCCTTCATGAGTTCTTACGACAGTCTTTGCTCCTTCATACATATCCTTTATAGCTTGGATATATGCTACTCGTACTCCTTTCTTCTCTAAAATCCTCCAAAGAATGTCTCTTGGAACCCTATCATACGCTTTTTCCAAATCTATAAAGACCATGTATAAATCCTTTTTCCCATCTCTATATCTTTCCATCAATCTTCGTAAGAGATAGATTGCCTCCATGGTTGAGCGCCTTGGCATGAACCTGAATTGGTTGTCCGAAACCCGTGTCTCTTGCCTCAATCTATGCTCAATGACTCTCTCCCAGAGCTTCATTGTATGACTCATTAACTTAATACCCCTATAGTTCATGCAATTTTGTACGTCGCCCTTATTCTTGTAAATAGGCAACAAGGTGCTCTTTCGCCACTCGTTTGACATCTTCTTCGTTTTCAAAATCCTATTGAAAAGGTCAGTGAGCCATGCTATACCTGTCTCTCCTAAGGCTTTCCACACTTCAATCGGTATATCGTCTGGGCCCACTGCTTTTCTATGCTTCATCTTCTTCAAAGCTACAACCACTTCTTCCTTCCTGATTCGACGATAAAAGGAGTAGTTTCTACACTCTTCTGAGTTACTCAACTCCCCTAAAGGAGTACTCCTTTCATGTCCTTCATTGAAAAGATTATGAAAATAACCTCTCCATCTGTCTTTGACCGCGTTCTCTGTAACAAGAACCTTTCCATCCTCATCCTTGATGCACCTCACTTGGTTTAGGTCCCTTGTCTTCTTTTCCCTTGCTCTAGCTAGTTTATAGATATCCAACTCTCATTCTTTGGTATCTAGTCGCTTATACATATCGTCATAAGCCGCTAACTTAGCTTCTCTCACAGCTTTCTTCGCCTCTTGCTTCGCTCTTCTATACCTTTCACCATTTTCATCGGTCCTATCCTTGTATAAGGCCTTACAACATTCCTTCTTAGCCTTCACCTTTGTTTGTACCTCCTCATTCCACCACCAAGATTCCTTTTGGTGTGGAGCAAAGCCCTTGGACTCTCCTAATACCTCTTTTGCTACTTTTCGGATACAGCTAGCCATGGAATCCCACATTTGGCTAGCTTCCCCCTCTCTATCCCACACCCACTGGGTGATTACTTGCTCTTTGAAAATGACTTGTTTTTCTCCTTTTAGATTCCACCATCTAGTCTTTGGGCACTTCCAAGTCTTGTTCATTTTTCTCACTCTTTTGATATGTACATCCATCACCAACAAGCGATGTTGATTAGCCAAGCTCTCCCCTAGTATAACTTTGCAATCCTTACAAGTTATACGATCCCCTTTCCTCATTAGAAGAAAATCTATTTGTGTTTTTGACGACCCACTCTTGTAGGTGATCACATGTTCTTCTCTCTTCTTAAAGAAGGTGTTGGCTAAGAAGAGATCATATAAAAAGGTCGTACCCAGTGCACAAGGCTCCCGCGTTACGCAGGGTCTGGGAGAGGTGAATGTCGGCTAGCCTTACCCCCATTTATGGAAATGCTGCTCCCAAGTCTCGAACCCGAGACCTACCGCTTATGGGCGAAGGCACTTGCCATTGCACCAAGTGCGACCTCTTAAGAAGAGATCATATGCCATTGCAAAATCCAAGATAGCTTCCCCATCCTCAGTTCTCTCCCCAAAACCATGGCCACCATGAAAACCTCCATAGTTGCCTGTCTCCCTGCCCACGTGTCCATTTAAATCTCCTCCTATAAATAACTTCTCCGTCTGAGCAATTCCTTGCACCAAGTCTCCAAGGTCTTCCCAAAATTTCTCCTTCGAACTCGTATCCAACCCTACTTGAGGTGCGTACGCACTAATCACATTGATGAGTTCTTGTCCTATTACAATCTTGATTACCATGATTCTATCTCCTACCCTCTTGACATCTACAACATCTTGTGTCAAGGTCTTGTCCACAATGATGCCAACACCGTTTCTCATTCTATTTGTGCCCGAATACCAAAGCTTAAACCCTGAGTTTTCTAGATCCTTTGCCTTAAGACCAACCCACTTAGTTTCTTGTAGGCACATAATATTTATCCTTCTCCTCACCATAACTTCCACTACTTCCATAGATTTTCCCGTTCAGGTTCCTATATTCCACGTTCCTTAACGCATTCTACTCTCTTGAACTCTACCCTTATGTCCTAGCTTCTTCACCATCCCCCGTCTAATAGGATCAAAGTACTTCTTTTGTGTGTCCTGTGTAAAGTTGATAGGAGCATATGCTCCCAAACAACTTTGAGTGGAGTCGTTCGAAAAGAAGTTTCTATGGCCCCTTGCTCATTTAACACTGCATCCGGGTGCCGATGGAGATACAGCGACCCTTGCTCACTTATCACTGTGCTCGGGCCACACAGCGCGCCACTTACGGGTGACGTCCTAGCTTTAGCGCGATTTCGTTCTGGATTCATTGTCATAAGGATTCGACGTAACTGTGGAGTGCCGGCTGTCGACTACCTGATGCCCTCCCCCTCCTCCTTTATCCGGGCTTGGGACCGGCAATGTGAGATAAACTTACATAGGCGGAGTTCTTTTTGAGAAAATAGTAGAACAGCTCAAATTCTATAAACATCTAGCAAAGACAAAGTAAACACGAATAAAAGCAGGAAAGTGATATAGATGGTGGAAGAAGGAAAGCGGTATAGATGATTTCCAGCAGATAATAATCATCCAGTAAAGCAAAAGTAAACATGAATTAAAACAGAAAATGCTAGAACAGCCAGAAATCTGTAATCATCTAAAGTTTTACCTTCAGGTTTTTCACTTGGTGTGGACATCCTGCAGAAATTAAAACACGTGATAATAAGTTATTGAAACAACCATGTTCATACAAAAAAGAAACAGAAAGAATGTCTGATCAGCTGTGAGATGAATAGCCTACAAAAGAAAGGGGATCCACTTGACCTTAATGTGCACCTCATTTATCTAAATCCAAAGTTTTCACACATTTTAAAAGTCCAAAACTGTAAGTTCAAAGAGGTGTAATCATTTTGCCAAAAATCAGAAAGGTATATTGGAAAATGGATCAAAGGGATCAACTTTACTCTAATTTCTACCTTATGACGTCAATTTCATTTATTCACCTAAATGCAAAGTTCTCTGACTCAACTGAAACTGTAAAATATGAAAGGTGTATTGGAACTCCAATCTCATATATTTGAAACTCAACCCAAATTTTGCGAAATGTGAATTAGGGTTTTATCTAAAATCCTAGCAATTAATTACCTTCTATAATAGAAACCAATTTGTCCGCATCACAATCAGTTGAAGCACAAATACTAGTTGATTCTTGAGCTTTACTGCTGGGCTCTGCTTCTTCAGTCACTGCTTCACCTACAATATGCTTTTCCTCAGAAGCCGAAGCTGCAACAGGAATATCCATGGGAGACAGGGAGTTCGATTGGGGAAGTGCTTGAGCCAATTCAGGGAAATTGAGATTAGCAGAAGCACCTTTGAGGGATAGAGCTGCTGCATCATAAGCTCGAGCTGCCATTTCAGCTGTTGGGTATGTCCCTAGCCAGAATTTCTTCCTTTTCTGGCGGATTTCCGCCACCCATTTGCCACTACTGCGCAATCTTACGCCGCGGTACTTCTGGTGGTTGCTGCCACTGTGATCATCACTAGTACTAGTCCTCTGCCTCTTCTTGTTGTTTTGCTCTTCAACATTGTTTGGCTGTTGCCCTTTTTCAGATGTACAATTCAGAGTCCTCTGCCTCTTCTTCTTGTTATTTTGCTCTTCAACATTGTTTGGCTCTTGCCCTTTTTCCGATGTACAATTCTCTGAATTTAGGGTGGTTTATTATGTGGAGATATTGAAAGATTTGAAAAGAGTTTAAAGAAACACATGTTCACATTAACAAAAACATATCAATTGCTTTCCTATAGCAAATGGAACACAATTTCCATCTCCTCCTCATCATTAACAAATTTTGTACCCTTTTAACAAAATAGACCACAAGGGAGCCAATACAGGTACATCACAAAGACTCAAACAATATATGCCTCCCCCAAACACCATAAGCATGGAATCCCAAACTTGCAGGAAATATGATGATATTGTTTTCCCTAATTTCTAAAGCTGCTTGCCAGTGCATTCGTCAGCACATAGCAAACGAAAAAAGCATTCATCCTCACCGAAAAATCACTTCTAGCGAACATCCAATCAAGGCCAAACACTTCCAACAGGTGCATCCAGATCCTTCTAGCAGATCTGCAGTGCAAGAAGTATATGGTCCACATACTCTGCCTCCTTTATGCACAAGTAACACAACAAACACCAAGGAATATGCACAGGTTCTTATTCTCTGTAACATGTCAAGGGCTATACTTTGAATCATGCGAAAATTTTCACCTTTAAGGCAGATTAAATGGATCAAAGGGATCAACTTGACTCTAATGTGTACTTATGACTTCAATTTTATTTATTCACCTAAATCCAAAGTTTTCTGAATCAATTAAAACTGTAAAATTAGAAAGATATATTGGAACTCTGATCTCATATATTTGAAAGTCAACCCAAATTTTGCAAAATGAGAGTTAAGGGTTTATCTAACACCCTAGCAATTAATTACCTGCTGCAGTAGAAACCAATTTGTCCACATCACAATCAATTGAAGCACAAATGCCAGTCGATTCTTGAGCTTTGCTGCTGGGCTCTGCTTCTTTAGTCACTGCTCCACCTATAATCTGCTTTTCCTCAGAAGCCGAAGCTGCAACTTGAATGTCCATGGGAGACAGGGAGTCCGATAGGGGAAGTGCTTGAGCCAATTCAGGGAAATTGAGATTAGCAGAAGCACCTTTGAGGGCTAGAGCTGCTGCATCATAAGCTCGAGCTGCCATTTCATCTGTTGGGTATGTCCCTAGCCATAATTTCTTCCTTTTCTGGTGGATTTCCGCCACCCATTTGCCACTACTTCGCAATCTTACGCTGCGGTACTTCTGGTGGTTGCTGTCACTGTGATCATCACTAGTAAGAGTACTATTCGTCTGCCTCTTCTTGTTGTTGCTTTGCTCCTCCACATTGTTTGGCTCTTGCCCTTTTTCAAATGTACAGTTTTTTGAATTTAGGGGAGTGTATTCAGTTGAGATTTTGAAGGATTTTAAAAGATTCATAAAAATACATGTTCACACAAACAAAAACATATCAATAGCTTTCCTATACCAAGTAGAACACAATTTATTTGCAACTATAAACAAAAGGTTACAATAATCTTACATCAGATTAACTCCATTTCCTCCTCGTCCTCAACAAATTTTGTACCCTTTTAACCAAATACACCACAAGAGAGCCAATACAATACATGACAGAAACTAAAACAATACATACCTACCCTCAACACCATACACATGGAGTGTCCCAAACTGGCGGGAAAGTTGACGCTATTGTTTCCCCTAATTTTCTAAACCTGCTAAGCAAGTGCCTTCATCAGCACATAGCATACAACAAAAGCATTCATACTCACTGAAAATCGCTTCTAGAAAACATCCGGAGAAGGCCAAACACTTCCAATAGGTGCATCCCCTAATTTTCTAAACCTGCTAAGCAAGTGCCTTCATCAGCACATAGCATACAACAAAAGCATTCATACTCACTGAAAATCGCTTCTAGAAAACATCCGGAGAAGGCCAAACACTTCCAATAGGTGCATCCAGATCCTTCAAGAGGATCTGTAATGCAAAAAGTATATGGTCCACATACTTTCTCTCCTTTATGCACAACACACACCAAGGAGGAACTGCAAGCTTAAATGAGAAAATTTTCACCTTTAATACCAGCTTAAATGAATCAAAGGGATCTACTTTGACAGTAATTTGTGTCTTATTACTTCAATTTTAATTATTCATCTAAATCCAAAGTTTTCTGAATCATTTGAAATTGTAAAATCAGAAAGCCATAATTTTCTTTAGAAAGCTATAATTTTTAGTTTGCCAAAAAATCAGAAGGGTGTCCAATCTCATACATACGAAAGTCAACCCTAATTTTGAGAAATGAGAAATAGGGTGTATGTGAGAACTAGGGGTTTATTAAAACCCGAACAATTAATCAGCAAATTAACAATTAATCAGCAATTATACCTGCTGCAGTAGAAACCAATTTCTCAACATCACAATCAGTTGAAGCACAAGTAATAGTTGATTCTTGAGCTTTACTCATGGGCTCTGCTTTCTTCAGTCGCTGCTTCCCATACAATCTGATTTTCCCAGAAGCTGCTTCTGCTTCTGCGGCTGCCTTAGCAGCTGCAGCCGGGATGCTCAACGGAGACACGGATTCTGGTTTGGGAAGTGACTTTACTAATTCAGGGAAATTGAGAGAAGCAGAAGCATCTTGGAGGGCTAGGTAGCATCATAAGCTCTAGCTGCCATTTCTGCTTTTGGGTATGACCCTAACCATATTCTGAATTTCTTCCTTATATTGTGAATTTTGGTCACCAATTTGGTCCTCCACAACCACACGCCGCGGTACGTCGGGTGCTTTCCACCGTAACTGTGATCATCACTCGTCTGCCTCTTCTTCTTGCAGCTGCTTTGCTCTTCCGCGCTGTTTGACTCCTGCTCCTTTTACAATTTAGTGTTTTTATCGGCCAAAGAACCGGAATTTGTCATTGTCAACGCGGAGGAGGCGGAGGTTTTCTTGAGGAGCACTCTCTGTGTTGGTTTGCTCCGCCATGATTGCGGGCCTAGCTCAAAAGGTTTTGGGCTATATGATTGTCTATTAAGAAACTTAAAAATAGATATAAAAGAGGGAGCAGAAAGAAAATAAGTTTTAAGTGCTGATTTGAATATGTTTTTAAAATAATTGAAATTGCTTTTAGTGAAATTTTTTTTGGAAATCATCATTTTAGTAAAAATGCTAATAAATTCTGAAAAAAAAAGCAATTAAAGTGCGTCATGAAAGAAGCACATAACTGATGCTTCTTGTAGGAAACCTAAGAACATTTTTTTTAAAGCACTTTCAATTATTTTAAAAGTACATCCAAACGAGCCCTAACTCATTTTACACTACATAGTTTGGTGGTCATTTATAAAATGAGTTATGAGATTTCAATTTTCACACATTTCGAAACGTGATTTTCGAATTGCCCCAATTTAGTATTTTTGTGAATTTTATTGTGTATTTAAATTTTAAGTGTTAACATGATATAAATTGTGCCCACATTTGAAAGCACATGTTGACTAAACCCATCATCCATCCAAGTTTAATTTCAGCAATAAATATTTTGCGCCTAAAACAGGTTCAAGCTACCAACGCGAATGCTCCAAGTTTAATTTCAGCAATAAATATGTTGCATAATCCCTAAGATATCCTAATTTGGCTTTAATTTCCGTACTTGAGAGAGACAAGTAATGTCTTCAATGAGCTTAAGCCTAGTCTATTGTTTACAGCTATCTGACTTCACTTGGTATTTTGACTTTGTATGACTAAGGCTGGTCAAATCTGACTAAGATGCCTGTATAAGTAACTTGTTCCACATCAGGCCTCTCAGCTCATTCACCTAATTATCACGTGCTATGGGTCTTTCGGTCTTTCTTTCCATGTGTCATGGGCCTAGAAAATCATGGTCGCACACTCCATTCATTTTAATTTTCATTAGAATTGTGTAATTTCATTCATTTTACCATGACAAAGGGTAAGGGGAGGGAAAGGGGATGGCAATTCTCGCGACTTAATAGTAACAGCCTATTATAATTTCCACTCAAATTAAATTATTCCATAATTTCCATAAGTATTCCTTTTAAACTATTCACAAAGGGAGAAATTTGTATTAATCTTTTAATAGTGTTAGATTAATTTTTTGATGTGGGAGTGAAAAAACTCGATGGGTTGTTATAAAAAAAATATGGTGATATTGCAGATGACCGGGATGAGCGTGCTCTGTTTTGTCATTGTGGAGATGAGCTAACGGTAGTTTCCTTCTCGGCTTAATTGTGTTTTGTGTATGCTTGTACAGCCTAGCAGTTTGTATGGCCTCGCTTTTCAATGACGGCTCTATGTGTTCCTTGGTTTCGAATATGCCACCATAAATCTGTCATGTAAGATATTTATTATGTTTGTTTATTGGAGAAAACGTACGCAGGTAGCACCTTTCTTGTAATCATGTTCCTCTTATTAATGGTTTATTGTCATTGCTTGGGCTAAAAAAGAGAGTATGATTGATGGATTTCTATTAAGGAAAAGTCAAATTTATGAGCTGAAATCTTTAACAAATGAACCAAAGTTGGAACCAAACTCGAGTTCTGTCAGAAAAAGCTGAAGTTGTTTCACGAGCTTTATGAGCCAAACATACCAAACGCTCAAGCTCGGTCATTTTTCGACGAGCATAAGATTTTGAACAAGTTAGCTCGCTTCACTTACAAACCCAGCTTGAAGGAGCCAAAAGTGAGCCAAACAAGAGTCAACTATTTTTTTAACAACTTTATCCCCTTAACAATTGTGTATATCAATTTTGACATTTTATTTCATACTTACTTTTATCTCAGCCCCATCTCTTCCCGCCTGGCCACATTCACTTGGAAAACCTACTTCTGCCATTAGATTTCTTCCGACACAATAGACATATCAGAAATTCATCATACTAATAAAACATGAAGGTTGCTTCACTTGAGCAGAAGGATAGCAAACACAAACATCCACTAAGAAACTTTCAACGCTTAATTAAAACTGACTCGCATCGAAACCGAACACAATCCTCAGCAGGACAAAATCCAACCAGATCCTTCATGTGTATCAGAATTCACCTGAATGAGACAGAATCTGGTATGTTGTGAATTTCACCATATGCCTGACATTGTGCACGCTCTCGGACCTTTACTTTTTGCCTGCTTTTTTTCCTGGTTTCACTGGTCTTACTGGTGCAGTAGTTTTAGCCTGAATTCTTCGTTTCCGTGTCATTGCAAACTCTCCAAATTTATGACCAACCTTCTCTTCGGTGATCTTGCAGCGAATATGATTTTTTCCATTATAGATACGGACTGTAGTACCCACAAATTCTGGCAAAATGGTAGATCTGCGTGACCAAATTTTCTTATTGTTAAGAAGATCTTTATTGTTCTTCATTTTCATCAGGAATGCATCCACAAAAGCGCCATCGTAAAAATGAGATCTGCTCAAAAGCCAAATCCAACAAAATTACAAATTCCTTACATCAGAAAATGAGAAAAACTCCACTAAAAATGTAATAGCAGACACGCAAACACAACCGTGGTGACCACATAGTATCCAGAAAAGACACAAAAATTGAAACAGTAAGCCATGGTGACAAAATGGACATGGCAAAAAAGAGCAGCACCGTAAAAGAAACTTACTCTTGCTTGGCTTGGGTACTATAGCATGCTTTTTCCAGTCCACACGTTCCCACAACCACTGGCTTTCCGGAGTTCAGCTATACCAAATGGTCCAAACCAAACAACACCAACAAGCCATCACATACCACTGTTAGGGCTGCACAATGGTATTGAATGCATAAACATATACGCAAGTAACAGGGTAATGTTACCTTGGTAGAGGACTCGGAGAAGAGTTTGCCAACTAGGCCACGATTGAGGGTTGCAATTAGACGCTTTGCCATCTTCAACTGTGTTGTGTGACTAGAGGGATGATAACAATTGGGTATTTTCTCTGATATGAGCTACAAAAGAATACAAGGCAACTTAAGGAAGTACCCAATAACTTTCTTTTCGATAGACATGGAAGAATAAGAAGAGCACACTACGAATCAATGTGACAGAACCAGATTAAAAAAGCACACAGATTCCTCGAGAAATAACAACTATCACCCTTCAATTCATTTACATTCACCATTTTTGAACAAATCAATAACATGTGACATTCATGCTACTTTAATTTGCTTATGATGCACTTATCGACATCTAGTCAAAGCTGGAACAATTACTTAAGCACACCGAACAACTCGGATTACATTTCAAAATTTATAAATAGAGGCACAATGCTTGAACAGAAAGGCATTACAGTTAACACAGAATTATCAAAGAACTTCATCTTACAAAGGAAACTCGAAAAATCTCATAGAAAAGCAAGGGACTTATGAAAAATCTCATAGGCGGCGATGGTTGTTTAATTGGGTATATGTGGGGTTTGTGTTGGTGATTCGATTGGGTTCGAACTGGGTGTTGATGGTTGTTCGAGTGAAGGTCTAGCGGTGGTGGCGGTGGGGTTTGACGGTGGTGGTTGTTGTGGCTTGATGGTGGAGGTAGTTGCAGGACAATCACAAATGAAAATTGCGAACCAAAATACAGAAATTAACAATGGTAGAAATCCACATGCATTCGAAATCAAAAGAAAACCTCAGAAATAGCAAAACCCACATGCGAATTTATACCAAAAACCAGAGAAATGATAAAGGGAGAGGGGGATGGAGGTTTACTTACCCGTCTCTCAGTGTGATGGAGATGCGAGGAAGAAGTGGGAGGAAGCGAGCTACCGAGCGGAGAGAGCGAGAGACGCACACAGAGCTAGATGGACCTTGGGTAATTTTCTTTTCTTTTCTTCTTTTCTCTTTCAGCGTGGGCCTTGAGCTAGATGGGCCTTGGGTAATTTTCTTTTCTTTTCTTCTTTTCTCTTTCAGCGTGGGCCTTGCTAATTTTAATAAAGGGAACTTTTATGAAAATGATATGCTCTGAGTTTATTTTAATAAAAAATCATGTTATAATTTTATAAGAAAATTAATGAAAAGAATTTGAAAATTTTGAGTTTTAATGATAAAGACAAAATAAAGGGTAAAGTGAATAGTACCAGGATTGACTTTTTAGTGTAAAAATGTGGTTTTTCGTTAAAGTGAACAGTACCGGGAGTTTTCGTTAAAGTTCCCTAATTTTATTTACTGAAAAATAATTAAATTTTAATGAAAAATTCTTGAATTTTAATAAAAAGACTTAATTTTTAATGAAAAAGACACAATTAAAAAAAAAAAACCTGACACATGCGCGGGGGACTTATACACTATTTATGAAACTGAACATTGTTTATAAAACTAAACACTATTTATAAAACTGAACGGTATTATACTATTTATTGATCTAATTTCATAAATAGTGTCTAGTTTTTTGTCCACTTTCATAAATAGTGTCTAATTCTTGATCATGTTTCATAAATAATGCCTAGTTATTAGGTCCAGTTTCATAAACAATGTATTGTAGTTGTTACAGTTTCATTAATAATGTCTCTTTCTTGGTTCAGTTTTATAAATAGTGTCTACTTATTGGTCCACTTTCATAAATAGTGCCTAGTTCTTAGTCATATTTTATAAATATTGTCTAATTCTTACTCTAGATTTATAAATAGTGTATAGTCCAGTTTTATAAATAGTTTCTACCAATTGGTTTAGTTTTTGAAATAATGCCTAATTCTTGTTTTTATTTCATAAATAGTGTATACTTATTGGTTCAATTTCATAAATAGTGTCTACTTATTGATTTAGTTTCATGAATAGTGTCTACTTATTGGTGAAGTTTTATAAATAGTGTTTAATTCTTGGTTTAGTTTCATAAGATTTGAAACTTAGACCCTTTTTGGTCCTGTAAAAGCACCCATTATGCCAAAAACGATGAACCCAGAAGTGACTCTTTAGATCAAAACCTTGAGAAGATTATGTTCTCAATAATTATATTTAAAAAGCTGTTTTCAATTACCAAATTAAAATTTTCTCACTTTTTTCATATACCTACAATAATAAATGTAGCTCTCCATTCAATTTCTTGAGCTTGGATGTCATCTTCGAGAATTTTTTCCTTGTAGTCGTAACACAAATGGTATACCACGTGTTATTATATAAGTGGTGGAAAATTTTATTTTTTATGTTATTAATTTTTTAATATAAGAATCTCACAACTTATATAGAGTGTACCACCCCGTATTCTGGGCACATTGAAAAGTTTCTTGTCATCATGACTACTATTGGAAAACAACACCACTATTGGAAAACAACACCACACAAATAAAACAGGAGAATGTAATTCAATTCAAAGTATTTTCTTATAATGTAGCTCACGATGGGACAAAAAGGTAGGAGAAAAAAGTGGAGTGTTTGAAGTTTTGGGAAACTATTAATTTAGTTGACGATGGGACAAAAAGGTGGGAGAAAAAAGTGGAGTGTATGAAGTTTTTTTTGGGGGGGGGGGGGGGGGGAAGGGTACGCCCCAGCGCAAGTTGGATTTGTTAGGTTTTTTTATTTTTTTATTTTTATTAGTCTTTTGTTCTTATTATTAAATAAAGTTAGTGGGTGGTTTTTAATTAAAATGTAAAGATTTGAAGCCTTTTTCATTAGTTTTCCTGTTAATGAACTTAAAAGTCTAAGTGACATCACCCGACTAATAGATGTCAACCACGTGTTTGAAAAGTAAATCATTAATTCAATAAAAGCTCGTCACGTGACATGTTGCGTTACATAAGAGTAAAGGTTATAGTATGATATTGTTGTGCTTTAAAAAAAATGTTTCTACTTTGCTGTGACAATAAATGACTGTAAAATAAAACAGTAAAGTGTTTGGTAAACTCTAACTACAAAAGTTATTTTAGCAAAATAGCAATGTGTGAGTATTTGGTAAACTTTCATATAAAACTGTTGTGATAGTATTAAGTGACCAAAATGAATGTGGTTGTCGTGATATTCTCCCTATTTGCTCAGTGTTATTGACCAAAAGGGTGGTGGGGGACAACATTTATGTCTTTTGTAGTTCTTCTCCGGAGTTGGCGCTACATGTGTTTAGTTCTTGTCCATTTGCCAGCTCGGTCTATCTTGCTGCCAACATGAACCTTACTGCAGCCCCTGGTGGCCTCATCGAGTTCAATGATTGGTTCTCCTAGTGCACGACCTTATTTTCTGCTAGTCAGCTCAACCTGTTTTTGGTGCTCATTCACTCAATTTGGCGGGCCAAAAACGCTTTATTGTGGGATTACAAACTTAAGAACCTTGCCTTAGTGAGTTACCAGGCTAATATTCTGTTGCTTGAATTCACTAAAGCGAATCCTGCTGGTCATTCTAAACCGCTGACCTCGCCATCCTGCTGGTGCCCACCTCCACCCAGGTGGATTAAAATTAATGTTGATGGTTCATTCTATTCTGCTTCGAATACTGGGGGAGTCGGTGTGGTTTTTCGCGATGAAGCCAGTAGCTATGTTGGAGGTTTCCTTCGAAATATAATACACGTGTCTAACCCCAAAATGGTTGAACCTATGGCTGCTCGGAATGGGATTTTATGGGCTGCATAGCAGCATCTGTAGCATATTATTCTAGAAAGTGATGCCTTGCACGTAGTTCAGGATATTGGTAGCTTGAAGGGGGGCTCCTCGTCTGCTGATTTGTTGGTGGAAGACATTAGAGTAAGTTTGAGAAGCTTTGATGATTTAAAAGTATGTCATATTAGTCAATCGGCACATTGTAGGGCCAAGTTGGCCTTGTCTTCTGATTTCAATTTTTGTTGGTTTGAGGAACCTCTAAATTGATTGTCAGATGTCCTCCATCAAGATTGCTTGCTTTCTTGTTAACTTTGAATAAAATTAACATCGTTTCTCCTTAAAAAAAAAAAAATCATCAAATAATTTAATGGAAGTTGATAAAAAAAAAAGAAGAAGTTTTGATTGTAATTTAACATAAAATAGCTAATAATTAGTTAATTATCTACGTATTAGTGATAAGAAAGTGGGGCCTACGTTGACCTTAAAAGCTCTCCCCCTACAAATCCAACATTTCTTCGTTGACTCCGCCCTCTCTTTCGATCATCCTCGATGCCGCTTCTCTCCCAGCAATCAAGCCATGGCTTTGCAATCAGAGCGTCTTCGTCATCGAAGTTCATTTCACACCCTCACTGCTAGCTTCACCTGCATTTTCTTTCTCCACCCATCATTCTCTCTACACCCAGCCTAAAACCCACACGATCGCTTAAACCCTAGCCGCCAAACCAAAGAGTTCAACCCTCATTTCCTACACCTTTCTCGTCGCCACCCTGAACACCGAAAATGCAACGAGATATGTGCTCCAACCATTGTTTCTCATCTGGTCATCTAATTTGTTCAATACGCCGACCCAGGACAGAAACACTGATATTCATATCGTAATTCGGTGGGAGGGAGAGCTGGTTATGTTGTGTTGGTTGGGTGGTTAGGGATTATGGATGGAGGTAGACAGTTGTATTCAGTTATAATGAATTAAGGATGATTAATAGCCATATGACACTTGTCAAAAAAGTATTGGATGAGTTAGTGGTAAGAAGATTAAATTGGTTGGTAAAAGATCCAGCGATGATCATTTTCCTAGGGATCTTGTGATCTCATCCATTCATCATATATCATGCTGTAAGTTTTTGTCAGAGACTGTTCATATTTAATTTTAAAATTTAAATTTTAAAATGATTTTTGACCGCACGATGTACAATGAACATGTGAGATCACAAGATCCTAGAAAAAGAATCCGGTGAGGATCCTTTTCCAAATTGGTTAAACGGTAGTTTAGTAAAATTTCAATTTTACCCCTGGAATCTACCCCCAACAGTTTGAGAAACCCTATCTGAGTTGTATAAATTTTAGATTTTTCATATTACACTTGGTTTCACTTAGGAAACCGAGGTGGGAGTTTGTTGCCTAGTAAAACTAAGAGTAAATTGTAGCAAATGTCTTTCAACTTTAATCAAATTGGAGCAATGGTCCCTCAACTAAAAATCCATTACCATTGGTTCCTCAACTCATCAAAATGTGTAGTTATGGTCCATTTGGTCAACTTTGTTAGAATTTTGTCAAAATAAGTTATGTTTGAATTATCATTGCTACAATTGGGGTCTCTCAACTCATCAAAACATGTAGCTATAGTCATTTTCGTCAACTTCGTCAGAATTTTGTCAAAATGAGTTATGTTGGAATGACCATTGCTACAATTGGGTTAAAGTTGAGAGACCATTGCTCCAATTGGGTTAAAGTTTAGGGACCATTTCTCCAATTGGATTAAAGTTGAAGGACCATTTCTCCAGTTGGATTAAAGTTGAATGACCAATGGTAATGAATTTTTAGTTGATGGACCATAACTGCACGTTTTGATGAGTTGAAAGACCAATAGTAATGGATTTTTAGTTCAGCAACCATTGCTCCAATTGGGTTAAAGTTAAGAGATCATTACTATAGTTTACTCTAAAACTAAGCAAAGGGCATATACTACCTCAACAATTAATGACACATCTCCTAATCAAAATGCATGCATCTGTCGACCCTTTGAACTCAAACGATGTGGATATACTCTTCCACAATGACTAGGAAAGAAAGCATTACTATTCAACAGAAAAGATGTGGCATCTATATTTCTTTAAAGAAAAAGTGGAATTGACGTCAATGCTTCCAAAAAAAACAAAAACATGAGAGCATTAGTTCTTGAATTTGTAGTCGAATTAGAGCTTTGATTTTTGCATTAAAAAGTGGTGAGAATTGATCATTGAACTTGTTAGAATGAGTAATTCAATAAGAACTTTTGTTTTTTTGTTATTTGTTCTCTTAAACTTTTATTTTAGACAAAAATTATAACTCTGTTACTGAAAAGGGCTACCGTCCACTTTGTAACAAATTCATAGACTAATTCTCGCACATATTTAAGGTTCATGAACCAGTTTTCTCTTTATCCAAAAAGAGTCTTATGCTTTTGTTTTATGTTTGCATAATGATTTTTCCACTTTAAGGGACCGTTTGATAATTATTTTGTTTTCTATAAAAAAAATTAAAAAAAAAACATTGGGGGCTAGGTGTCAACTTACACACCCCGATCTGGAGTGTCCACCTGGACACCTGAATCGTGATGTGATGGCCGACACTTGGAAGGTGACGAAGCCATAAAGTGTAGTGATGTGGAAAATGTGAATAAATTAAAACCTAAAAGTGACTAATTTAGAGTGCGCATGTGAGCGGGATTGAACCCATATCACACAAGTGATGTCAGAGCATAGATAAATTGCAGTGAAAGAAGAGTAAGGACATTTATACCGAAATGAGAAGTCTCCTACGTAACAGCTTTTACCACAATCCTCGTCGTCACAAAAACCTCTGCCCCTAAAATCCTAGAGGGGCGAAAAACAAGAGTGAGTGGGCATGAAAAATAAAGTTTTGTAAAACCTTTCCGAAAAGTGTAACCCCTCGTTGTAAAACAAGTATATGGTTTCCCAAAAATATTATAATTATAATATGTAATAGGTACCCTGCAGCAGAGGTGAGTAAAAGATGTAGGGTACAACAACAAGGTATCTCAACATTAAATCTCAAATGGATATCATAAGAAATCAATGCTCATTAATTTAATAGGCACACAAGTCCATTGCAGAGGTATTCAGACAATGGAACAGGTTGGGTGTATGTTTTACATTCTAGTACTACATCACATGAGCTACGCTAGTCACATCACATACGAGTCCAAAACATTACAAAAAAGGACAGGCTGACACCTAACTCTGGATCTAAAGCGAATGTAAATGGTGTATGTGAACCACACGTGAAGATGGTCCTTGGCCCAGGATAGTACAAATAACTAAGAGATACCGTGCAAACATGTAATAATGAGCAGATAAAACGCAAGGATATCATGCCACAAGTTTATGCTCACAAATAATATTAAAAACATGAAGTGTACGAAAAGTCTATTTGTAAAGCTAAGCATGGCATGCCATATCATAATATATAAAAGCAGTTGTTAAGAAAATCACACACACATATATATATATATATATATATATATATATATATATATATATATGTAAAAACAAAAGACCCACTCACAGGTACATGCATGTCGTAACCATAACAGCTAGGAAAGTCGGAGTCTTCGATAGAAATTGCACCTAAGCATAATATTGGGTCATGTCAGTAAAACTCAACTAAAATGATTTAATTTGGAAAAATGGAGTGCTGATTCGAAATCAGAGCGTTGAAATATGCTAGGTAGGGTCCCGAGTAAATTTTGTAAAAAGTCAACAAAAAAGTCAATGGTCAACCCTAAAAGTAAACCGAGATGGCTTGGTGGTCAAATATGTTAAAACTTCAGAATTTTCCTAAATAGATGTCAAAAATGGAATTGGGATGTCGAACTTAGCCTATGAGGGTTTCCGAGAAAATTTCATAAAAGTCAACACAAGAGAATATTCTAGGATCCATTTAAGAATTGGGTCGGGTCGAGTATAATGGCCCAAGGGTTTGGGCTTAAGGTTTGGGTTTTGGCCCTCTTTTAGTTTTGTTTTTTTTTATCGGTTCGGTCTCGCAGATCAGGGTTGGATCTGGGTTAGGGTTAACGGGTCGTGGGCTTGAGTCGATTCATGGATCAGGTTTTGGGCTTTTTGTTTTCTGGTCGGGTCGACCCGGTCTCCATCACGGGTCCGGTCGTCGGTTTTTGGGCTGGTTTGGCCGAGATAAATTCCCGAGCTCCAATTAGCTTCGAATCACAATCATTTTCAACAATTCATATGTCAAATTGAAGCTAAGGAAAGGGAGAACAAGGATTTACCAATACAAGGACTAGCCGTGGCTGAGAGTCGACGGAAAATGGCCTGCAACTGCCAGGTCTTTCTCTAAAAATTGGGGAAAATTCCAGAGAGTTGCAGAGCATGGATTTAGTCCCAAAATTCACGAATTTCATGTTAAATCTCGTAGAAAACACCATTACAAGGCTCAAGGACTTAATTTGAATAGATAAAAGAGTAATGGGTGTCGAATCCACCTCAGATTCGACGGATTCCCTTCGAAAGCCTTCACTAGTTAGTGGAAATAAGAAGCACAGTGAATGCATGTCAAATCTTAGTAACTTCCAACTAAAATATACATGCAAGAGGATATCTAAATATCTGGGATTATTTTAAGTAGAACATGAGCTCCAAAAACCTCAAACTCGCCAGAGAAACTTGCTCCTCGTTGGAGCTTGTTAGTTCGAGGCTCGGGTTCAATTTCTAAGAAGCAATGGACAGGGATTTGTTTGATTGAAGAGGCATAAAGAAGGATGGTTTGGGTGGTTCGAAAACTCGCCGAAGTTAGGTTAGGTGGTGGTAGTGCTGCTGCGTTTTCTGTGCAATGAGGTCGAGATAGAGAGAGATGGCTATCTCCGTGTTTCACAGAGAAGAAAGAGGTGGTGAGGGTAGAGAGAGTACCAAGAGTTAGAGAGAGAGAGAATGATTTTCAGAAAAGTGAGGGAGAGTTGAGTGGGTAGAGAGAGCAGGAATGAGAGAGAGAGAGAAAAAACCGACCAAAAAAGAAAGAAAATCGAGGCTGACAAGTGTGATGGGACATGTGGGTTTTCAAACCCAAAATTATATTATTTTAATGGGCTACGTGCCCACAGTCTATTTGATGTTCAAATTTCTAGACCATGCATGGATTTGGTCTGCACGAGGACCATCAGACAGCAGAAGATGAATTTAGTCAGTTGTCACAAATTTCCAAGGTGCAAAATTATCAGTTTTGCCCTCAGTTTTGAAACTTGTATAACTTGTTCATTATAACTCTGAATTGAGTTCTGTCTGCGGCCACATGTTAATAAAAATGAGTACTATTTGAAAAAAGTAAAATAAAACTAGAAAACTGAAATTAAAGTCCACGCGGAAGTCCTACGTGGCATCTCAATGGTATTTTGATCATTTCACTACCACTGAGAATAAAATATAATAAATCTTGGGACGAGATGTCACAATCTACCCCCCTTAAGAAAATTTTGTCCTCGAAATTTAAACAACTGAATTTAATCAAGGAAGAAGTACGGATACTAGTCTCTCACACGTTTCTCCATTTCCTATGTAACCTCTTTGGCATAGTGGTTTCTTTGAATTCCATATCGCTTGCGTCCACGCGATCGTAGTGACGAGCACTACGAGTGTAGGTGTGCGTGTGTGTCTTTGGGTCTAGCCCAAACAATAATTAATTAGGTACGAGGCCTAATGAATAAAATACTACCAAAGACAGGCCTACTTGCTCACTTGCTTAACGAACCCAACAAATAAGTTATCGATATTATAGTCTACAACCCGCAATATCGACAATTCACTATTGTCTCGATAAACAAGAAATGGAATCCCGAGGGTGCAAAATAATTATTTTGCCCCTTAATAGGAAAAGTGCTTAAATAGTCTGAGTTACACATCATTCGCACTCACGTGTTCGTAAGAACACGTACTACCTAGAAAGACATGAAAAAAGACACAGAATGATAAGGACTCAAATGTTCACGCATGAAATCCATGTATTTGCCCAGGGGCGTTCGTAAATTTCCAGCGCTAGGGAATAAAATAAGAATAAATGTGGGATGAGATTCTGTCAATGTCTAGAGGGTGTCCTCGTGGACCAACAAAAGATAGGCACATTAGTAAGTCGGTCAACAATCACCGAAACATCATCATAGTCTCCATGTGTACAAGGCTACCCGTACATGAAGTCCATGGTGATATTCTTCCATATCCATCCGGATATAAGAAGTGATTGTAACAACTTGAATGGTTCTTTTTTCCTGCTTTGACTAGCTGACGAATCAAGTTCTTGCTTAATGCCAAAGCAATCTCATGGTGATATTCTTCCATATCCATCCGGATATAAGAAGTGATTGTAACAACTTGAATGGTTCTTTTTTCCTGCTTTGACTAGCTGACGAATCAAGTTCTTGCTTAATGCCAAAGCAATCTCATTTTTCATCCCAAGTAAAAAATAGAAGGGTAGGACTTGGAAATTAGTTAACAAGGTTTCTTGATGATCTGTAAGTAATGTCACATCAATACTGGTGAGTTGTAACTGAAATAGGATTTTAAAGCTGAGTCATCCATGTGTTTTTTTGTTAAGGTCTTCAGTAGCTACGTTTGCTATACTGGGGTAGTACAGGATGGTGCAAGTAGATGTTGATTAATTTCTTCCATCGCCGCCATCTGTAATTAAGCTCCCTCCAAGTGAAGATGTATTTGAGGGGTTTAAGGGAGTTGATGAAGATTTTGGCATGTTTCTCCATAGAGAAACCGCCATCAAGTTTTTAGTCTAAAGGTAGCAATTGTCAACTCCAAGTCATAAGTAAGAAATTTCACTTCATGTGGTTCCAACTGTCAAAGGTATAAGCGGTTACCCTGCCATACTGCATAGCACGTAGCTAGATCGTTCAGTGAAGTATCACTGCAAATTCTGAAATAAGGTGTCATCGAAAAGTGTAAGAACGATAGTTGGTAAGAGACAACATCTCAGTTGTCAGAAACTTAATCACATTCACATCTCAAATGAAACTAACTTCTTTCCTGGTCAACTTGTAAGGAATAAGGCTAAGGTGGAGAAAGTTAGCACATAACGTCAATGGTAATCGATAAGACCAAAGATACCTAGTATTTCGCAAAACCTTGCAGGGGTTTCCAATTTTTCTACAACTACAACAATTTTTGAGATTGACAAGAATGTCGTATGCTGAGCTCACGTCTCCCAAAAAGAAACATGATCTAAGAAAAATTGGCATTGCTTAGATCAAATCATCGGTGTTTAGAAAGTTTGAATTCATTATTGTGAGTAAACAAGGAAGTTCCATATAAGGTTATCACGAATCTCACGGGACATGAGCAAAATGCACAATCCGTCAAGTTCATGAACAATATTGGAGCATTCTTCAACCCACATGACATCATGAGGAACTCATAATGAACATGTCGAGTCCTGAACGTAGTCTTAGGAACATCATAATTTCTGATCTTTAACTGGTCACAACCAAACTTCATATCATTCTAGAAAAAAGCTCAGGTTCTATAGAGTTGGTCAAAGAGATCTTCAATTTAAGACATGGTTTAACGGTTTTTAATTGTCATCCAATTGAATTGCTAGTAAACAATGTACAATCTTAAGGTTCGGTTTTTGCTCTTCAAGAATGGAAGCAGAGGTTTATACGATGAAGGTTCAAGAGGTTTATACGATGAAGGTTCAAGGTAAATAGGTGTTATACCTGGACACAGATCAATGGTGCCTCTCACACCTTAATCTAGTGGTATGACAGGTAGATATTTAGGAATGACGTCACGAATTTAGTTTGGTAGGGTTTACAATTTCTAGTTGTACCAAATTGTCATCTTCCTCTACAACACGTGCTAATAAGCCTTCACAACATTTCTTAATAAATGTTTCGCCTTTGCAGCTGGGACTAATTTGTGCGTCAGTTTTTTATGTTTTCCAGTGGAGCTGACCATAGGGATGATAGGTCATTGAAAAGTGAAATAATAATGATGTAGTTAATCCATCTCTTGGATTATATGGAAATTCATGAAATTCAATGAAATAAGATTAACTAGCATTACCAGATTGGTAATGGAAATGATCCTACCACTACACTTGCACTGGACATAACACAATTGCCTTGTGGCATTGGAAATCTCGAGACGTACCTGACTAAGGTACCATGTGATTGAAGTATTTGAACAAACAAGGGTAATATGACTGACTAGTGGTTAATGTTGTTGACATGACTATGGGTTTGTTGTTCTCCTACAAGGCTTGCCCCCAAGGTTCCATGATTTTAATTTCTTCAACTTAGGTAGTCACTGTTAATCAGTCTATCAGTCGTGCCGCTAATCGACACATTTATGATATTTTGATATTGTTCATTACCCTGAAACTGTGAACCGGCGTTCTGGCACAAAGTATCACTCCCAGATACTAACATATGTCTAGTATCATAAATCATACTGCCTGAATATTGGTTTACAGTTCTGGGGTATCATACAACATCGTCAACAAGTTGCACTATCGTACGCTAATTACAAGTTAGAGCTTGCACAGGTGGATGGTTTCGGACGACTGGTTAGAAATTGGTCCTATGAGGTGGTTTCGTAATTCTAGGGAAAATACTTACTTCTTTGAGGATTTCTACTAACCGTAGGTATAACAACTCGTACTTCGGTGCCTATACTCATCGAAATGACGAGTATAACACCAAAAGAAATTTTGGGAACTAGTGTTGGTTGGAGTGTTCTAATTGTCTTTTTAAGTGTGTATGTCGGTGGTGCCGCTACCTAATGCTTCTATGGTATTCTAGTAATGTCTGTCTCCATGGAATAGTGAATTGGTGTCCTGGCATATATCACAATGTATTTTCAATATAAAGAAATCACACCGCCTAGATACTGGTTCACAACTCCCGAATACAAGACAATCTCGTTCTGCTGACAAGTAGCATCACCCAGGTTGACTACTACCTAGGGCACGGTCGGAAGAATAAGTAAGATTTGTTTAAGAAGGATGCTCCTATGAGGTGATTTTGTCATTTTTTGGAACATTGACTACTGCTTTTGGTATGTAATTATGGAAACTGGTGTTTGTGAAACTACCCTAGGCTCGAGAACGAAAATTGTGGTTAACTTTACCTCAAATTGGAATTTATCAAAATTCGATCTTCTTCCTGAAGATTCGGAATCATAACTGCTATGTTTGAAAGATTGACATTGACCAAATGTGACTATCCCTCAGATGTTTTTTCGTTAAGTACAACCACATCAACATTTACAGAGATAGGTTGGTAATGATGGCTGCATTGTAGTTGGGATTGATCGGTAAATTTCAAGTGATACACAATTATCGATATGGCTACCCTGCTTCAGGGTCAACAAAATGTCTCCAATTTAGGTTTTTCTGTGGCAATAAGGTTCTTCACTTAAAATCTAATGGTGGTTGTCAAAGCATTCTTCTAGAAGGATGGTAAGTCATAGAAAAGTGTCAGCGATAATTGTTCCAAGTTGCCCAAAAGTCATGAAAAGCTGGCATACTTCGTGTTCAACGGGTGGCATAATTATGACGTTAGAGTTCAAGAACCGAGAATGCTTACATCATGTGTGTGATGATAGTGATACTACCTAACCTATGCTCTGATACCAAATTGACACACCCAGACTCAGAGTGTCCACCTGGACACCCGAATTGCGATGTGCTGGCCAACACCTGGAAGATGACGAAGCCATAAAGTGTAGTAATGTGAAAAATGTGAATAAACTAAAACCTAAAAGTGACTAATTTAGAGTGTGCATGTGAGCAGGATTGAACTCATATCACACAAGTGATGTCAGAGCATAGATAAATTGCAGTAAAAGAAGAGAAAGGACATTTATACCAAAAAGAGAAGTCTCATACGTAACAGTGTTTACCACAATCCTTGTCATTAAGAAATCTTTGCCACTAAAATCATGGAAGGGCAAAAAACAAGGTAAGTGAGCCTAAAAATAAAGTTTTGTAAAACCTTTTGAAAAAGTTTAACCTCTCGCTGTAAAACAGGTATATGGTTTCCCAAAAATAATAATATGTAATAGGTACCCTGCAGCAAAGGTGAGTCAAAGATGTAGGGTACAACAAGGTATCTCAACATTAAATCTCAAATCGATATCATAAGAAATCAATGCTCATTAATTTATGTAGGCACACAAGTTCATCGCAGAGGTATTCAGACAATGGAACAGGTTGGGTGTAGGTTTTACATTCTAGTACTACATCACGTAAGTTGTGCTAGTCGCATCACATACAAGTCCAAAACATCACACAAAAGGATAAGCTGGCACTTAACTCTGGATCCAAAGAGAATGTAAACGGTGCATGTGAATTGATAGGAGCATATTTATGCGCCTTAGTGAGCTTGTTCTTGTGCATTTACGTTGTGTTTTCTTAGTTAAATTAGTCTTTTAAGCTATTTTAATGTGTTTTCAGGTTTTAAGGGCAAAGTATGCAAAGTAGTGCATTTTGGAGCCTTTTGGAGCAAAATTGAGCTTGGAATGGATATCACATGCTTGGAATGAAAGGAATGGACGAGATCAAAGGAGTCCTAATTGAAGAAGGATTCCTAATCAACGAAGAAGTCCTAATTGAAGAAGGATTCCTAATCAACAAAGGAGTCCTAATTGAAGAAAGATTCTTAATCAACAAAGGATTCCTAGAAGAATGAGGGTTCCTACTCAAACAAGGTTTCCTACTTGAAGTAGGAAAGTTAAGCCTAAAGTTTTCTATTTTGGGTTGATCTTTCCTAAACCTAAATAGCCTTAAGTTTCAGCAACATTGAAGGTTTCCTAAGCATATTTGGACGCAAAGAAAGGTTCTAGAACAATTCCATATACCTGCCGCACCTAAGGCATTCTAGAAACCCTTTTTCCTTGCCTTGCAAGGCATTCTAGAAGCCTTATCCTTTCTTTCCTTTGATGCCGCACCTCTTTGGCCTTTTGCTTTGAGGATTCTGATTGTTTAAGCCTTTTTCTTTGTGGATTTGGATTCTACAAGTCCATATCTGATTTCCCTAGGGTTTTATGTGTCTATATATATTGTTATTTATGCCTTGGCCGAACTACCACCCCTCATAATTCATCAATTCACACCAGAAACCTCTTCCCATTCTCTGCCGCAGCAATCACCACCATTCTTCCATAATTCCTGAACCTAAACACCCTTTGCCGCACCACCCATCCATCCTAAACACCACCATACTATCCCCTATCCATTCTACACCATTCATAACCCCAAGAACCTGTCCCCAAGCTTTGTGCCGCAGCAAGGAGGAAGGAGAAGTTCGTGGATGCACCTGCTGTCCAAGTTGGAGTGTCTAGGTGTTCTCTTTCTTTGGATTTCAATGTCTAAACTTATTTATCTTTGCTTTGTGCGTATGAGGAACTAAACCCCTTTGGCTAGGGGGGATTCGAAACCATGTTTTATGCTTGCTATATGATTTGATTACTTCTAATTATGTTTCATAAGTTGTGAATTCAATTTGCTTATCGATATGAATTAAAATTGATTTGTGTGTGTTGGTTGAGAGTGCACGCTTAATTTTCATGCATAAATCTGATGTTAGGATATAAGGGAGTTTCACCTAACCGTTATGAACCTATATTCGTAAGTAGTAAAGGTTGTTGATCACAATCGTGTTAAGTAAATTCTTGGCATAAGTTTCATGCAATTCATAGTAACAAGTGCCTTGTCAATGCTTATGGTTTTCATAGAACTTAATGATTCTTGCTTGTATCTCTATTATGCAATTCATGTAGGGAACTTGTGGGGAATGCTTTGGGTTGTCGTATGCAATCATCCAATTCACTAACTTTAGGAAAATCTGAGGGTTAATTAGTGCAATTCACGGTTAATCTGGGGTGTTGAGAATTCATGGTTCATTGAAACGCAATTGGAAATCGTTTTGTATGCAAGTGTGACATGTGTGGAGAAGAACCCTTTAGCTAGCTTTCCATCCATTCACTTTAATCAAATTCGTTTTAAAATCTGTTTTAGTTTACAAAGTTTTTGTTTTGTTTTCAATTTCGTCAAAACCAAATCCCCCTTTATTTTGAAGTGTTAGATTAGTTAGAATTCAATTTAGTTTGTGTTTTTAAGTGTCTTGAGTCAAGTTATAACCTATTTTCGTCCAAATTTGAATTTGGTGTTCAAAACTGCCCAGATTATGTTTTTAAGGCAGTTTTGAGTGTTTTTGGGCAGTTTTGAGTCTTTTGAGTTGTTTGAGTGTTTTAGAGTTTAATTTTGCATTCTTTGAGTCTAGTTTAGTGTTTTAAACTTTGTGTTACATTTTTGAGTCAGTTTTAAGTGTTTTAACAATCTCTCCTAATCCCCGGCCTAGAACGATCCCTACTTACATACTTTGCTACAATTGATAAAAAGAGGGTTTAATTTGTGTACTTATATATTTCGTATCATGAATTACACGTGAAGCTTGTCCTTGGCCCAAGACAATAAATAACTAAGAGACACTGTGCAAACCTGTAATAATGAGCAGATATAATGCAAGGATGTCATGCCACAAGTTTATGCTCACAAATAATATTAAAAACATGAAGTGTACGAAAAGTCTATTTGTAAAGCTAAACATGGCATACCATAGCATAATTTATCAAAGCAGTTGTTGGGAAAATCACATACACATACATACATACATATATATATATATATACACGTAAAAAAAAAAGAAGACCCATTCATAGGTACATACATGTTGTAACCATAGCAGCTAGGAAAGCGGGGGTCTTCGATAGAAATTTGCACCTAAGCATAATATTGGGTCCCGTTAGTAAAACTCAACTAAAATGATTTAATTTGGAAAAACGGAGTGAGGATTCAAAATCAGAGCGTCGAAATACGCTAGGGAAGGTCCCGAGCAAATTTTGGAAAAAGTCGACGAAAAAGTCAACGGCCAACCCTAGAAGTCAATCGAGATGCCTTGGTGGTCAACTATGTTAAAACTTCAGAATTTTCCTATATGTATGTCAAAAATGGACTTATGATGTTGAAATTAGCCTATGAGGGTTTCTGAGAAAAATTCATAAAAGTTAACACAAAGAATATTCTAGAGAATATTCCAGGAATATTCCAAGATCCATGTTAGAATTGGGTCGGGTCTGGTACAATGGCCCAAGGGTTTGGGCTTAGGGCTTTTTTTTTTTATGTATCGGGTCGATCTCGCTGATTCAGGTTAGGGTTAACGGGTCGTGGGCTTGGGCCGGTTCATGGATCGGGTTTTGGGCTTTTTTTTTCTGGTCGGGTCGACCTGGTCCCCATCGTGGGTCTGGTCATCGGTTTATGGACTGGTGTGGCCTGGATAAATTCCCGAGCTCCAATTAGCTTCTAATCACAATCATTTTCAACAATGCATATGTCCAATTGAAGCTAAGGAAAGAGAGAACAAGGATTTACCAATACAATGACCAACCGTGGTCAGTAGTGGACGGAAAACGGCTTGCAACCGTCGGGTCCTTCGTCGAAAACTGGGGAAAATTCCAGAAAGTTGCAGAGCAAGAATTTAGTCCCAAAATTCACAAATTTCATGTTAAATCTCGTAGAAAACACCGCTACAAGGCCCAGAGACTTACTTTGAATAGATAAAGGAGTAATGGGGGTTGAATCCACCTCGGATTCGACGGATTCCCTTCGAAAGCCTTCACCATATTCTGAAAATAGGAAGCACAATGCATGCATGTCAAATCTTAGTAACTTCCAACTAAAATTTACATGCAAGAGGATATCTAAATACATGGGATTGTTTCAAGTAGAACATGAGCTCCAAAAACCTCAAACTCGCCAGAGAAACTTGCTCCTCGTTGGAGCTTGTTAGTTCGAGGCTCGGGTTCAATTTCTAAGAAGCAATGGACAGGGATTTGTTTGATTGAAGAGGCATAAAGAAAGGTGGTTTGGGTGGTTCGAAAAACTCGGCGGAGTTAGGTTAAATGATGGTGCTGCTGCTGCGTTTTCTGTGTAGTGAGCACAGAGTCGAGATAAAGAGAGAATGCCATCTTTGTGTTTCACATAGAAGAAAGAGGCATTGAGGGTGGAGAGAGTACTGAGAGTTAGATAGAGAGAATAATTTTTAGAAAAGTGAGGGATAATTGAGTGGGTAGAGAGAGAGCAGAAATGAGAGAGAGAGAACCGGCCAAAAGAGAAAGAAAAGTGAGGGTGATAAGTGTGATGTGACATGTGGCATTTCAAACCCTAAATGAATATTATTTTAATGGGCTACTTGCCCACAATCTATCTGATGTTTACATTTCTAGACCATGCATGGATTTGGTTTGGACGAGGACCATCAGAGCAACTCCAACGTTGCTGGTTGCTCGGGGGATAGGCGAGGAGAAAGGGCCCGAAGGCTGGGGGATGGGGCTCCAACGTATGCGAGCTCGAGGGACAGGCCAGGCCCGAGCGACAAGCTCGGCGATGATTGCCAGCCCGAGAGCCTGAGGGCTGTGTGACGTATAGCTGATGTGATGCATCGGTGCATGTGCTCGGTGTTCTCTACGTCCCCCTTTCTCCTCGTCCTCATTCCCCTCCTCATCCTCCTTCCGCTCCAGCTTTGACGAGGATAATAACGGATCTAGGCCGTTCGATGGAGAGCACAAAATCGTGAGGGTTGTAGACGGAGATCGGAAACCCTTTCTCAGCGATGTTGAGGGCGAGATTTTGCCCCATAACGGCGAGGCCTGCCAAGCTTATGTGTGACAAAGCTGATGAAGCTTCCATGGCTGCTGCTGTGAAAGAGAGAGAAAGAAAGAGAGAGAGGATCGGTCAAAATTAGGGAAAAATAATAATATTTTATGGATTGGGTGAGAAAAAAATATTAATATTTTATTACCAATTACCAGAGGGAGGGTTCCAAGGGTGGAGATGCAAATGGCAATTACTGTTTATTAAGGGCAGTTACCGTTCACTAGGTGGATTGAATAGTGGATTGCCAGGGGGAGGGCTCCAAGGGTGGAGTTGCTCTCAGACAACAAAAGCTGAATTTAGTCAACAGTCACAAATTCCTAAGGTGCAAAATTATTAGTTTTGCCCTCAGTTTTGAAACGTGCATAGCTTGTTCGTTATAACTCCGAATTGAGTTTCGTCTGCGGCAATGTGTTCGTAAAAATGAGTACTATTCAAAAATAGTAAAATAAAACTGGAAAAGTGAAAGGAAAATTGAAGTCCATGTGGAAGGCCTACGTGGCATCTCAGGGGCATTTTGATCATTTCACTACTACTGAGAATATCATATAATAAATCTTGGGACGGGATGTCATATCAACTCTACATTAAATAAAAGTTTTTCGGTTCAAAAACTTGTTGTATTTTTTGGAATTGGCTACAATACTTACATATATTTAATATGATTATGATGTGAATATATATATATATATATATTTTAATGCACACTATCTATCTATCGAGATGGTAATTATATTAAGGGATCTTTTGATATAGGCGTCTCACTTTTGAATTTTCTAAATTTAACATCTACACCTTTCAGACATTTGATTAAACTTTTATATTTTATAATTTCGGTGCTTTATGTATTAGAATTAATTATTTCCTATACCTCCCTAAAATCTCACCCCAAAAAATACATTATAACAAATTTCCTATAATCTAGCCATTTGATTACCCTCTCTCCCTTTTGAGATAATTGTAAAAAAAAAAAAATGGTAACTAGCAACGGTGCATGTTCATTGCTACAGGATTGAAAAATATATTTAAGATTATGCAAATTTATTCACTTCATAAGCAATGTTTGAGTCAAGAAATGAGCATTACAAATGCAAAAAAAAAAAAAAAAAAAAAAAAAAAAAGAATATTTAACTTGACAAAGAGACCTCAATGATCTGGCTCAATTTATCATTTAAGACTTGGTCGAATTGCGATTTTCTCACTCTATTCTTAAACAAAAGAAAACCAAATCAAATTCAGCAAGAATTATGCACGATCTTTTTGAAACTATATAATGAATGATGCAACATTGTTAAACAAACATGGGCTAAAGCTGATCTTAAAATTCATTTAAAAGGGAAGTGGTTTTCTTGAGAGTTTGTAAGTGTCATCACCCCAATCTTATACTTGATCATATACCAAGGTGTTGAAGCTACATTCTAATCTAAAAGCCTAGAAATCATAAAGCAAAGAACAAATCTTTTGTCTTGTAAGCAACCATGCCTACATAATCGAATTTTGCTTACCAAGGTGATCTTACTAATATTATTCATAGAAAAGAAAAATGAATAAAAAGAAAATAAGATAGACCAAAAACTTTTTTCTGGATTGGATAAATTAGAACAAATTAAATAAAATAGACAACGGGAGTGTAAAAACCATTACCTTTTGATCTGTCATATTTGTGATTTATAGTGTGGATGCCAAAGCTGTCAACCGTTGTGATGGCATTGTGTTGATTGATTTGTCTAATCTGATATGAACATGTCGAGCGACATTTCTATGCCAAAAGCTATTGAGGGGCTTCCTATATCATAAATTTTGTCAATGAGGTATTCATAATGTATACTATGTGGAATAAATGTAATTAAAATTTACCTTAACACTGCTTTTAACAGAACTGGCATCTTGGAGAGTTTTTGGTTCAACCTGAATAAAAAACCAACAAAATTTGAAATTGAAATAGTCAGGATTTTTTTTTCAAACTTGAAATTGAATTATTATAAAATGTATTTAGTGGTATTATCATCGAACCTGATGCTCTTTCTAATTGACCAAAGATTTTTTTAGGGTAAATTACATTTTACCCCCTCAAGTTTGGAGTCAATTGCAACCTCATACAACATCTTTAAAACACTTCAATTTCATACATTTGCTTATCATTTTATTTCAATTTCATACATCCATTAGAAAATCTGTTAAGCAATGACGTGGCAAATATGAGATCCAAAATTGTGCTAATGTGGTTACCAAATTTGTGCCGCGTGGCAAAATTTTTTTTTCCATGCATTTAAAAATTAATAATTTAATCAAAATATTAAATACTAAAATAATTAATTAAAGAAAAGTTAAAAAAAAAAAAAAAAAAAAAACCCCTAAAACCCATGTCTTCCCCTTCCCCATCCCCAACCGCATTCCCCACCCCTTTTCCCACCACAACTCCATTGCCTACTCGAGCCACCCCTTCTCCCGTCACCAACCCCGTCCCTAATCACCACCCCTTTCTAACTCCATCCCTGATCACCACCCCTTTCCCCCATCACTTCCGCATGAAGCTTCTCCCTTGAGGGTCAACGCGATCGTCGACTTCAACGGGCAACGACAGAGGACGAAGACCTCTTCGTGCCACCATCTACACCAAATGAAGGCTACCACCATTATCAAAACCAGCCATTTCTTATGCTTGAAGGTTAGACCGGAAACTTCATTGCAGACACCTAAAACCCAGCCCCAATTTCTCAATCTATTTGAATCTAAATTGAAGGAAGAATTCTTGTTTTCCAGAGAGATTCAAGAGATTGAAAGAAGATGGAAGAGGGAAGGTCCTAAGCCATAAATGCAATTTTCATTTTTTCTTTTCATTCTTTCAGTGGTGGGCATAGGCTGATTTGAAAATTGGATTAGGGGATTAAGGGGTTTGCAGGGGGAGAGGGAGAATGCGGTTGGGGATGGGGAAGGGGAAGACATGGGTTTTAGGGTGTTTTTTATTATTTTTTTATAATTTTTTTATTATTTTTTTTATTTTAACTTTTCTTTAATTAATTATTTTAGTATTTAATATTCTAATTAAATATTCCTTTTTAAATGCATAGATAAATTAATTTTTTTTGTCACGTGGCACAAATTTGGCAACCACGTCAGCACATATGTGAATCCCATATTTGCCATGTCATCACTTAACGGTTTACTTAACAAATTTTCTAACGGATGTATGAAATTGAAATAAAATGATAAGTAAATGTATGAAATTGAAATGTTTTAAAGATATTGTATGAGGTTGCAATCGATCCCAATTCTGAGGGGGTAAAATGTTTTTTTCTCTTTTTGTTCAAAATGTCTTTTTTATCTGCATTTTTTTTACCAATACATTGCAAATTACTTAATGATCAATCATTTTTAAATTCTGTTTAAAAGCAAAAATACAAAAGCTACCATACTGTTACTTATCTAAACTAAGCATTTGTAGTGATGTTAATACCTGTTCCAATTTGGAGGAGTAATTCTTCATGATCGAAGAAACAACTTGAAGTGTGTGTTTATTGTTAGAAGGCAAATTACCAAGTATTGAAACACTGCATTCAATTTTCTCATTTGCCTGAATAAGATAATATAGAGCCAAGGTTAGGAAGCATAACACAGGAGAAGAAAACTGTAAAATCAAAAAGTGGGTTTAGTTTTCTTATTTTCCCTACACTACAGTCCATGATCAACACTACTAAAATATGGTAAATTTTTTTTATGCACTTCGTATAATTGTTTTCCTTATAACTGATATGGTTGTAGTGAATATTCTTACTGAGGAAGGAAATTACTTTAGGATTGAAAGGTTTTTATATCAAAAGAAATTAAAAAAAATATATTTGTGAAGTTGTTTATATTGAGGATGGCTGAAGCATTAGGAGCTTCAATGATACTTGCCTTGGTTGTAAAACTACAATTTCCTCAATGCACCAAAATAACCTCTTGCAAGCTACAAAAAACTCCATATAATCCACAATATGATCCCACAACATATCTTATAACTTTAATTACGAAGATGTTTAATTTTCATAGCTGTCAAAGTGTAGTGTAAGTTGAGGAATATAACAAAAAAATTTCTTGGGTGGGTTACAACAATCAGGGTATGTGCAAGAGCCACTTCAGTGTTGGTTACATGTTTTTCCTTTGATTCTAAGGCAGGTCTAAATCATGTACCAACATCAACATATTTAGCGTCGTCTAAGCCATTGATCGAAGTTGAGACCTTTACCTACAAATGAAAATAGGATCTAAGATCATCTCCAACCGATCCGGCCAAAGGGCTAAAAATAGCCTGAAATGACATGAAAACCGTCTCCAACCGAAGGCTAGGCCAAAGGGCTCGTGGGACCCACTGGACCACAATTGTACAATCGGGCCAACCAGTTAGCCGGCCAGCCTCAGGCAGGTCCAAAAATTCAAGCCCAACGGCTACTTGGCGTCATCATGATGCCAACTAGCCGTTGGATTTGATTTTTTTTTTGTATGAATTTTAATTTTTTTTTAATTCTAATTTTTTCCCCTATAACAACATTAAATAACATTAAACAATGTTAAACAATATTAAACAACATTAAATAACATTAAACTTAAACAACATTAAAGAACACAATCTCCACCCTAGTACTAGTTGGGGAAGTTATTCAAACTTAAACAACATCAAAAAAAAACATTTAACAACATAAAACTTAAACGCCTAGTCCATGCTTTGTTTGGCCCAAAGATGTGCAACAAGATCCTGTTGTAGGTACTTGTTTGTGGCACACGAACGTATCATCATATGGCGCCTCATGTACTCATTTAAAGAGATATTACCAGTTTTTAAATCCAAAGGGCAAGTTAGGCCCATCATATATTTTTGCACGAACCCTCTTTGACCTATTTGGATCATATTGGTCGTCATCAGACTCTCCATCAATATCGTCATCTCGCTCATCCTCCACAATCATGTTGTGTAATATGATGCATGACATCATGATGGAGTTCAATTTACATAGACTCCACCCTCTTGCTGGTTCCTTGATGATCTTCCACAGTACTTGTAGACTCAATATCTTTCTGGTATGCCTCTTGGTGTAAGGTAAACCACCTTTGGGCGTCGGCCACTTTGGGTAGATGCCATCTGCCAAGTAATACCCTATATTGTACTGACGCCTGTTGATGTAGTAGTCAAGTTGAGGAGATTTACCCTCCATCAGGTTATTGAAGAGGGGTGAACACCCAAGAACTGTAATGTCATTTTGGGATCTTGGGACTCCAAAGAAAACATGCCAGATTCATGTGTCAAACAAAGAAACCGCCTCTAACACAATAGTTGGCTTTCTCGATCTTTCACTAAAGCCTTCTTGCCATCCGATGGGACAGTTATTACACTGCCAATGCATGCAATCTAATGACTTACGCCCAGAAAGCCATGGTCTTCAGCTTTGCGAAAGAGTCGATCCAAATCTGCTTGATTTGGTTCACAGAGGTACTCCTCTTTGTAAAGTTGAACAACTGTGGTGAAGGAAATTTTGTGAAAAACATGTTCATTTGAGCAACATCTATGACATGCAATTAACATTTAAAGGTGGAATCATGCTTGTATGCATTCAAAAACAAAACATTACCCATGAAATTCAAAGCCTAGTAGTTATGTGAACCAAGACTCAACTCAAGAATAAAGTGAGTTGAGAAATTTTATACCTTTGTTGATTCCTCTTTACATAAGCAAAGGCTAATCACCCAAGGAGAGGGCCTTCATTCCTTGCTTCTTAGCTCCATGGATTTCTTGGATGAGGATGGTTAAAAGGATTTTCCAAGTTTCCAAAGTTGAGAACCTCTAAGTCTCAACACCAAAGTAGGACTTGAAGAAGAGATGAGTGACCTAGAGGAAGTAAGATTGCTAGCTAAAATCCTCTAGCGTGGCCGGCCTCTTAGAGAGCAAAGGGAGCTTGTGTTCTCATCTTTTTTTTTCCAAAGAAAACCCTAATGATGAAATGGCTATAAAGTTGCCTTTATATCACCTCACAATGGAGTGACAAACTTGCAATTAAGCCAAGTTCACTACCCTTCTCTATATGGCAGGTTTTCCCAAGCATTTGGGCTGTTTTGGGCTTCTTGAATTTTGTTTGTTAAGTTGTCATACAACTTAAGCTAATGGGCTTGAAGATTCGAAGCCCAATTTGGGCTTTAAGGCCCAAAACTAACTCAAGGTTTAAAACAAACTTATTCGTTTGATTAATTAACATATTAATTAATTATTGCCATAAACAATTAAACCATTTAATTGTCCTTACTCATCTCCGTCAAATCCTTCAAGCATTACCTTACACGATGTGCCATCCATTAGGTTCCTTTTAGCGAGGCAGTGGGCGATTAGAACTTTTTCAAATCAATTGTGAATTGAAACTTACTTTCGATTCTCCCTTTAGTGATTATACACGTTTAGGGCTTCCACAAACCATGAGTGACACTTAGCAGTATGTCATGGTTACCCAAGCTAATCAGAAGAGGTGGAAAACCTATTCAGTTTAGGATTACAATGCAATACAGTCTTTCTCTAATACAATACTCTTGACCACATTGTTTGGTTTGATAGTTTATTCATGTCTACTATCCAATGTGATTCATTTACTTATATGATTACCTTGAATGTGATTTGGAACGACTTCCTAAATCTCATTCATACTCTGGCCAGAGATTCTTAATCATATTATAGAGTATTCTCTCTCAAATAGTTTGAACGTTAGAGATCCCTTGTTACGCATTCACTTGCCTTCATGGCTAAGTGGCTTAACCCCAACTATGTCGTGGACACCTCGGATGGAGTGACTTTGACATAGTCAAAGATCAAGGACCTAACCACAAGACAACTATGATGCCTCAGGTCAAATGACTACTTTGCATTATCACAACCATGAGTTCTCATGTGACATGAGTATGAGAACTCCTTGTTGATCGCGTTCAGTGAACTCATTCTCTATTGAGCACCTACGTACTTGTCTTGGTGTCAGTCACACCAATAACTCGAGACCAGTCACTCTCCCTAAGAGAAGACATAACACGTACTGATCTTAACGGACTGTCAATGCCCAATTGGCAATCCTATGATCAGGAACGTTTATGATATGTATACGAAAGAGAATGGTCTCATGAATCTAACTTCTTTAGATCGTATTCTCCCAATTACATATTCCTTGGACTTATCGTTTAAGCGTATAACATTTATATGAGACGGCTTTAAACAATAATATTTTCCCTTTAAATTAAACTATATTAGTTTAACATGTGACATGTCCGTAAAGTATCATCATATGATTGGTTTTAGGGCACATTTCCAACAATCTCCCACTTGCACTAGAGTCAATCAACTTGGTCATCAATGATGATACCTCTTCTGTGGTCATTTCAAAAATGGTTGAGTAGTAGGCCTAGACAATGGATATCTATATGTTATCCATAGAAGCAACCTTGAGAATAACGACGTCACCATTATACATGATTTTTAATCATGTGGTTTAGTCTCTCATTTGAGTTCGGATCATGATGAGACCTTGATTCCCTGGCTTGAGCTATCGCCCCATTAGTGTCGTAGTGTCGGTACACTAGAGATACTTTCTGGTTGGAATCGAATAGAAAGTTCATGAATGAACTTTCTCATCCAAACAACATTGTTGTAAGCTTCTATATGGAAATATATTTTGCATTCACAATGGAACACACTAAAGTTATTACTTTTAATGTTTCCATCCAAATATCTCTTTAGTCATAACAAAGAGATATCTGATTATCTCTTCATTCATAATGAAGAAACATCCAATGATGGATTAGATTCATAATCGAATACATTTACGCTTCCATTACGTTACTCTAATTCTTCCTCATTCTTGAGGAATCCATCCTTTATTATTTCTCAAATACTTAAGGATTCACTTGACAGTTGCCATGGTTCTGATCCTGGGCTTGCATTGATATCGTCTTGTACCGATCTTGGTATAACTCATATCAACGTTTTTCATACAATATGAAATATATAAATCACCTTTCTGCATATACATAAAGGATTCTATTTACACATTATTTCTTTGGGAGTCAAAGGGTACGTTCCCTTTGAGAAGAGTTACCTCCTAGTCTCACTAGAGTTGTTCTTCTGATTGAAGTTTATCATCATATGAGAAACTTCCTAGCATCTTTTGTCTACCATTAGGGCTTGATATAATCCAATTATATCCTGAAATCTATCATTATAGATTTCCATCCCATGTTTAAAGACTATGTCTCCCATATACATTCTATCGTTATAGAATGTTTAAAGTCATAACTTTAACGAAGAAGTTTTCATTTCCAGAATTAATATATCATATATGTATATATTCAAATTTAGGAATATGATTGACTCCCACTAATCTTTTGTAAACCTAGTAAACAAAAGATTCATTTACATCTTTATGAGAAATCAAACGATTTGATCTTTCTCTCATAAGACGCTTATAGCTCCCACTAGCTTGCTAAGATTCATGATGGATGGATCTCTACAACTTACATGTCTTGTGATTCATAGTTTTAGACATATATTATCAAGACTATCTTAATAATGGTTTCGGAAACCCATATTATGTCCAAACATTGAATCACCATTTAGTTGTAGCTAGCAATCTTTGAATTAATTGGAACCAAGACTACGTCAAAGATGGTTTCTTCCAAGTCAACCAATCTCTTTGATTGTAGTCACCTTAAGCTACCAATTAGCTATTAAAGGTTTCACTATTTCGGGTCAAATGGTACTTTACCATTTCCTTGAGTTTATGTCGTATGTAAACTCAATGTAGTCATAAGGATTTTCATTCTTATTTCGTTCGAATTAAGAGGTGTAACTCTATGACATAGTCATAAAGTTCAAACCATTCAACTAAGACGGTTTATAGATCCTTCTCGACTACCTTGGAGCTAGTGGTGTAGGAACTAGGTTGTTATATTTGTTGATTATCATCTTGTCTCTCAAAGAACCCATTCTTTGAGTTCTATCTCTCGTTCATTTGCTCTATCTTAGGCAAATCCTATTGTAGGATTACAATGAACTACCCAACAAAACAACATTTGTTAGTTGGTTTATAGAAGTGTCCAAAGGTTAATTTAAGGATATCCACAAGATAATTCTCAAACAAATATTGCTTATTAGCACACAACCCCAAATCTTAACACGATTAAGACTTATATTTCTTTCCAACTACATCCTATGGAGTCATGAAAATTTTGGAAGATCTTCTAATTGACAATCATATTGTCTTAGAAGTATATATCCTATATATGGGTAATTGATAACACCCAAAATACTAAATCTTATTTAAGTTCGTTCTTCTCCTAATGGAGAAATCCATTATCTTATGATGCTTCTTTCCTTCATATCTTTCAAGGGAACTGTTCTAAAGTGTTACCTTTCCTTGGATCAAATCTAAGGAGGTAAATACTTTAGACGTCTTACTCATCAACTTACATTCTTGAATTCTTTGAAACCTTTTGCAAAGTATTCGGACTTGTGTTTATTCAAAATAAACGATAGTACAACCGAGAGCGATCTTTGGAGAATGTCATACAACATGAGTAGTATTATGTTGTGGACAAGTGCCACTAACATCTAAGTGAATTAACCTCAACAACTTTGTGATTCTTTCTTCCTTTCCAAAAGAATAAAGATTCAAACATTTTGCCTCTATACAATTTTAACAAGAAGGCATTGGATCTGGATCTAACGATCCAAAGCATCCATCTATGACCAACTCATAATTTATGTTCTAGAGGTATCACAACTCAGTTAGGATTAGTCACTACCTTGCAACCTTTTGGGTTTTAAGCATTGTTATATTCTAAACAGTTAACACTACCATATCATCTCTACTATAGAGATAATCAATTAGATTACAATAATCTAATCATTTATTAATAAAGAACAATGTTTTGTCAAACAAAACATTCATCCATTTCTCATACGGAATTAAGTTCCTTTATTCAAATTGGAATGTAAAGACAACCTTTGTTTTTCTATTTTCTTTGGTAGTTCATACGAGGAAGTAAGTACTACCTACTTTTGCAGAGATCTACATTTGATTCACGTTCCGAATGTGAAGTACTTTCTCTTCTCTCATTAATCTTCTACTTTTTATTAGCCACACTTTTACAACGATTGTAAAACATAGTTACTAATACGGAATCAATCATTCAAGTAGAAGAACCAACTGTTTTGAACTATTCAAGAACAATTTACAACACCTTCGAAAGGTGTGTTCTTGACACTTACAAGACATTTCTTGCAAATACCCCTTCCAATGTCCAACCTTTCATAAAGAAAGTTTGTTCCCTTCGAGTTATTTCACCTTCTTCATTTGACTTCTCCTTTGACTACAATAGTCATGGTCCCTAAACTCCCACTATCCCTCTTGAAACTTATTTCAATTGTGTTATACACATCAAACAATTTGGAGAGCGTGTGGTTATTGTTCACTATATAGTTTACAATAAACTTAATGAACCATTTGGATAGGGAAACAAAAGTGAAGTCCTTGCCGAGTTTCCGTCTCGTGAAGTGGTTTAACACTTCAACACTCAATGATTCAAAATCATCATAAGTCCATGTTGATGGACTATTTTTGTCAACCGACCATTATGTTCTAAACATAATTACAAACTTTCAAGAGTTGTTCAAGGCAACTCTCATTTCTTCATACAACAATTTGTAAGTGAAGAATCATGGCACATAAAGTGTCCATGCCCTTGTGCTTACTTCTCAAGTTCCTTGTTCATGTAACAAAGAAACGAGCACTAATGTTTGCGTTAACTAAGGGTTGTTCAAAGCAACTCTTACTTCTTCATACAACAATTTGTAATTGAAGAATTATGACATTAAAAGTGTTGTCCTCTTTATGATAGATTTATCTAACATGTTCTTCCAATGATATATTATCAATGGGAAGATTGCGAGGATGAGACTACTTAGGTACATATACAAGCCATTAAAGACAATCTATGGAATTGTAGTACCAAGTCCGAAAACTAAAGCTTTCGGCTTTTTCTTTGTCAGGTTTTAGATAGTGTTTGCAAATATATTGGTAAATAAATACATAACGAATATAAATTGATTGATTTTAAGCCATTTGATCCGGGTCTTTAAATCAAATAGCACCACCCACTATTTTTGGCAAATTCCATATCCCTCATCAGAATTCGAGAGTTTTGGAGGAAACTCTTAGTAGGGTATGGGAGACTCATCATTACCAAGCCCGCCTCATAATGATATGATGTTGGCTAGCATAAATAATAATGAGAGAGTACGCTTACTCATTTGCATCTCTTGCAAGTACCCATCTTATTTGGCCTCTGGAGAATGAAGCCTCACAATGATATGATGTTGGCTCCATTGCACTTAGTTAAGTCATTCCCACCATGCAAGTTCAAGTAGGGGTTTAAGAACAACCTCACAATGATATGATGTTGATTATTCTCGTTGCCTACCTTCCCAACATCATGTATGCATATAGAACTCCTCTTGAGTGTAAGCACGCACTTTGTACTCCACCATGATAGTGGGAAGTCGGTGTACGAGTCACAAACGATCAGAGCCTACCACGGTGGAAGGCCACGAAAGAGTGTTCAAAGCACTCTCACGCTTATCAACTTAATAATGGTTTGGTTGAGGGTTTTAGGTCTCATCACATATAAGCATGCATTTTAATCTTATTAAAACAATTTGGTCCTATTACAACTATTGGTCCATGTGATTGATTTAATTGTATATGATACTCCCACTATGCTTGTAAAACGGTTTTTAAAGCATGAGTATATGGTACACTACTAACATAAGGTTTGCATTCATTGATGAACTATATAGTTGCCTTAGGGCCTTAGGATGATTATGAACCTTTGATTAGATCCAACACGAGCCTAGTGTTGAATCTCGGTCTGGGATGGTGATTGATTTTAGTTACGCGTTTAATCACATTAAGGCGTGTTTTCTTATTGGGCGTTGGACCCTTTACTTCATTTTCGTGCATATCAAATTTGAGACGGCCTTTCACATAGCTCAATTATCGTAAGCTTAGGATCGTAATCACCCTTTCTTTAATTAATTAACGCTTTAACTAATTAAACTTGAATGCAACATTTTCATTTGGTTTTTATATCCATAGAATTGATTTAAATGGAGCTAAATGAAATGAAAATCCAATTCTCATTTAAAGATACAAAACTATTTTGTTCTCAACTAATTTGGGCTGAAAAACAATAACCTCAACTATTGGACTATATTGCAAAACAAAAACTTTTGAGGTCACTTTGTAAAAACACAAAGGTCCACTACTTCATGTAATTACAACTAGAACCCAAAATTTCATCAAAATACAAAAACTTCATTAAGGGAGATAAACATTTTGTCCTTTAGTGATTTTGGGCCTTTACGTAAAAATGTAAACTTTCGGGTCAAAGTACAAATACACAAAAGTATCAAAACTTTATGTAATTGCATAAAAGCCCCAAAAGTACCCTATTTAATAGGGTGGCTGGTTTTGGATGAGAGAAGGTATCATAAAACTTTTGAATTTTTCAACAAAAGTGAAAGGTGATGGGTAGGTTTGAAAAAGTGATTTCCATAAAACATGGTTCCTTGAAACAAGGAAATTTTGTGAAAAACATGTTCATTTGAGCAACATCTATGGCATGCAATTAACATTTAAAGGCGGAATCATGTTTGTATGCACTCAAAAACAAAACATTACCTATGAAATTCAAAGCCTAGTAGTTATGTGAACCAAGACTCAACTCAAGAACAAAGTGAGTTGAGAAATTTTATACGTTTGTTGATTCCTCTTTGCATAAGCAAAGGCTAATCACCCAAGGAGAGGGCCTTCATTCCTTACTTCTTAGCTCTATGGATTTCTTAGATGAGGATGGTTGAAAGGATTCTCCAAGTTCCCAAAGTTGAGAACCTCTAAGTCTCCACACCAAAGTAGGACTTGAAGAAGAGATGAGTGACCTAGAGGAAATAAGATTGCTAGCTAAAATCCTCTAGGGTGGCCGGCCTCTTGGAGAGAAAAGGGAGCTTGTGTTCTCATTTTTTTCTCCAAAGAAAACCCTAATGATGAAATGGCTATAAAGTTGCCTTTATACCACCTCACAATGGAGTGGCAAACTTGCAATTAAGCCAAGTTCACTACCCCTCTCTATATGGCCAGTTTTCCCAAGCCTTTGGGCTGTTTTGGGCTTCTTGAATTTTGTTTGTTAAGTTGTCATACAACTTAAGCTAATGAGCTTGACGATTCGAAGCCCAATTTGGGCTTTAAGGCCAAAAACTAACACAAAGTTTAAAACGAACTTATTCATTTGATTAATTAACATATTAATTAATTCTTGCCATAAACAATTAAACCATTTTATTGTCCTTACTCATTTCCGTCAAATTCTTCAAGCATTACCTTACACGGTATGCGATCCATTAGGTTCTTTTTAGCGAGGTAGTGGGCGATTAGAACTCTTTCAAATCGATTGTGAATTGAAACTTACTTTCAATTTTCCCTTTAGTGATTATACACGTTTAGGGCTTCCACAAACCATGAGTGACACCTAGCAGTATGTCATGGTTACCTAAGCTAATCAGAAGAGGTGGAGAACCTATTCAGTTTAGGATTACAATGCAATACGGTATTTCTCTAATACAATACTTTTGACCACATTGTTTGGTTTGATAGTTTATTCATGTCTACTATCCAATGTGATTCATTTACTTATATGATTACCTTGAATGTGATTTGGAATGACTTCCTAAATCTCATTCATACTCTGGCTAGAGATTCTTAATCATATCATAGTGTATTTTTCCTCAAACAGTTTGAAGGTTAGAGATCCTTTGTTGCGCATTCACTTGCCTCCATGGTTAAGTGGCTTAACCCCAAATATGTTGTGGACACCCTCGGATGGAGTGACTTTGACATAGTCAAAGATCAAGGACCTAACCACAAGACAACTATGATGCCTCAGGTCAAATGACTACTATGCATTATCCTAACCATGAGTTCTCATGTGACATGAGTATGAGAACTCCTTGTTGATCACATTTAGTGAACTCATTCTCTATTAAGCACCTACGTACTTGTCTTGGTGTCGGTCACACCAATGACTCGAGACCAGTCACTCTCCCTAAGAGAAGACATAACACGTACTGATCTTAACGGACTGTCAATGCCCAATTGGCAATCCTATGATCAGGGACGTTTAGGATATGTATACTAAAGAGAATGGTCTCATGAATCTAACTTCTTTAGATCGCATTCTCCCAATTACATATTCCTTGGACTTATCGTTTAAGCGTATAACATTTATATGAAATGGCTTCAAACAATAATCTTTGCCCTTTAAATTAAACTATATTAGTTTAACATGTGAAATGTCCGTAAAGTATCATTATATGATTGGTTTTAGGGCACATTTCCAACATGTGTGACAGAATTCAGCAAGATTATCAAGGCATGTAAACTCAGACATACCATAAGTATCATAAATCGCATCAGCTAGGGAGGCATAGGCTAGCATTCGGAGTGCAATAGTAACCTTTTGATGAGGTGAGAAACCATGACGTCCTGCTCTGTCCAATTTCTGTCGAAAGTATGGATTGACATGTTGGACATGACGCCTCATCCGGAAGCGATGATTGAAATCCTCATTTGTGTACACCGAGTTAGGGTGGAAGTTGTTCATCAGGGTCTCATGTGCCATCTCTCTGTTTCGCAGTTTGTAAGAGTTATCAATAAAGAGTTACCCCATTGAGGTTGTTCTTCAGTTGACTCACACACCATGACCGCAACCATGGTTGCCATTTATGATGTGTTGCGCCATGCTTCATTTTCTTCATCGGACTATTCCTTTTCTCGTCTCATCTGCACCCATTTATCTTCCATTTCGGAATTGAAAAAGGAACCCCAGTTGGAATCCGAAGAGGATCTAAAGTTGGAATTCATTGCAAACTTGAATTGAAAGAGATTGAATGTAAAGAGATATTGGGGAGGGCAAAGTTGAAGGTGTGTGAATTATAGCCCAATATCCACCCTATTTATGAACGTTGGAAGATGAAGATAAGAAGTGTTATGCAAATAAAAATCCTATCTAAAATTTCCACAACCAATTACTTTTCGACACGTGGCACTCAAAATCCTATCCAAAAAAATTATTGAGATTACATATCAACAAGGAATCTGGAGAGTTACTCACATATCGACACGTAACACTCGAAATCTAAGATGTAAAATTATTGAGATTTCATATCGACAAGAAATCTGCAAAATTACTCACATATCGACACGTGACACTCAAAATCTGAGACGTAAAATTATTTAGATTCCATATCGACAAGAAATTTGCAAAGTTACTCACTTTAGTGACACTTGTGACTCGAAATTTTATCCGAAAAATTGTTGAGATTTCATCTCGAAAAATTATTAAGGTAGTTTAATTTAAGTAACCATATTAATTCAATTAAAATAATAAATTATGTTTAGCCTATGACACTTTGACCCCCTCGGTTGGAGATGGTTTTTTGTCACAAGGCTATGTTTGGCCTATAGCCGTTTGGCCATCTCGGTTGGAGATGGTAAGAAATATGGCCTGGTCTTGTTCATTAAAATATTAATTTCTTGAAGGGTTATAGGGCTAAAGGGAGCCCTCTAGCCCTCCTTTGGTTGGAGATAGTCTAAATGTAATGGCAAGGCTGTATTCACAATATAAATAAGTCAAGAAAACAATGTGCAATGCCTCTCTTACAATCTTAGGCTACAGTTTTCTGCTCACCATTGTTTATGACCCATTAGCCATAACCAGACACTTGTCAGGCAGCCTTGAAATGTAGATTTGATTTGCAGAGTTGTTGTACATGTTTTGATTTCGGCATCTAGTCCGTAAAGCACATCTCTCATTTTTCACCTGCAAGTCACACATAAATACTTGTTAATCTTGTAATCGTGTGGTTTTAGACAAATTACGTTGGTTGGATCTATGTTTTTACACAAATTAAGACATTTTTCAAATAGGCTTCAAAGGTTAGATTTACAAATATTGGAACTTCTTGTTTCAATTTTTTTTGGCTATTTCAATTTTATTTCCTTTCTTCGTTGTTTCAAATTGTAGAAAATCACTAAAAGACACACAGCTTAATCCAACTATAGACTATACCCTGCAACAAATTATAGTAATCTCAACCCAACATCCACATTTCTACAGATAATCTACCACTGTGTTTATCCTCCTTCTCTGTTGCTAAATTAAAAAGGTCATGTTTCTGTTTTTGAAAGATGCAATTACATTACAGAAAATGACATATTATAAAAATTGAAAAAAAGAAATCCAAGATTAATACATGCAAATAAAAAGAAATGAGCAACGAAATTAAAATGTTTGGAAGTAAAATCACGAAATCTCCTCAATTTTTTTCTAGAGTTATAACAATACATTCTATTTGCAATTACTGAAGCATGAATAACAAAACAAAAAATATAAGAACAAGATCAAGTCCGGATGTTTTTTTTCCACCAAACAAATCATCATATCAAGTAACTTATTTTTTTTTCATATTTAATTTTGACAAAAACTCACTGTCAGTCACTGAACAAAATATACTTTGTAATGGACAACGGAACACCCTAACTTATGCAACTTTACAATCCACCATCCCTATTTGTTAATATAATTGGAAACATGATGTAAAAAAATAGACAAAATTGCGCCCAAGATTAATAAACACAAATTAAAATTTAAATGTCCACAAATGAATCACCAATTAAGAAGTCAAGAAACAAATGACCATACTTTCTTAATTTCCTTCTAAGTTATAGCAATAGACATTGCGAAGGTTTTTCAATTTGCTTTCAAGTTATAACAACAGACTAGACCTACAACCACAGAGAGCAAAACAATAAATGTAAAAGTAGAATGAACACCACATTTTTCTTCCACTTGAGAAATCATCACATTAAATAATCGATTTGACTTGATATTCATTTTTCATAAGAACTTTGGATAAGGGAATGTAAAATCATTTGTAAGCAGGAAAAGGCATTGTCAACATACATCAAAAAATAAGAATGCATGGATCACCGCGTATTCAACTTTCATACCTGAAAAATAGTGTTTAGCAGAACACCCAAAACGAAACACAAATATTATATACCTTGAGCACAAAGAGGTTCTAACGTTGTATACAAAAGTCCCAAAATTGCATCACCACCGCTTCTTGAAACTGAAAACCATATCAAATCAAATACCCACACACAGCATGGAACACACAAAAGGCGAAGATCAAAGCTTTGACGGAAAACAGGAAGATCAAAGCAGAAATGGCAGCAGAGACTGAAAAGTGCATTGCTTGGAAATCTTGGAGAATCTGGTTCATCGGTGCCATTGATTTTCTGAGAAAGTTGAGAAGAAAGGTGTTGGTTCTGCTGCTGGGTTGGTTGTGAAAGTTGCATTCACTCAGCAGAATAGCACGGCATCGAGACAATCTAAATCGAGTGGGTTCTACGGGATGGAATAAATCACAGCTTTTGCCGCGGTGGAGCAAATGGCAGAAGACAGGGTAGAGAAGACGCCATGGAGAACTTGAGAACGGCGAATGGAAAGGGCTGGTTTGGTATTGCTGTGCTTTGAAAAAAAGCTGATGTGAGAATAAGTGGCTGTCAAATAAATTAGCAGAGTGTTTGGTAAACTTTTTTGTAAAAGTGCTTTTGGAAAAAAAAGCAATCTGATAGTGGGTCTTTTCATTAAAGGAGCATTGTAGCTCCATGTGCTTTGAAAAAAAGCCAGTTTTCCAAAGCTACAAATAACAGCTTTAGCTTTTTCCTTTGATTTCAGCTTATTCTCACAGCAGCTTCCAAAATAAGCCTTTTTTTTTTTCAGTTTACCAAACACCTAAAACCCTCACAGCTTTTTTTCATGGGTGTTTTTTTTTTAAGTACCTCATTCCCAAATCATCCCTAAGATCACCGAGTCAAAGCAATTGGGCTTTTCCACTTCTTTTCTCACCTTTCCACCGCTTTCCTTGTGCGATGACCAACACGTGTAGACGTGGGGCATAAAAAATGAAGAAGCGAGTGCATAAAATGGTGAGAGAGAAGTAAAACGAAAGGCAGAGAATGAAAAAGCAAAGAACTCAAACAGGAAAGACCAGCGATGAAGGACGTGTGCCTAGGAGGACAAAGTAGTCTTTTTACTACGTAAAAAGGACAAAAACATAAAACCAAGAGCAATTAAAGGGCAATTCTGCCATTTCACTATTGATAAAAAATGATGGCCTCAACTGAGTTTTAGTATATATTATTTAAGTCTTTAAAGGCGAGTGCTCAACTTCAATTGCCGAATCCTCCAACCTCATTTACGCTTTGTTTATTGTTGATTAACCATTGAAAGCCAAGCTTTGAGTTGAGCAGATGTCATTGCCTTCTTCCATTTCCACAAAACAAACACAAACCCGTGTCTATGTGGATTTAGGGAAAATAAAAGGTTCAAAATTGAATCTTGTGAAGAGAAAATTCTCCGAAATTCAAAAAACCCATACGAAAAAATGAAAAGAGTTGTCGAGGGAGATTCAGAGTTCAATTCATACCTTGAATACTTGATAGTGAGGTCATGAGGGATAGGTGAATGGCGGAAGCCGATGCACAACAAGTTGGAAAAACTTGTATATTAGACGTTGATGTCATGATTGAGTAGGAAAAGAAGTTGTTGCAGAGTGAAGAGGAGGTAGAGGCGGTGTCAGAGGGTGAGATTTTTTCGCTGCAAGTATTTGCTGTCGAAAAATTAGGATGACAACTGCAAAGAGGATATCAGATGACTCACACGTGTGGGTAAACTCATCATTTTATTGTTGAGCCAAAAAAAAAACTGAAACATAAGAAAGGGAAAATTAGGGGCAATTCCACCAATTCACTGTGCTTAGGAACAATGAACCTGCTGAACTGGGTTTTAGTATATATAATTTATTTTCACAATAGTGCCTACAATATGCCAATGATTATCTACGGTTTAAAATATTATTTTTAAATCCCACGAAATTAAACGTACCCAAATAAGTTTTTCTTTTAGTATATTAAAAAGAAAATAGGACTGAAAACAATATAAACATGCCAATAAAAAATGTGTATGAAATCGAACGTGGCTAAATGAAAAATAATGTACCAATATTAACAATATGTACCAGTTCAAAAGTACCAAATGCAAATAAACATACCAATCAACGATTTTACAAATTTAAACGTACCCACCAATAATATATGCATAATATATTGTACCTAATAATAGTCTGTCGACAACTATATGTAATAAAACAGCAAAGAAAAATAGTTTCACAAAAAAATTGAAAACAATTTACACAAAACTTGTTATGTTGGATCACAACTATTTGACAAGAAAAAAAAAATCAATAAAACAAACCATTTGGGAAAAGAGATAACATTAAATGTTTGTAAATATATTTAATAACTAATATCTCCACTAAACAAGGAAAAACTGAAATTGGTACCAGGTGGAATATCTTGTATATATAAATTATAATCCGCTGGACTGAATAGTCAAGCCCGCTAGTCAACTTAGATAGATTTGTTAGTCTTTAAATCTGAGATTCAAATACTAATTTCAGTTCACAAAAACTATCTTAGTCAGCAAGGCTATATATCGTTGCAAGTTATTAATGTGTCAAGTGAGCATGACAGTGAGCACAAACCATTTAAATATTCAACAAATATATGTACCATGTATAGTGGGATGTGTGATACAATAAACATGACTTGAATACAAGATATTTTGGGCCAAAAAAAAACCAGGGTTAAAAAACCGAGGACTCTCCATTGAGTCCAATCCACTAGTGTAAACAAAGGTTCATACAAAGACCACACAAGCTCAAATCCTAGATCCTTTTCCATGGAGCAGCTTTACCTTTGTGCAACCTTACCTTCCACGAGACAGACTTCTTTGGTCTTCACGAAGTGGCAGGTCCTCTTGAGCTCATCACCTTGTGGCACCGAGATCAACACGAACAATGATGTGATATGATTTTATGATATGCATATAGAATTTGGATTCAAATGACTAGTCAGATTCTCCAGTCAAACAATTGAAGGTAGAATCTAACTTGAATCCAAAAGCTTGGTCTAAAACCGAATTTAAAGCTTAAAACCAGACAAAAACTTAAATGCAAAACCTTAAAACAATGCAACCCTAATAGACAATGATTGAGTATTTAATGCATGAGGAAGGTTTGACAGTTAGGGTTCATAAATGGAGAAGATGCAAGCTTCAAGCGTTTAAGTCAACTCTTTATTTCTAAAACTAAGTTCTAAACCTGCAAAGAACAATCTGCAACCCTATAAGCAAATATACCCAAGGAAATCTGATTTTCCATAAGGCAACTTATCCCAAAGACACTTGTCAACTGTAAAAGAAATCTAGGCAGATCAATGGCCAGAAACTGACTACCATAAAAAAGGTGTCAGTCAGCCCATGTGGGCTGTCTTAATTTGTGTGCTTAAATAGTTGGAAGTCAGTGCGCAAAACTGACTAGACAATCAAACTAGACATAATGCAACACAAAAAATAATATGAAATGCACATGCATGAACAAACATTTGAGTTGAAATGTGTCACTTCTTGAACATTTACTCCAGCAGCAACAACCCATAATCTGAGTATATTCTAAAGTTAGATTGAGCATGTGTTATATTCAATTACAATATATGACAAGAAAAGTCAAACACTTAAAGTTAGACTTTACAATCTCCCTCTCTGGCTTTCCTTGACAAAATATCCCAAGCCTATAACTAATTTCACTCAAAACCCACACTCAAGAGAACATCAAGCAACAGAACAAGGCCAAGTAACAACTCCTGCAAAAAAAAAAAAAAAAAACTCTTGACAAGAACAAGTAAAATTTATCGTGGGTAAAGACTTACAAAATATGAAGCACAAAGAAATATTTCTCCCCCATTTTGTCATGGTAAGACAAAGAAATGGTGGAAGATCACACAAAACAGTCAAATTTGCTGCAAATAAACATGATAAGAACAACAAGAACACAACAGATACATAATTTGAAATAGAACATGTGGATATGCCCAAGAACAGTGTAGCAACAATGAGACTAACAACAAACAAGCAAGAAAAGATACATGCGTTGTGATTGAACCCCCCCCCCCCAATAATGAAACTCCCCAAAAAATGATGCTTGCAATATGAACAGGCTCTTAAACAAGATTATCACAAATTTTGAGATTTGCACCAATAGACAACCGACAACATAACCACTAGATGAGAATAAATTACAATGTAGCTTGAATATCTATGCTTCCAAGAGATATGTAATTTGAAGAACACATAAAGTAGACGTGCAATGCAGTTTTCAATGGACAAATCTTCAAAGGCATACACAAACATTAATAATGAGATTAACACAAGGTCATAATCCTGCAGTGATGTGTCAAGGTATGAGAGAAAGGATTTCGGATAGCACTTTTAAAATCATAGAACCAAGCATTTAATCTCAAAAGCATTTTCAAAGTTAACCAAGCTTTTAATAATCCATTGAACTTAAGAGACAACACTTCCTACATAATATGGACAGTGGACATGACTCGCAAAAAGCAAGGCATAAGCCTTGAAGGAAAAGCCAACTTTGGTGAGAAACTTTGAGTGAGGCACCAATTTGAGAAGTGCCAAAGGTCATTTGAATGAAGGTGAAATTTTGATGAATCACCATTGATGTTTGAGAGAATTGCATACATGACCCAAAGAGGGGGATCTTGCGGCACTACTCAAGACATTGCATGAGAGACTAAATGAAAGGATTTTCCCATTTGATAATATATACTTTCTTTCGAAGATACCCCTTTCATAAAACACTCTTCCATTTGATTTTTTTTTTTTGGGAGAGGACAAAAAGAAGAGAATTGGCACCTGGTCTAGATTATAGAGTAAATAAAGTCATTACCACTCAATTAGGACCAAAGCAACATTAAATTCAAGAATACCACTAGATTTGGATGATTGGAAAAATGATTTTGTTTTCAGAGGCGATCAAGATAATATGGAGAACCTTTGACATCACAATGAATAATTAATCAAGGATAATCCCAAAAATATCATGAATGTATGACAGTTAAGATAAGCATATAGAGAGACAAATTGTAAGTATCTGATGAGCATGCTGACAAGACAGACACAAATTGGAAGCGTAACTATTCAAACAATTTAGTTCATAGTAGAAATGCTAATAGACCATCGAAGATCTTCATACCTTCGATTATCTAGGGCTTTAACGAATATGTCAGCTAGTTGTTTTTCAGTAGGCACAAAGTTCAGTGTAAGAATTTTAGCTTCCACTAGATCTCTAATGAATTGATGCCTAATGTCAATGTGTTTGGTTCTCGAATGTTGGATATGGTTCTTAGAGATAATAATTGCACTCATGTTATCACAATAAAAAAAAAAAGTGGATTAAGATATACCATAATCATTGAACATTTTTTTCATTCATATCAGTTGAGTGCCAACTCTCAGCAGCCACATATTCTGCCATGGTAGTAGATAAAGAGACACAATTTTGCTTGTTGATGTGCCAAGCAATCAAATTGTTCCAACATAAAAAGCTCCCCCTGAGGTACTTTTTCAATCATCAATGCACCCAGCCCAATCAACATCACTGAACCCAACCAGGTTTGTGTTGGTGTCATGAGTATATTGAAGTCCACAAGCAATGGTTCCACTCACATACTTGATGACCCTCTTAACTGCTTGCAAGTAAGACTCATTTGGGCAGCTTTGAAACCGTGCACATACCCCAACAGAAAATGTGATGTTTGGTCGACTAACAGTCAGGTAGAGAAAGCTTCTAATCATGCTTCTATATAGAGTCTGATCAACACCCTTGCCACTTGAGTCTTTGTGAATTTTGGCACATGTGCTCATGGGAGATCTAGCAGCTTTTAAACATTCGAGGTTAAACTTCTTCACCAAGTTCTTAACATACTTTGTTTAAGAGATGAAGATGTCATCCTTTTCTTATTTCACTTGAAGTCCAAGGAAGTAGTTTAATTCACCAACTAAGCTCATCTTAAATTCACTTGTTATCATATCGATAAATTGTTTCACAAGAGAATCATAAGTATACCAACAACTATGTTGTCCACATACAGTTGAGCAATCACAACATGAGATTTAACCTTCTTACCAAACAAAGTTTTATCAACAGAGCCACGAGTATAACCATGAGTAAGAAGATGAGAATACAACCTGTCATACCAAGCACAGGGGGCTTGTTGAAGATCGTAGAGAGCTTTCCTCAGTTTGTACACCCAATCTAGCTTGTGAAGATCCTCAAAGCCCTTTGGTTGTTCCACGTAGACCTCTTCATTAAGATATCCATTAAGGAATGCAGTTTTGACATCCATTTGCAAAAGTTTGAAATTTAAGTGGCATGCAATAGCACAAAGAAGTTTGACTGATTCAAGACGAGCAACATGAGTGAGGGTTTCATCAAAATACCTTCAAGTTGAGAGTATCCTTGAGCAACAAGCCTGACCTTATTTCTGATTACATTCCATGACTCATCAGACTTATTCTTGAAAATCTATTTGTGCCAATAACATTAGTGCTTGATGGACGATCAACAAGGGACTAGACTTCATTCCTCTCAAACTGATTCAAGTCTTCCTACATGGCTAGGATCCATTCATCATCAGTTAAAGTATCTTTGATATTCTTAGGCTCAATCTGGGAGACATAACAAACATTTACAATTTCATCAGCTATTTGTCTTCGAGTTTTAACGCCTTTGTCAATTGGACCCACAATTTCCACATCACGATGACCTTTGGTCCACTTCAGTTTGTCCTTAAATAGGACACGAGAGTTGTTCAGTGCTTGATTCACTCTCATTGTCACTTTCTGATACCACACTTGACTCACCAAAAGTATCACCATTATTCCTAGAAGAAGGATATAACACATCATCATTTTCAGTCGCCAAAGAGGATGGGACATTAGTGTCATCAATCTTGACATTTATGGACTCCATGATGGTTTTTATTCTCAGATTGAGAACTCTATAAACCTGACTTGTGTTAGTGACACACCCCGACTCAGAATGTCCACTAGAACCCCGAATCGAGCCATGCTGGCCGACACCTGGAAGGTGATGAAGCCATAAAGTGTGATAATGTATAAAATGTGAATAAATTAAAATCTAAAAGTGCCTAAGTACACTAGTGCGAGATGAGTGGGTTTGGACCCATTTCACGCATGATACAGAGAATAAGTAAAGTACAGTAAGGTAAGATAATGTTTATACCATCATAAGAAGTCACCTACACTGGGAGGTGCCACGAATCCTCGTCGATAAGGAACTCTGCTGCTAGAACCTGGAGGGGTAAAAAATAGAAAATGTGAGTGACTGAAACAAAACTCTTCAAACTAATTCCAACTACCAAAGATAGTAGCCCATCGCCGCAATACCTGCTTAATTTCTCAGAAAATAACAGACGTGACTATAAATCAAGACCATAACCAAAATGATAGTCTTACGGTTATGCTATGTCAATTATCTTAACAGGAATGAGTAACCCAGGTGAATTAAACCAATAAGAAATGGCATGTTAGCCGGATCCACCCATCATGTACGGTTGAATCAATATTTCATCCCATATATGCTAGCATCTCATCACATATCTCATCATAAATATATACTAGCATCTCATCATATATCACCACATTTATGCTAGCATTTCATCACATATCTCATCATAAATATATGCTAGCATCTCATCATATATCACCACATTTATGCTAACATTTCATCACATATCTCATCATAAATATATGCTAGCATTTCATCACATATCTCATCATAAATATATGTTAGCATCTCATCATATATCACCACATTTATGCTAGCATTTCATCACATCATAAATATATGCTAGCATCTCATCATATATCACCACATACATGCTAGCATTTCATCACATATCTCATCATAAATATATGCTAGCATTTCATCACATCATCACATATCTCATCATAAATATATGCTAGCATCTCATCATATATCATCACATTTATGCTACCATTTCATCACATATCTCATCATATATCTTGTTGATGCACAAAATCAGCGAAGACTTTGGTACAACAGAAAGTGTTAAGTTTGTGACCTTCGCTAGGTTGCTCCAGTTACTAGTGTGGATAAGTAAGTAAATGGATAGGGACAGGGAAACAAACACAAGATATATGTGGTTCACCCATATTGGCTATGTCCACGGAGTCGAGGAGTTCTCATTAATTGTGAAGGGTTTACACAAGTACATAGGTTCAAGCTCTCCTTTAGTGAGTACTAGTGAATGATTTAGTACAAATGACATTAGGAAATATTATGAGAGAATGATCTCTATTTATAGAAGAGAGTTTCTAGTTTCATTCTGACATTGACACGTGTCGTGTTGTGATTGGCTTATGATGTTGACATGTGTCGTGTTATGATTGGCTTCTGATGTCAACACGTGTCGCGCTATGATTGGCCTCCTGGTTGGAAGGAAACTCTTCTAGGTCCTTGACGGTATAACGTTGATTGGTGCTCAGTAGTTTCGGGATTGGTCAAGTATGGTACAAGCAGTGCTCCCCTAAGTTCGCGAGTGAGGGAAGCTCCTCGGTTGGGGACATGCAAGATCTAAGCCATTGAGTAATCACGAAACTTCTAAGTACCAAAGTGTGGTATCATTTTCACTTGCCTCATCTGTCTCATATGTAGATGTGACATTTTCTCTAGAAGTATTTTTCCTCCATCCAGGGGTGGTATCTTTAACCGATGAAGATGCACAAGGTAATGTATCAATTTCACTTGAAGCTTACTTGTAGTTTCATGCTTGGTCAAGTGCGATACAAACCCTATAGTAGGAGTCCCACAAGTTGCCGAGCTAGGAGATTTGCCGAAGAGGTAACAGACAAGGTAAGCAATCATACTTCCAAGCAAGCAACCTGGTTCGGAGGTTCGACTTCGGCTTCCGGTTGATTGTTCTCATTCTCCTTGTGTCGTAAACAACAATAAGGATAAGGAGAAGAAAATGGAAAAGAGATGATATGAGATGCTTTTGCTTTTGAAGAAGTAACTTTCCACAGGCTTATTCTTGAACTGGGCTGGAGGGTTTTCTGGTTTCCTCCAGAGTATAAGGCCGACTCAAGAATTTAAGGGTCAAAACAAGTTCATCAAATCTAGAGTACGTTCAACCCTGATGATATAGGATACTTTTGCTGTTGACAAAGTAGTGGATGTATCGGCACGTGTTCTGTTATGCTTGTCTCCACATGCTTCCTTGTATCCTTCTCACTTGCCCTATCTGTTCCTCAGGAAGATGTGGTATCTTCTCTTGAAGCATAAGATGTTGAAGATGAGTACTCGAGAGCAATGCCAAGTAAGTAATCAGGTAAGGGGTTCCAGGCAGTCGGTTCCTGACTGGAAGCTTGATTCCAAATGCTGACTGATTGCTCTCTTTCTCCTTGTTTTGCAGGTAAGAACAAGGCCAAAGGAAAAGACAGGGAAAAAGCATGATATGGGATACTCTTACTTTTAACCCTGATGATATGAGATACTCTTGCTCTAGTGTGGCTTGGTTGCAGAGGTATTATCGGGAGGAAAAAAAGCTGAGTATTTTGAGAGATTTTGCTGAGAGTGCTCTCTCGGATGTGAAGAAAAGTTGAGCAGTTTTTTTTATTTGCAGGTCTGCCTAGCTGTGGAGGATGGAGGTTAACATATATAAGAGTCTCCCTAACAACAAGTAGTAGTGTTATTCCTTTACCCTTATTGGTCATAGCAATGAAGTGGGAGCTGCAAACTTCATGTGTTTTAACTTTATCAAAGCACTTTGAAAAAGTGGTCTGTGGTATCTGGAAAGCTGATGTTGAGTGTGAAGATTGCAAACAAGCTTTATCCAAGGAAATCTGGCTTTCAAAGTTCGGAGAGAGATGCCTCTTCGGTTTTTTAACAAGCAATCCTGTCGGGGATCTGGCTCTCGAGATTCAGAGAACGGTGTCTCTTCGATTTTTGAGAATGCAATCCTGTTGGGAGTCTGGCTCTCGAGATTCGGAGGGCGGTGCCTCTTCAATTTTTGAGCGCGTAATCCTATTGGGAGTCTATTTTTCGAGATTATGAGGATGCACAAAATCAGCGAGGACTTTGGTACAACAGAAAGTGTTAAGTTTGTGACCTTCGCTAGGTTGCTCCGGTCACTAGTGTGAATAAGTAAGTAAATGGATAGGGATAGGGAAGTAAACATAAGATGTATGTGGTTCACCCAGATTGGCTACGTCCACGGAGTCGATGAGTTCTCATTAATTGTGAAGGGTTTACATAAGTACATAGGTTTAAGCTCTCATTTAGTGAGTACTAGTGAATGATTTAGTACAAATGACATTAGGAAATATTGTGAGAGAATGATCTCTATTTATAGAATAGAGTTTCTAGTTTCATTCTGACATTGACACGTGTCGTGTTGTGATTGGCTTATGATGTTGACACGTGTCGCGCTATCATTGGCTTCTGATGTCGACACGTGTCATGCTGTGATTGGCCTACTGGTTGGAGGGAAACTTTTCTGGGTCCTTGACAGTATAACATTGACCGGTGCTAAGTAGTTTTGGGATTGGTCAAGTATGGTACAAAGATATCTCATTGATGCGAAAATTAACTTAACACACAAATTTAACCCTCTTTTGACAATTGTAGTAATAATATAAGTAGGGATCGTTCTGGACCGGAGATTAGGAGGGCTTGCTAATAACGTCTAAACTGACTCAAAAACATAAAACTAAACTTAAAAACACTTAACAAGATTCACAAGACTCAAAGCAAACTTAAAATACTCAAAACAGCTCAAAACAACCAAATAAACTTAAACTAGACACTAGGAATAATTTTGGACAAAAATGGACTTTTACTTGAATCAAAACACTTAAAAACACAAACTAAAACAGATTTGAAACACTTTGAAACAAGAACTAACAGGGGGGTTTTGATTTGGATGAAGTTGTGAGAAACAAACAAGTATGAAAATCTAGACAGATTGTAAAACGAATGTGAGAAATAAGATGATGGATGGGATAGCAAAAGGCTTTTTCTCCACACATGACATGTATGCAAATAACTTGGTTTCCAGTTACTACTTCATTGAATTATGAATGACAATGCTCCAAATTAACCGTGACATCACTAGTTATCGGATTGAATGACATCATTCGACAACCCATAACATTCTTCAAAAGTTCCCTACATGACATCATAATAGAGATACAATCAAAGATCATTACGTTTAATGAAAATCATAAGCATTGACAAATCACTTGCAACTATGACATCATGTCACTCATGCTAGGAATTGAACTTAACGCAATCGTTTATAAGCGACCTTCACTACATGTGAATATAAGTTTGTAACGATTATGTGAAACTTTATTATATTCTAGCAACGAATTTATGCATGTCAATTAAGTGTCGACCCTTAATTAACAAATACAAATAAGTTATCAATCAAATAGTTAAGCCAATTGCATTCATGATTCAAGAGTTCATAACTAGAATTTATCAAATTATATTGCACACATAATCATGGCTTTGAAATCACCCCTAGCCAAGAGGGGTTTAGCCACTCATATTTACAACAAAACGAAAGGAAATGAATTTAAACATTAGAAACAAAAGAAAGAAAACACCTAAACGCTCCAACGATCCAAGTTGGACAGCAAACACGTCCAAGCACTTTCCTTCCCTTTCTTTGCTACGGCACAAGGTGTTGGTGAGTGTTTGAAGGTTTGTTTGTACGGAGGAATGGATGTGAAGATGAATGGATGTGTTTGGGTGAAGGTTGTGTTGAAATGGGAATGAATGATCTAACAAAGTACGAACTCAATTTATGTTACACACACTTCCTTTTATAGAGGAAGTGCATGGCAATGGAGGGGAACATGGAGTGGTGTAGCAATTGAGTGCATTAATGCATGAAATCTGAAATGATGGAGGGAACAAGGAATGGTGTAGCAATTTAGTGCAATGATTCAATGTAATGATGCATGAAATCTGAAATGATAGAGGGAACAAGGAATGGTGTAGCAATTGAGTGCAATGATTCAATGTAATGATGCATGAATCTGAAATGATGGAGGGAACAAGGAATGATGTAGCAATTAAGTGCAATGATTCAATGTAATGATGCATGAAATCTGAAATGATAGAGGGAACAAGGAATGGTGTAGCAATTGAGTGCAATGATTCAATGTAATGATGCATGAAATCTGAAATAATGAAGGGGACAAGGTGGATATGCATGGCATGGGTGGAAAGGTGAGTAAGTGGTGAATCAATAAGTGTAAGGAGGTGAAAGGATATTGTGCACATGGTAGACAAAGGAAAGGAAGTGGAATGATGCAACAAATGAGTCAATGGAGGGAACATGGATGATGATGCACGGCATAGGAATCCAAAGGGAGTGTAATGGTGTTGCACGGCAATGATGGAAAGGTGAATGGTAGAGTGACACCCTTTTGTGGATGAGCTTTTTGTCCTTTTTACATTAATTCTTCTTTCTCTTTAACACATTCCTAGCCTCTTTAGTCTTCAATTTCATCCATCCACCTTGCTCCATGCATGTGTTATTCATTCCAAGCCCAAAACTGCTCCAAAATGCACCAAAATGCATCTTATTGCTATATAAGGCCTATGGACCTACAAACACACGAAAATAGCTTAAAATACATAATTAACTAAGAAATAACAACATAAATGCATGAGAACAAGCTAACTTAGTCGCATAAATATGCTCCTATCAAATTCCCCCACACTTAGCTTTTGCTAGTCCTCGAGCAAAACAAAACAAACGAAACAAACAAAACACAACCTAGATCTTCCAACATTTGCCTCAGGGATTTTTAATGAAACATGACATGTTAAAAATCATCATTCCCACAGATTTAGGTCATCTTTACACTTGAGCACATACTTAATCATAGTCACCACTTACTAGTTCACAATTAACCCATTAAAACAATGTTTTGAATGTAGTAACATGCCTTAGAGAATTTTCTCAATTCTTTACAAGATACTATCTATTTTAACACACATTTTCTGACTACACACCCTACACTAGTATATGTGAGAAGATTGATGTAAACACGAAAGACTAGGACTCACATATGTTATAACAAAGAAAACAATTTTCTGGAGTTATTAAGCATGTTTAGATATGATCTCATGAATGGAATGCTACTACTTAGATGCGAGAACCAGTGACACCATATGCTCATACCAATTTCGAACTCCACAAATTGAAGCACACAACACTCAAGATTGAAGTCAATGGTTGTAACAGGGCTTGGGGGTAATGGCTAACAAAGAAAGGATAGGGATAACAAACGTTCTTAAAGCGATAGCAAGCAAAGCAATGAAATAGACACTTGGAAATCCTTTTAGAATGCAGAATCAACTTTTAAATGCAAAGGGAAGATTCATGCAACACTTAGGGCCGAATTCAATGTTTTGAACCCTTTCTTTAATAAACAACACTTTAGAGCTCTTTTTCATACTTTTTTTCAATTCTTTTTTTTTCTTTTTTTTTCTTTTCTACCCGTGCCTTATTAAGGACTTTGGCACACACACACACACATACAAGAATCACTTCCCTCACACTTGCTTTCTGCAATACATTGATAAAAAAGGAGTTCATTTTAAGTCATGCTTTACTATGCTTCAAGAATAAGGGTATGGATGGTCCTAAAACTAGGCTAGGTAAGGATAGTGTGGGTTAACAAAGAATATAGGCTTAACAAGGTTCAACGGGGTTAAACTTAAACACATAATGAAATAGGGGCACGGCAATTTGGCTTTGGTGGTCACTACACAACTTCATCTTGAATATGTGTTATGCAAATCAATAGCATGCTTTGAATGAAATAGGCATGAGTTCTAGCATTTGGAACTAAATGATGAAATGCCTTCTAAGTAGCAACCAAGCAAAGAATAATGAGATCATGCAACAACTTTAGAAAACAATGGTGCACAGATTATTAACTCTCCAAATAAACGTTTAGGCTTAAGTCTCCCAAGTTTGTAGCGTTCATTTGAGTTCATTCCTTCAAGCATGTTACAAAAACTGATTTTTCCTTTATGATTGCATGTGAATTCATAAATTATAACCACAACCAAGCATACACCAAAGAGTAAATCAAATTTTCATCCATGTTTATAACTCTTTTTAACAGTCATGTAATTAAAAACCAAATCCTCATCATTGTGTTGGAAAGTACCCTAAGACACAAATAAACACACAAAAACAACTCTTTTTGGGTTTTTCAAAACAATTTTTCAAATTTTTATGAGATTTTCGGATTTTTATGTCAAAACACACTAAAACACTCCAAAACAGCTTAAAAACACTTAAAAACAGCAAGGAACAACACTAGAAGTAATGGGTGATAAACTCCTATGAATTTTATGCAAAACAACTTGGTTACCCCCCACACTTAAATCAAACATTGTCCTCAATATTTCAAGCATAAACTCACACAAAAACAAGCAAACAAACAAACAACGAATAAACATAACAAGTATAGCAAAGTAAAAACCAGAGAGAGTAGAGTTTAAGAACGCAAATCTGGTTTTGGAGATAGATGATCTTGTTGACTTTCCACAGCTTTGATCTCGAACTGGTTTGGAATTCTGAGTGAGGAATATTATAGTTCCTTGGTTGTGCAGTCTGCATTCTTCTCTGCTTGTTTCTTCTGCACGGCAGGCAGACACGAGGTAGAGGTGATGGTCTGTTTCTTTCTTCAATCTTTCCAAGTGCCGACCATTTGCTTTCTTTCTCCTTGTCCCTAGCTGAGGATGAATTAGCACATTGTCTCCACATGCTTCGAGGTATCATTTTCACTTCCCTTATCTATTCCCCAGGCAGATGTGGTAGCTTGATGAAGCATAAGATGTTGAAAATGAGTACTCGAGAGCAAGGCTAGGTAAGCAATCAGGAAGGGGTTCCAGGCAGTCGGTTTCAGATTGGAAGATTGATACCAAGTGCTGGCTGATTGCTCTCTTTCTCCTTATCCCGCAGGTGAAAAACAACGACAAGGAGAATGACATAGAGAAAGCATGATATGAGATACTCTTGCCTTCAACCTTCATGATATGAAATACTTTTACTTTTGGTGGGTTGTTTGCAGAGGTATCCCAGGGAATAAGGAACACTAAGTGAGTCGAGAGGCTTTGTTGGGAAGGCATTCTCGGAGATGAAGAAGGGTTATGTATGTCTGCCTTGCAATGGAGGGTGAAGGTCGACATTTATATGAATTAAAAACCGGTACTATTCTTTCACTCTTGTTGGTAACTGTTGGATGATTGAATAATAATCTTCACGTGCTTTCTACGTCACCAGAAATCTTCGACAGATTGCCTGTAATTTCTGCAAGGTTGAGTGTGCATGTGACAGATGCTGACACGTCTGGAAAAGCAAATGCCTCTCTGATTTCTGAGCTTGCCCCTTCGATTTCTGAGCTCCATCGAGTGCAGAGGTTGCATGTGACAAGTGCGGACAAATCTAGAATAGAGGATGGCCCGTGGTTTCTGAGTAAGCCCAGCTTTTGAGAAAGCTAGCGCCTCTTCGATTTTTTAATTGGCCTCTTTGATTTCTGAGCTCGCCTCTTCGATCCCCGAAATCCCATCAAGTGCTGATTTTTATAGAGGATAAGCAGTTCATTTCTAAGCACACTTGAATTTCTGCCCGTAGAAACTCCCTTCATTACACTTCTAAGATCTCGATTTGTCCGACCTTTTCTTTCTTCAACACCTTTGAAAATGTCTAGCCCATCCGATCGTCGTTTTGACTTAAACCTTGGTGAAGAGGCATCCATGCCTTCTCCAGACAACATATGGCGCCCATTCTTCATATCCCCTACTGGTCATCTTACCGTTGAGGATTCGATAATGAAGAATGATATGACCGCTGCGGTGGTGGCCCGGAACCTTGTCACTCTCAAAGATAACGGACTACTTTCCAAACGGTCTGATGAGTTGGCTGTTAAGGTTTCTCTGGCTCTCAGTGTGCAGTGTGCGGGTTCTGTGTCTAATATGGCCCAATGTCTATTTGCTCGAACCCGTCAAGTTGAATCATTGGCGGCTGAAGTGATAAGTCTCAAACAGGAGATTAGAGGGCTCAAGCATGAGAATAAACAGTTGCACAAGCTTGCACATAACTATGCTACAAACATGAAGAGGAAGATTGACCAGATGCAGGAATCTGATGGTCAGATTTTACTTGATCATCAGAGGTTTGTGGGTTTATTCCAATAGCATTTGCCTTCGTCTTCTGGGGCTGTACCGCGTAGTGAAGCTCCAAATGATTAACCTCTGATACCTCCTCCTTTTGTGGCTTCACCGACTGCTAATGCTCCGCCGACTACTGAGACTTCTCCTAAGCAGCCTTTGTGAAGGCTCCCTTTTGTATTTTTCTGCCTCCTGTTCATTTTCAACGAATTTTAATGTAAAATACCTTGCATATCTGTCAATGTTCCAAAAATAAACCCATACAAAAAACAATTAAACAAGCAATAAATAAAAATGACAATCATGGAAAAATAAAATTGCAGAAAAGGGAAGGTTTTTAGGAACGCAAAACATGGGTTGCCTCTCAAGAAGCGCTTGCTTTAACGTCTTGCAGCCGGACGAAACTTCCTTCTAAGCTTGGATAGGGCCCACGGCACTGAGTGGGATTTCTTCCACAATTTGCCCCACATCACTCTTATAGTATAGCTTCAGGCGATGCCCGTTCACTTTGAATTCATCGCCGTTCCTTAAGCTTTTAACTTGGACTGCACTATGGGGAAAAACATTAGTGACAACAAATGGCCCAATCCACTTAGACCGTAACTTACCAGGGAATAATCGTAGATGGGAATTGAATAGTAGCACTTTCTGTCCAATTGAGAATGTTTTTCCTCGAATCATTTTGTCATGAAACGCCTTTATTTTCTCCTTGTAAATTCGTGCATTCTCATAGGCTTCGTTCCGTATCTCCTCAAGTTCATTCAGTTGGAGCTTCCTATTCATTCCAGCAGCATTTAAGTCCAAATTGAATGTTTTCACAGCCCAGTGCGCTTTGTGCTCCAGTTCCACAAGTAGGTGACACGGCTTGCCGTAGATTAGTCGAAATGGAGACATCCCTAGAGGTGTTTTGTAGGCAGTGCGATATGCCCACAGTGCATCTTCTAAACGCAAGCTCCAATCCTTCCACTTTGGCCCAATAGTTTTCTCCAAGATTTGCTTGATTTCTCTATTCAAGACTTCGGCTTGGCCACTTGTTTGAGGGTGGTATGGCGTGGAAACCCGATGCTTCACATTGTACTTTTTAAACAACGCCTCAATGGTGCAATTGCAAAAGTGGAAGCCTCCATCGCTTATGAATACCCTCGGCATGCCAAATTTGGAAAAGATGTTAGCCTTGATAAAATCTGCCACCACTCTAGAATCGTTAGTATGGGTGGCTTTGGCTTCCACCCATTTCGACACATAATCAACGGCTAGCAAAATATAAGTAAAACCTTATAAGGGCGGAAAGGGTCCCATGAAATCCATACCCCATACATCAAAGATCTCCACATTAAAGATGGGGGTTTGCGGCATTTGATCCTTGGCACCTATTGTACCTGTTCTTTGGCATTTATCACAAGTTATACAAAATGTTCTAGCATCCTTAAACAATGTAAGCCAATAGAAACCACTCTCTAAAACCTTAAGGGCTGTCATTTGGGTGCCAAAATGACCCCCACATGCATAACTATGGCAAAATGCAAGAATTGAATTAAACTCGGAATTGTGCACACATCTACGAATAATCTGGTCAGGACAATACTTCCACAAATATGGATCATCCCACACATAAAATCGTGCATCATTTCTGATTTTATCACGCTTGTATTTATCTAGAGTGCTAGGAACTTGTTTTGTGACCAAATAATTGACCAAAACAGCATACCAGGGCTCACTTACCTTTAGGGACAACAATTGCTCGTCAGGGAAGGTCTCTAGAATAGGTAAGGAGTCCTCCTCGTGCACCAAACGGCTGAGGTGGTTAGCCACCACGTTTTCACTCCCCTTTTTGTCTCTTATTTCAATGTTGAACTCTTGAAGTAGGAGCATCCAACGAATCAGCCTTGGTTTGGCCTCCTTCTTGGTGAAAAGATACTTCAACGCTGCATGGTCAGAATATACAATCACTTTAGTGCCAAGTAAGTATGAACGAAATTTTTCTAAAGCAAATACAACTGCAAGAAGTTCTTTCTTAGTGGTAGAATAATTCAATTGAGCATCATTTAGGGTCCGGGAAGCGTAGTGGATGACGTGGGGTTGTTTGTTCCTCATTTGGCCTAAAACAGCACCAATGGCATAATCGGATGCATCACACATTAGCTCAAATGGAAGGCTCCAATCTGGTGGCATGATGATGGGGGCTGAAGTCAACATGTCTTTAAGGGTTTTGAAAGCGGTCTCACACTCCTTGTTGAACTCGAAGTGGGAGAGGGTAAGTGACGTACAAGATCTATTTTAGATTTATCAACCTCAATCCCTTTTTCTGATATGATATGCCCCAAAACTATACCTTGTTTTACCATAAAATGACACTTTTCCCAATTCAAGACAAGATTAGTTTCAATGCATTGTTGTAATATTAGAGTAAGATTATTCAAGCATGCATCAAATGAGTCACCAAAAACACTAAAGTCATCCATAAACACTTCAATGATCTTTTCCACAAATTCTGAGAAAATACTTACCATACACCTTTGGAATGTGGCTGGTGCGTTGCATAGCCTAAATGGCATGCGTCGATAAGCAAAGGTACCAAAGGGACATGTGAAGGTAGTCTTTTCTTGGTCATCAGAAGCTATCACAATCTGATTATAACCCGAATAGCCATCAAGAAAACAATAAAATGAATGACCGGCTAACCTTTCCAACATTTGATCAATAAAGGCAGTGGGAAGTGATCTTTTCTTGTCGTAGCGTTAAGCTTCCGATAGTCAATACAAATTCTCCATCCGGTTTGGATTCGGGTGGGCACAAGCTCATTATCTTCATTTTTTATCACAGTGACTTCGGACTTCTTAGGAACAACTTGGATCGGCGAGACCCAATGCCTATCAGAAATTGGGTAAATCACTCCACAATCTAGTAGCTTGATGATTTCCTTCTTCACAATGTCCATCATGGGTGGATTGAGCCGGCGTTGTGCTTCCCTAAATGGTTTGGCTCCTTCTTCCAAGAGTATTCGATGCATGCAAGTGGTAGGGCTAATTCCCTTGATATCGGCCAATGTCCACCCAATGGCAGTTTTGTATTCCCAAAGCACCCTCACCAACTTGTCCTCCTCTTGTAAAGTAAGTGAAGAAGAGATGATGACATGCAGCGTCTCTTGTTCTCCCAAAAACACATTTCAAATGGCTCGGCAATGGTTTAAGCTTTAGGGAAGGAGGCTGGATTACAGAAGGAAGCAACTTGTTAGTCGAATTGGGAATTGAAATTAGGTTAGGAGACTTACCAATATGCCTTGGATTTGACTCTAGGGCAGCAACCATCTCCACCAATTCTTCTTGAATAGGCACGACAAGAAGTTCCTTGTTGTTGCCGTGTGCATGCCTAAGTGCTAACCCTTCATTTTTTAGTCTAATGCTTTACGTGAGAGTCTTTTCAAGTGCATCCTCACTCAAATCATCAAGGAATTCCTGCGCCCAAGAGTCAATCACATCAATAGAGAAACAAGAGTGACCATCATGAGGATATCTCATAGCATCAGAAATATTGAAATCAATAACTTCCCCATCAAATTCCATGGTCAATGTTCCCTTGAATACATCTATCTTTGTACGGGCAGTCTTCATGAATGGTCGGCCAAGTAATATTGATAATTGAGGAGAATGGTTCGAGTCTTCCATTTCAAGCACGTAGAAGTCCGCCGGAAAGACTAGGTGATTCACCTGCACTAAAACATCTTCCAAAACACCTTTTGGATACGCATTAGATCTATCGGCCAGTTGAATGATCACTCCATCATTTTTTAATTCTCCCAAGTTCATAGATGCATATATTGAATAAGGCATGACATTTATTGATGCACCTAGATCTAACATGGCAGATTCAAAGTGAGTATTTCCTATAACACAAGGAATTGTAAAACTTCCTGGATCTTTGCACTTAGGAGGTAATTTTCGTTGCAACACAGTTGAGACATTCTCACTTACCCTTACGACCTCTTTGTTCGAAGCCCTCTTCCTTGTAGTGCAAAACTCCTTCAAGAACTTAGCATACTTGGGGACTTGTTTAATTGCATCTAGAAGTGGAATGTTGACTTGCACCTTTCTGAATGTGTCAAGGATGTCTTTGTCACTCTCATCCTTCTTTGATTGCATAAACCTGCGAGGAAATGGTGCATTGGTTGGAGTGGAATTAGAAGTCATGGAATTTGAACCCAACTTACCTTTGGTGGTCGAATTAGGGTGTATAGGTGGCTGCGGTAAAGATTGCTCAATCCTTGCCGAGGGCAGGACTTGTTCTTTCTCTCAGATTGCATCTTTTCGTCCTTTTTTTATTGGATTTAGATGGGCTGGGATCAGATCCAGCTTCTTTTCCACTTCGCAGGTGATGGCTTTGGCAGATTCGAAGCCTCCCTTTGGATTCACATCCGTCGAACTAGGTAACTTACCTAGTTCTTTATTAAATTGCCCCATGAACTCAGCCATTTGTCCCATTTGTCTCTTTAATTCAGTCACCTCTCAAGCTTGATTTTGCACTTCCTTGGCGTAATTGTGCATATTTTTTGCTTGATTTTCCTGACCCTTCGCCAACGTAGTTAGTAACTGAATAACTTGAGCATTATCAAAAGACGAACCTGAGTTATTTTGGGCAGGTTACGTTTAGGGTTGTGCGGGTGCATACGGCATTTGATAGAATACTGGAGGTTGCTGTCTGAATGCACTTTGTTGTTGGGTTTGTTGGGGCTCCCTCCATTTGAAATTTGGATGATCTCTCCAACCTAGATTGTATGTATTCGAGAACGGATCATTCTTTGTTTAGTTTTGACTCCCAAAACCCACGGCGCTGGCAGATTCCCATCCTCCGTTCTCGATCAATTGAGGGCACTTATCCGTGAGATGTTCATTCAATGAACACATGCCACAAGCAGCTACACTTTGTTCTTTTGGTTTTTCAACCACCTGTGAAAGAAGAGTAGTAAGATTAGCCATTTGATTTTGAAGTTTGAAAATAACACTTACCTCATTAACTTGTTGTTGTCGTGGGTTATCTCTTTAACCAACGCCTTCATATTGTTAGGCATTCAATGCTTGGTTAGCAATTAAGGTCTTGGCAGCCATGGGTGTTTTGTCCACCAAAGCTCCTTCCGCTGAGGCGTCTAGCATTAGGCGTTCAATTGGTAGAAGCCCTTCGTAGAAATATTGAAGAAGAAGCTCATCCTTCATCTGGTGCTGTGGACATGAAGCAACAAGGGTTTCAAAATGCTCATAGTAAGTGGGAAAGGATTCACCTTGGTTTTGCTAAGTGCCACTAATCCTTTTGCGTAGTAGAATGACTCGAGAAGTTGGGAAAAACTTCTCCAAAAATGCCCATTTCATACTCTCCCATGATGTGACAGTTCCGGGGGCTAGCTCATACAACCAATCTTTAGCATTTTCCAAGAGAGAAAAGGGAAAAGTTTTCATTTTCAGAATGCTCCCATCAACATTCACAGAGGTCATGCTCGAACAAACAACCTCGAACTTCTTCAAATGTTTATTAGGATCTTCCAAGGACAACCCATGAAACTTAGGAATATGGTGCAATAAACTGGACTTTAATTTGAACTCGTCGGTCTTGTTTTGGGCCGCCCTTGGATATTGAATGCATAAAGGCAGAGCATTGTCCAATCCCGAAGCGGAAAGCTCCTTGATTGTTCGATTGTCTACTGCCATATCTTGGACTTCTTAAAAAATCCTCGCCGTGGCCTCCTCTTGCTATTCTACTTTGTCTTCTTCAAGATCTAGTGCAGGTTGAGATGGTTGAGGATCTTGTTGATTCCTTGCTCGTCTCAAAGTTCGTTCAAAATTGTCGTCAAAGTCAAAGATGTGCTTATGAACAGGTTGAGAATTTCGAGTCATAAACCACCTAAAATAAGAAAACAAGTAAAATCAGCAACTAGGAACAAAAACACATGAAAATAAACAAAAAGAAATAATAAGGGATTAGCAAAGTTGCTAATCCCCGGCAACGGCGCCAAAAACTTGATGCGAAAATTAACTTAACACACAAATTTAACCCTCTTTTGACAATTGTAGTAATAGTATAAGCAGGGATCGTTCTGGACCGGGGATTAGGAGGGCTTGCTAATAACCTCTAAACTGACTCAAAAACATAAAACTAAACTTAAAAATACTTAACAAGATACACAAGACACAAAGCAAACTTAAAATACTCAAAACAGCTCAAAACAACCAAATAAACTTAAACTAGACACTAGGAATGACTTTGGATGAAAATGGACTTTTACTTGAATCAAAACACTTAAAAACAGATTTGAAACACTTTGAAACAAGAACTAAAAGGGGGGTTTTGATTTGGATGAAGTTGTAACAAACAAACAAGTATGAAAATCTAGACAGATTGTAAAACGAATGTGAGAAATAAGATGATGGATGAGATAGCTAGAGGCTTTTTCTCCACACATGACATGTATGCAAATAACTTGATTTCCAGTTACTACTTCATTGAATTATGAATGACAATGCTCCAAATTAACCGTGATATCACTAGTTAACTCTTAGATTTTCCTTGTTTTATTGGATTGGATGACATCATTCGACAACCCAAAACTTTCTTCAAAAGTTCCCTACATGACATCATAATAGAGATACAATCAAATATCATTACGTTTAATGAAAATCATAAGCATTGACAAAGCACTTGCAACTATGACATCATGTCACTCATGCTCGGAATTGAACTTAACGCGATTGTTTATAAGCGATCTTCACTACATGTGAATATAAGTTTGTAATGATTATGTGAAACTTCCTTATATTCTAGCAACGGATTTATGCATGTCAATTAAGTGTCGACCCTTAATTAACAAATACAAATAAGTTATCAATCAAATAGTTAAGCCAATTGCATTCACGATTCAAGAGTTCATAACTAGAATTTATCAAATTATATTGCACACATAATCATGGCTTTGAAATCACCCCTAGCCAAGAGGGGTTTAGCCACTCATATTTACAACAAAACGAAAGGAAATGAATTTAAACATTAGAAACAAAAGAAAGAAAACACCTAAACGCTCCAACGATCTAAGTTGGACAGCAAGCACGTCCAAGCACTTTCTTTCCCTTCCTTTGCTACGGCACAAGGTGTTGGTGAGTGTTTGAAGGTTTGTTTGTATGGAGGAATGGATGTAAAGATGAATGGATATGTTTGGGTGAAGGTTGTGTGGAAATAGGAGTGAATGATCTAACAAAGTATGAACTCAATTTATGTTACACACACTTCCTTTTATAGAGGAAGTGCATGGCAATGGAGGGGAACATGGAGTGGTGTAGCAATTGAGTGCAATGATACATAAAATTTGAAATGATGGAGGGAACAAGGAATGGTGTAGCAATTGAGTGCAATGATTCAATGTAATGATGCATGAAATCTGAAATGATGGAGGGAACAAGGAATGGTGTAGCAATTGAGTGCATCAATGAGTGCAAGGAAGTGAAAGGATATTGTGCACATGGTAGACAAAGGAAAGGAAGTGGAATGATGCAACAAATGAGTCAATGGAGGGAACATGGATGATGATGCACGGCATAGGAATCCAAAGGGAGTGCAATGGTGGTGCACGACAATGATGGAAAGGTGAATGGTGGAGTGACACCCCTTTGTGGCTGATCTCTTTGTCATTTTTACATTAATTCTTCTTTCTCTTTAACACATTCCTAGCCTCTTTAGTCTTCAATTTTGTCCATCCACCTTGCTCCATGCATGTGCTATTCATTCCAAGCCCAAAACTGCTCCAAAATGCATCTTATTGCTTTATAAGGCCTATGGACCTACAAACACACGAAAATAGCTTAAAATACATAATTTACTAAGAAATAACAACATAAATGCATGAGAACAAGCTAACTCAGTCGCATAAATATGCTCCTATCACTCATCAATCATGGCTAGCATATAAGTCGGAGTCACCTTTAGTGACCTGTACGACATATTCATATCTCATCATATATCTCATAAATTCTACCACATTATATACTCACCTGAACTTACCTTAGCCTCCGCATTGGTGTGCAACACTGTGCAAGGTTGTACTAAATCACATACTAAAATGTAGACTAATTATGGGATGGCATTTATAAAACATAATCCCCAATTTCTCGTTTCCTTGTATGTTGATTTATAACCAACATTTATTCACCCAAAACATAGGGTTAAATCTCACGGTTTTCACCAGATTCCTTCACATTGCTCATTTTCCCAAACAAAGCTTTTGTCTCGATTAGTTAATCTCACTTATTGTATGGCTGTATCTAACGTCTTGTTAAACTGCCTACGTACCCTAAACAAGGATCAAGCCATTCGTAGTTCATATTAGTACTTCAAAGCATTGACAATAATTTTATGAAATAATCAATTTATAAACGTTTGAGGAGATGTCAATCTTATATATATATATATATATATATATATATATATATATATATATATTATAGAAGAGAAAAGACCTACTCACCTTAGGTCCACGCTACAACTCCCTCGCACGAATATCAAGACATCACAAACTATCGTCGCATGTGGCCAAGTATCAAATCACGTCTCAAAGTTCTTACCGATAGAAAACATAATTTACATAAAACATATCCTTAAGGACCTTCAAGAAAAATTTGAGACCCATTGACCAAGAGTCAACCATCGATCGAAGATCGACGGTTGGGTCCACAACCCTGTATAACTCGATCTGGAAGATTTGCATATCAGATTTCCAATCCTCAACTTCCAAAGACCCAAATTATGCTTCTAGAATAACATACTAAAATTTCATTATGATCCAACGGTCGGATCTCTGTCAATTGCCCAAAACCAAGTGGCGGTTAACATTTATTTTATAAACTTACAAATCCAATTCGGGAAGATCTGTACGTCAGATTCCTGATTCGTAAGTTTCTATGGTTCTCAAATATTACGTACTATAATGTCTTAAAGTTTGGTGATGATCCAACCGTCGGATCGTCGATTACTATCCTAATCAAGTGGTGGACCTTAGTGAAACTTTGCCGGATTTTGCAAATTTTGCAAATTTCTTGGGCGATCTTTGGAACTCCATATCTCACTTGTTTTTCAACCAAATTTAACCCATAATATACCAAATCGAAGCTAGAGAAATTTAGAACAAAATTATACCACTTGGAGTCCAAATGGTGGCCAAAGGTGGTCGGAAAATGGTCTGAAAGACGGCTGTCCACTGGAAAATTGGTAACTCGCCGGAATTTCTGGGCAACCTTTCAATGTCCATACCTTTGTCAATACTCAACAAAAATAGGTGATTCAAAAATGGAAATCATAGTTCTCGACGAGAAAAAGAGATTGGTACCTTACCCGATGGCTAACTCGTTATGGTTTAGCCGAAAAATGCCCCGAAAGTCGCGGAGATCGCCGGAAACTGGGTAACCTTAAAATCGTTATAACTATCTCATTTCTCCACCAAATTAAATGATCCAAACATAAGAATTCATCTAAAACATGAGGAATCGATTTATACCTGCTACTAAGGCCAATTGGGCCAAGAAACACCTCAAATCACCACGAACCGTACGAAACCCTTGAATTTGGGTGTGCTCCATTAGACCTCGAACGAACTCCGACGCCCCAAAACTTGTTTGGGCTTTATTCCAGACTTCATGAGGATGCTATAGGTGGTGGTAATTGGTGAAAATAGTTTCAATTATAGGAGAATCGATGGTAAAGGTTTCCCACACCCACCGGTGCAGTTTTCATACCTTCATGGCAAAATTTCTACAATTTTGGGTTGTAATGGGTAGAAGGAAGGTCGTGGAACATTTTCCAGGGGGTTAGATAATGTGGTTCACAGGAAAAACCGAGAACAAGCCACCGGAGAAGATGAAAAGGATTAGGTCGGGTCAGAAAATGAAACCGGGTTGACGGATCCCCCGCTCCCCTCTTCTCTCCTTTTTTCTCCTTTCCTTTGTTTCTGATTGGGTCATCCTAACTCTCTCCTCTCCCTATTAGTCATACACTTCTTCTCATTTTTTATTTTATCTTCTTTCCTTTACATCTCCACCATCCATTCCTCGTTTCCTTTAATCTGGGCCACCCACGTGGCACTCCAGATTTTCCGCTCAACAAAATTTGAAATTAATTAATTTACTAAAATATCCTTAACTTTAAATATTAATAACTCTTTCATTATAGCTCCAAATCAAGTCTCGTTTGCACCCACACGTCTGTAGCGACAAGTAACTCGAGAATACGCCAACAAAATGAGTCTCACATGACACGACGCGGTAGTCAATACAAGTCAACACTTTGCCTCGAAGGGCATCTTCATAACTCATGTATTAAAATTATAAAATCATTATCTTTAGGGACAGGTTGTTACAGTTAGAGTACCCCAAAAAGATTCCTTCATCACTCTTAATATCAAACTTTGCTAGATGTTCACGATCACGCATAATGTAGCAAACACTCCCAAAAACTTTGAAATACTTTACCATTGGCTTCTTACCCCGCTAGAGTTCATAAGGAGTCACATTAGTGCCAGGTCTGAGGAATATTCGATTTGAGATGTAGTAAGTAGTGTTTATGGCCTTGGCCCAAAAGTGCTTTACCAAGTTTTTGCTGTTAAGTAGCACCCTAGTCATTTTTATCAAAACATGATTTTTCCTTTCCACTACACCATTCTGTTGAGGGGTGATTGGAGTAGAGAATTTATACTTGATGCCGTTTGTTGAACAGAAATCATCAAAGTGAGCATTCTCAAACTCGGTTCCATGATCAATTTTGATTCTGACTAGAACAAGATGGCTAGACATAGATTCATTCAACATTACTTTGTACACAATGAGAAACTGTTGGAAGGTATCAGATTTTTCCCTTAAAAAGCATACCTAAGTGAATCTAGAGTAGTCATCCACAATTACCAAGATGTAATTCTTGCCACCAAGAGATAAGGTCCGAATTGGTCCTACAAGATCCATATGAATCAATTGAAGAGGCTTAGTTGTTTCAATGTCAGCCACTTTCTTGTGAGCCACCCTAGATTGCTTTCTTAATTGACATGATCCGTAAACATAAGAGTCAGAAACAGAAAGAGGTGGCAGCCCTGTCACAACCTCATGTTTTGACAACTTCGTGAGCCACCCTAGTGTGCTTCTCATCTTTTATGCCACAATACACTAGTTTCATCAGTAGCTTTATGACACTTCGAGTATTCAGCAACTTTAAAGACATCAAGAATGTAGCAATTGTTTCTAGATCTTGGGAGTACAAGCAAGTTCTTTCCATGTTCATCCACAATCAGACAACCTCGTTTTGAGAAGCACACTTTATCAGCCACATCATCACACAACTGGCTAATGCTAATGAGAATTGACTTCAACCCATCAACATAGTTAACATTTTCAAGCTCAGGTAATCCAAAGATCTTGACATAATATTTTCCTATAATTTGAAACTTGTCTCCACCACCAAATACAACACCACCGCCAATAAATTAAGCAAGAGATGAAAAAGCCTTCTTGTCTCCAGTCATGTGATGAGAGCACCCACTATCAAGATACCACATATTTGGTTTGGTAGTAGATAAAGCATTTAGAACAACAAGGCATCTATTTGAGTCATTTTCAACCTACTTCGAACTTTGCTTAATATTTCCAGATGAAGAAGAATGAACAAGCTAGACAATTCAGTTAACTTTGATGACCAGACGATCCACCTGATCCTTCAGTAAATTGGTTTTTTTAGGGTACCATTTTTTACATTTTGGACGAATGTGTGCCTAACTTCACTGTAGTGATGACATGTAGGAACATGTCTTGTCTTTGGACATGGTTTGACTTTATGAGATATAACCCTAGATTCTCTCACAAATTTTGTTTTGGTGGGGATATAACCACTTTCTACATAACCAAGACCACTTTTGTCACCATGTAGTTTCCCAATACTCAGCATCTTGTCAATTTATTCAGCCCCAATAGTGAGATGAATAACTTTATCATTTGCCTCATTCAGATTCAAATAGATGTTTCATGTTGGCCTCATGATACATCACATTATTTGCCTTCAATGCATGAATTTGATTAATCAAGTTCTCTTGAGATTCTAGCAAGTTTTGAACCTGAGCTTCAAGAGCAGTAATAACATCATTTTCAACTTTGTCATTGCAATTAGAAGCCTTCTCATTCAACTCCTCGACATGGGTCTCAAGATGTCCAATTTTTTCATCCAGTTATGTTCTGACTAGATGAAGAGACTTGTTTTCTTTCTGTAACGCAACAACCTTCTTAGTGAGCTCAATCTTCTCCACTTTTGTAGTATAAGTCTCATCAAAGAGAGAATCATACTTGATGCATAATTCATTATAAGACATCTCCTCATTGACATTTAGAATAGAATCATCATCACTCAGAGATACTTCCTTAATTGGAGCAACAACAGCAACAAATTTTTCTTTATTATCAGATGACTCATCAGAATGCACAGAACCTTGATCATTGTTATCACTCCAAGAAATCATCATCGTTTTTTTTTTTTTTTTTTGTGCTTTTGACCAAGGAGTTTGGTGTTGGTATAATTAGTAGCACGGTGCCCACTTCCCCCACATACAAAGCAGGGAACAAGTACTTTTAACACACCTTTGTATCATTTTCGAGTGAACCCTTTGTGCTTCACTCCAGTAGATTGTTTTTAACGATTGTTTGATAACTTACCAAACCATTTAGAATCATTTCTTTTGTTTTTGAGAATTCTTCTGAATTGTTTGACGAATAGGGCAAGATCATCTTCCGAGGCATGTCTACACACATCACCAACAACCTCACAATTCTCAACACTTTTGAAGGGCCACTTCTTTTCTCTTCTTGGAGTCACTTTCATCCATGTCAAGCTCCATCTCATAGGTAATGAGCTTCCCAACCAATTTTCTAAGCTTGATCTTATTTAGGTCCTGAAACTTTTGAATGACAGCTTTCTCTGCTTGAAATCTCTTGGGCAAGCATCTCAAAATCTTTTAAACAACAGTTGTTTCTTCAATAGGCTTCCCTAACCCCAATGCTTTATTTGTTGACATTTCAACTTTTTCAAAGAAGACCGAGAAAGTCTTAGACTCGAGCATTCTCAAATCTTCAAATTTTGAAGAGGTCATTTAAAGCTTTAAATCTCTCACTTGTTTATCACCTTTATGAAGAATTCAGAGTTTGTCCCAAGCTTGCTTGACAGTTGTGCAATATTGAACATGAGCAAACTGATTAGACGAAATGGAAGAAATAATTGAATTCTTTGTTTTCCTATTAGCCATGGCTGAAACAATTTTTCCTTAAGTCCATTCACCTTTTGGTGTAATCATAGACTCTCCATTGACTAGCCTTGATGGAGCCTTCCACTCAAGAGTGAGATAATCAACAACTATAAGATCTTGAGCCTCAAGGAATATTTGAAAGTTCTCGTTCCAAGCAGCATAATTTGTACCATCAGAGAATGGAGGTGTATTGCACGAGCCACCGACATGATCATGATCCATGGTGAGATTCCACCCAATACCAGCAAATCCCACATATCACTTTAAGTATATCTAAAGTAAGGCTCTGATACCAATTAAAATTGGTACGAAGTGGAATATTTTGTATATAAAAATTATAATCCACTGGATAGATTAGTCAAGCCCGCTAGTCAACTAAGATAGATTTGTTAGTCCATAAATTTGAGATTCAAATACCAATTTCAGTTCACAAAAACTATCCTAGTCAGCAAGGCTGTAAATCGTTACAAGTTATTAATGTGTCAAGTGAGCATGACAGTGAGCACAAACCAATGAAATGTTCAAAAGATACATTTACCATGTATGTGTATGTGAGATGTGTGACATAATAAAAATAACTTGAACACAAGATATTTTTTACTGGAAAAACCCACCTCTGGGTTAAAAAATCAGGGAGTCGCCATTGAGTCCAATCCACTAGTGTAAACAAAGGTTCATACAAAGACCACATAAACTCAATTCCTAGATCCCTAGTTATGAAGCAGCTTTACCTTTGTGCAACCTTACTTTACACGAGACAGACTCATTCGATCTTCATGAAGTGGTAGCTCATCTTGAGCTCATTGCCTTATGGCACCGAGATCAACACGATCAATGATGTGATATGATTTTATGATATACACATGAAATCTGGATTCAAATGGCCAGTCAGATTCTCTAATCAAATAGTTGAAAGATGAATCTAACTTGAATCCAAAAGCTTTGTCTAAAATCGAATTTAAAGCTTAAAACTAGACCAAGACTTAAATGAAAAACCTTAAAATAATGCTTAAGGAAGGTTTGGCATTTAGGGTTCATAAATGAAGAAGATGCAAGCTTCAAGCCTTTAAGGCAACTCTCTCTTTCTAAAACTAAGTTCTAAACCCACAAAGAACAATCTGCAACCCTAGAAGCAAATATACCTATGGAAATCTGATTTTCCATCAACCAACTTGTCCCAATGACACTTGTCGGCTGCAAAAGAAATATAGGCAGATCAATGGCATAAATTGACTATAATCAGAAAGGTGTTGGTCAGCCCATGTGGGTTGTCTTAATCTATGTGCCTAAACAACTCAAAGTCAACGCGCAAATCTGATTAGACAATCAAACTAGACAGAATGCAACACAAATAGAGATATGAAAAGCACATGCATGAACAAACCTTTAAGTTGAAATGTGTCATTTATTGAACATTTACTCCAACAACAACATGCCATAATCTGAGTATATTCTAAAGTTAGATTGACCATGTGTGATGTTCAATTACAATATTTGACAAGAAAAGCCAAACACTTAAAGCTAGATTTTACAAAAACGCATCAAGCAACTAAATGGATAAATTTAAAAATTATTTTAATACAAAAATACAATAATGACATGCAATTTAACTTAACAAAAAATGCTAAGGAATGTTCAAAACCCTTTAATCAAATTTTAAAAAGGCACAAATATTTAATCTATATGATATAGAAAATGTGTAAAGAATTTTAATTTTCTTTTATATTAAAGACATAAGTATGGTAGCCAAATTCGTACTCAAATTTATATGAATGTGACTTTTATATTTTCCATTTACACTCTAAGGGTGTGTTTGTTTGGGCTCACTAGCTCTCATTGGACTAGATAGGACTAATTGTTAGTGCAATCTTGTGTTTGTTTGACAGAAGGATTATGTTTAATGGGATTAAGTCGGACTCGCTCCGACTAATCCCTTCCTTAGAAGTTCTTAGCGAGAACCCTCCAATATCACCGGATTGCTAAGACCATCTACGAGACTACGAGACAGTTGCTTGGTCATCCTGTTTGTGCTCGTTCTACTCCCTCATCCTCGTCCTGCTTTTTCCTCCTGCTCGCTCATCCTTGTTCTCGTCAGGTAAATTTTGAATCTGACAATCAATTTCTTCAATTTTGTTTTGTTGATTGTAATTATTATTGGGTTTTGATCTATTTCGTTGTTTTGTGCTTGAAATCTCTGGAAATTTTGAATTTCTAGCACAAAAATTGGGTGCGTTTTTGTGGGTTTGTGTTCTATGATTAGGTGCGTTTATGTTATGTGATTGAGTGAGTTTTTGAATTGATTGCTACCCAATTTATCTGCTATTGTTCCTTCTATGAACTAATTGCTAAGTTTTTGTAAGTTGATTGCAATTTTTTCTTCGTTCCTGCTTATTGTTGTTATTGTGGTTTAATCTTATCCAAAATTGTCCGATTTGGTTACATAAAAATCACCATTTTATAGCCTTTTTTTTATATATTGTTCTGGGCTTCCTAATACAGAAAGCACCCATGATTGATTTTTATCTTGGGTGATATTTTTTATTTGATTCTTGAGTCTTGACGTACATACACAAATTCCTTTGTTGTTAATATTTGACATGAGTACACTGGGTTTGGTTGTTGAGTTCATATTTTCTCAGATGTTTCATTCCCATCAAATATCAACCTTGAGGTCATATGAAAAGCTATCTACTTTGTGACTTCCACTCATCTTGCACCCCCTTCCCACCTATCTTGACTTCTAAATGTCATCTTGATTTTCTATCTTTTACATTACAAAATCAGTCAACTACACAGGTTTATATGGTTTAAAGCATAAACCTGAGGTTTTCATATAAATTTACAAATGAATTACAAGAAGAAAGATAGCTTTTCTCAACTACAATATAATAACAACTAATGTTCTTTGTCATCCACACATGTTTGCATAAATGTCATCTTGCATTTATGTAAACCAATAAACCTGAGGTTTATTTTTATTTTTGAATGATTTGTATTTTGTTTCTTGGTGCATTGATATTCATAAGATGAGGATGCTGATTATTTTTATTCTTGCTTATTTCTTACTCTTCAGCTGCCATTTGATTTGATTGAAGCTTATAGTTTATCACTTTGGATCACTTCTATCTGTTAAAGTGTTAAAGATGCTCCACTAACTGTACAGCCTGGACATAAGGAATGTTACCATGGATAAAACATTCCTTGACAGCTAGGTTAGCATGTGAAGATGTATCATTGTTCTGGACAGCAAGGTCACTGCATGTGTATTCTGACAACTGTATCGTGGATAGCAAGGAAGCCACTTCCATTGCTTTTGTTTATTGCATATGTGTGTAATAAAATGTATATAAACTCTGCTGCAATTGTAGTAGAATATCAATTCAAAACAGATATTGGACCCAAGTTTAATATGGTATCAGAGCGGTTCTAATCCTTGCTCTGCTCTGCCTTCATTCTTCCGCTGCCATAACCACCGTAGCCCCCCCTCCATAACCACTACATATCTCCCATAAACACCATTGTCAACACCATGACAGACTCAACCCAAAATACCAAACCTGATAAGGAATTCTCAGACCCATACACCATACACCACTCAGATCATACGGGGCTTATCCTGGTTTTAAAACACTTGACGGAAACAACTATAGGCAATGGAGTCGTACCATGCGCATGGATCTCAGCGCAAAGAACAAGATTGGGTTCATTGATGGAACCATCAAAGCTCCACCACTCTTAGACACAAAGTATACAACTTGGAAAAGATGCAACGACATGGTCACATTGTGGATTGTGAACTCAGTTCACTCGGACATAGCCAGCAGCATCATGCACACCGAAATTGCAGTTGCAGTTTGGAACGATCTCAAGGACAGGTTCTCACAAAGCAGTGACTCAAGGATCTACCAAATTCGACAAGAAATTGTCAAGAGCAACTTTCAGTTTCTGCCTATTACACCAAAATGAAGGCCTTGTGGGACGAGTTAATGTCCTACCATGATCCACTTGTTTGCACTTGTTCAGGTTTGAAGGGGCTTACTGAACGGGAAGAGAAAGAAAAAGTCATGCAATTTCTGATGGGACTAAATGACTCTTACTCAACTATACGAGGCTCGGTTCTGTTAATGAGCCTACTGTTGGAAATGTGCCCTAAAACCAATCATATGATGATACTTTACGGACATTTCACAAGTTAAACTAATGTAGTTTAAATATAAAGGGCAAAGATTATTGTTTTAAGCCGTTTCATATAAATGTTATATGCTTAAACGATAAGTCCATGGAATATGTGATTGGGAGAATGCAATCTAAAGAAGTTAGATTCATGAGACCATTCTTTCGTATACATATCCTAAATGTTCCTGATCATAGGATTGCCAATTGGGCATTAACAGTCCGTAAGATCAATATGTGATGTGTCTTCTCTCAGGGAGAGTGACTAGTCTCGAGTCATTGGTGTGTGTGACATCAAGACAAGTACGTAGGTGCTCAATAGAGAATGAGTTGACTGAACACGATCAACGAAGAGTTCTCATATTCATGTCACATGAGAACTCATGGTTGGGATAATGCAAAGTAGTCCTTTGACCTGAGGCATCATAGTTGTCTTGTGGTTAAGTCCTTGATCTTTGATTATGTCAAAAGTCACTCCAAAAGGAGGGTGTCCACGGCATAGTTGGGGTTAAGCCTCTTAGCCATGGAGGCAAGTGAATGCGCAACAAGGGATCTCTAACCTTCAAACTATTTGAGGGAGAATACTCTATGATATGATTAAGAATCTCTGGCCAGAGTATGAATAAGATTTAGGAAGTCGTTCCAAATCACATTCAAGGTAATCATATAAGCACACGAATCACATTGGATAGTAGACATGAATAAACTATCAAACCAAATAATGTGGTCAAGAGTATTGTATTAGAGAAATACCGTATTGCATTTGTAATCCTAAACTGAATAGGTTCTCCACCTCTTCTGATTAGCTTGGGTAACCATGATATGCTGCTAGGTGTCACTCATGGTTTGTGGAAGCCCTAAACATGTATAATCACTAAAGGGAGAATTGAAAGTAAGTTTCAATTCACAATCGATTTGAAATGGTTTTAATCGCCCACTGCCTCGCTAAAAGGAACCTAATGGATCGTACACCGTGTAAGGTGGAGATTGAAGAAACAAAAGAGATGAGTAAGGATAATTAAATGGTTTAATTATTTATGGCAAGGATTAATTAATATGTTAATTAATCAAACGAATAAGTTCGTTAAAGACCACGGGTTTAGTTATGGGCCTCAAGGCCCAATGGGCTTCGAACGTCAAGCCCATTGACTTAAGTTGTATGACAACTTAATGACTAATAATTCACAAAGGCCTTAAAAGCCCAATGAAACCCTTAAGGCCGGCCATTTAGTTAAAGGAGTGGATTTTGGACTTATTTACAAGTTTGCCACTCCAAGGAATTAAGGTATATAAAGAACTTTATAGCCAAAATTCATTAAGGGTTTCTTTTGGAGAAAATTGGAGAGAACATGTCTCTCCCTTTCTCTCTAAAGAGGTCGGCCCCCTTGGAGGGATTAGCTAGTAATCTTTCTCCTCCAAGGTCACTCATTTCCTCATCAATCTTACCTTGGTGTGGAGAGGTTCTCAATTTTGGGAACTTGGAGAACCATTTCATCCATCCAAATCCATAGATCTAAGATGCAAGGAATGAATGCCCTCTCTTTGGGTGATTAGCCTTTGCTTATGCAAAGAGGAATCTACAAAGGTATAATTTCTCAACTCACTTTGATTTGAGTTGAGTCTTGGTTCACCAATCTACTAGGTTTGAATTTCATGGTTAATGTTTTGTTTTTAAGTGCATGCAAGCATGATTCCGCCTTTAATTGTTAATTGCATGCTTATAGATGTTGCTTAAATGAACATGTTTTTCACAAATCTTCCTTCAAGTGGTATCAGAGCCAGGTTTAGTAGTTGGTGAATCCTTTTGGGTTTTGTAGTTCATAGTCTTTGATTTAAATGTTGTAATATGTTACAAGCCTTATTCTTGCTTCTTTGAATGTAAATTTTGTTGGAAAATTTGCCATCTCAAATGTTGTAGATGTAGTTCATATGAGCATGAATATTGGAGCAAAAATTTGGTGCCATGTTTTTGGGGATTTTCGGCCAAATCCAAAGGGTGATTTTTTGGGTTCTTGTTTGACTTGTTAAAAGTGTTTTCAAATAACTTTTGGAACCCCTATGTACCCTAGTTTGGTTATATGTTATTTCCCTTAAGTTTGAGTGGTTTTGGGATTTCTTTGGATGAAAAATGTTCATGGAGCTCTTATGGGTTTTTCATGAATGTTCTTCATTGTTTTGACATTTTAGCCAAGAACAAAAAGTTTGGTGTTTTGATTCAAAGTTTTGATTTATTTCATAAAGTCTTTGTTTTGTGCTTTATCAAATGTTTTAATGTGATAGAAATTGTGTAAGGTGATAGAAATGGTGATGGGTGTGTAAGAAGTACTTCTCTTACACACACATCACTTGCATGACTTTATGTCATGCACCACTTGCATGAATTAATGTCACACTTATCTTGCACCACTTGCAAGGCTTTATGACTTTGAAAAAAAATTTCAAAATTTTTGTGGACTCCTCTCCCAAAACCGGCCCTCCCTCAAGTAGGGTAATTTTGGGGCTTTTATGCAATTACATAAAGTTTTGATACTTTTGTGTTTTTTCACTTTGACCCAAAAGTTTACGTATTTACGTAAAGGCCCAAAATCATTAAAGGACAAATTGTTTTGTTCCTTTAATGAAGTTTTTCAATTTGTTGAAATTTTTGGGTTCTAGTTGTGATTACATGAAGTAGTGGACTTTTGTGTTTTTACAAAATGAGCTCAAAAGTTTAAGTTTTGCAACATAGCCCAAAGGTTGAGGTTATTGCATTTTGGCCCAAATTAGGTTGAGAACAAAATGGTTTTGTCTCTTTAAATGAGAATTGGATTTTCATTTCATTTAGCTCCATTTAAATCAATTCTATGGATACAAAAACCAAATGAAAATGTTGCATTCAAGTTTAATTGGTTAAAGCGTTAATTGATTAAAGAAAGGGTGATTATGAACCTAAGCCTAATATAATTGAGCTATGTGAAAGGCCGTTTCAAATTTGTTTGAACCATGGGAATGTGTAGATTAGATTTTGGTTGTGATTTGATTTGATCAAATGTTGTAAAAGAGCATAAGCTCTTCTTTACTTTAAAGTAATTTGTTTTATTCAAATGTTGTAAAGAGCATAAGCTCATCTTTACTTTGAAGTACTTCTTTCTTACTTTATTTGATATGCATGAAATTGAAGTAGTTGGGTCCAACGCCCCTAAGACAACACGCCTTAATGTGATTAAACGCGTAACTAAAATCAATCACCATCCCTAGACCGAGATTCAACACTAGGCTCGTGTTGAATCTAAACAAAGGTTCATAGTCATCCTAAGGCCCTAAGGCAACTATATAGTCCATCAAATGAATGCAAAGTTTATGTTAGTAGTATCATATACTCTTGCTTTAAAAACCGTTTTATAAGCATAGTGGGAGTATTATATACAACTAAATTCAATCAAATGGACCAATAGTTGTAATAGGATCAAAATTGTTTTAATAAAGATTAAAATGAATATTTAGATGTGATGAGACCTAAAAACCCTCAACCAAACCATTATTAAGTTGAGAAGCGTGAGAGTGCTTTGAACACTCTTTCGTGGCCTTCCACCGTGGTAGGCTCCAATCGTTTATGACTTGTACACCGCCTTCACCCTATCATGGGGGAGTGCAAAGTGCATGCTTATACTCAGGAGGAGTCTATATGCATACTTGATGATGTGAGACGTACGCAACGAGAATGATCAATATCATATCATTGTGAGGTTGTTCTTGAACCCCTACCCGAACTTGCATGGTGGGAATGACTTAACTAAGTGCAATGGAACCAATATCATATCATTGTGAGGTTACATTCTCTAGAGGCCAAATAAGATGGGTACTTGCAAGAGATGCAAATGAGTAAGCGTACTCTCTCATTATTATTAATGCTAGCCAATATCATATCATTGTGAGGTGGGCTTGGTAGTAGTGAGTCTCCCATACCCTACTAAGAGTTTCCTCCAAAACTCTCGAATTCCGATGAGGGATATGGAATTTGCCAAAAATAGTGGGTGGTGCTATTTGATTTAAAGACCCGGATCAAATGGCTTAAAATCAATAAATTTATATTCGTTATGTATTAATTTACCAATATATTTGCAAACACTATCCAACACTTGACAAATAAAAGCCGAATGCTTTAGTTTCCGGACTTGGTACAACAATCCCAAAGATTGTCTTAAATGGATTGCATATGTACCTAAGTAGTCTCATCCTCACAATCTTCCTATTGATAATGTACCATTGGAAGAATATGTTAGATCAGTCTATCATAAGGAGGACAACACTTTTAATGTCATAATTCTTCACTTACAAATCGTTGTATGAAGAAATAAGAGTTGTTTTGAACAACCCTTAGTCAATGCAAACATTAGTGCTTGTTTCTTTGTTAAATGAACAAGGAACTTTAGAAGTAAGCACAAGGGCATGGACACTTTATGTGCCATGATTCTTCACTTACAAATTGTTGTATGAAGAAATGAGAGTTGTCTTGAACAACTCTTGAAAGTTTGTAATTATGTTTAGAACATAATGGTTGGTTGACAAAAAATAGTCCATCAACATGGACTTATGATGATTTTGAATCATTGAGTGTTGAAGTGTTAAACCACTTCTAGAAACGGAAACTAGGCAAGGACTTCACCTTTGTGTCCCTATCCAAATGGTTCACTAAGTTTATTGTAAACTATATAGTGAACAATAACCACACGCTCTCCAAATCGTTTGATGTGTATAACACAATTGAAATAAGTTTCAAGAGAGATAGTGGGAGTTTAGGGACCATGACTATTGTAGTCAAAGGAGAAGTCAAATGAAGAAGATAAAATTAGATCCAAGGGAACAAACTTTCTTTATGAAATGATGGACATTGGAAGGGGTATTTGCAAGAAATGTCTTGCAAGTGTCAAGAACACACCTTTCGAAGGTGTTGTAAATTGTTCTTGAATAGTTCAAAACAGTTGATTCTTCTACTTGAATGCTTGATTCCGTATTAGTAACTATGTTTTACAATCGTTGTAAAAGTGTGAATAATAAGAAGTAGAAGATATATGAGAGAAGAAAAAGGTGCTTCACATTCGGAACGTGAATAAAATAAAGATCTCTGGGAAAGCAGATAGTACTTACTTCCTCATATGAACTACCAAAGAAATTGGAAAAACCAAAGATTGTCTTTACATTCCAATTTTAAGGAACTTAATTCCGTCACTATAGTAGAGATGGATGAATGTTTTGTTTGACAAAACATTGTTCTTTATTAAATCAATGATTGGATTATAGTAATCTAATTGATTGTCTCTATAGTAGAGATGATATGGTAGTGTTAACTGTTTAGAATATAAGGATGCTTAAAACCCAAAAGGTTGCAAGATAGTGACTAATCCCAACTGAGTTGTGCTACCTCTAAAAACATAAATTACGAGTTGGTCATAGATGGATGCTCTGGATCGTTAGATCTGGATCCAATACGTTCTTGTTAAAATTGTATAAAGGCGAAATGTTAGAATCTTTATTCTTTTGGAAAGAAGAAAGAATCACAAAGTTGTTGAGGTTAATTCACTTAGATGTTAGTGGCACTTGTCCACAACATAATACTACTCATGTTGTATGACATTCACCGAAGATCACTCTCGGTTGGACTATAGTTTATTTTGAATAAACACAAGTCCGAATACTTTGCAAAATGTTTCAAAGAATTCAAGAAATGTAAGTTGATGAGTAAGACGTCTAAAGTATTTACATCCTTAGATTTGATCCAAGGAATGGTAACACTTTAGAATAGTTTTCTTGAAAGATATCAAGGAAAGAAGCATCATATGATAATGGATTTCTCCATAAGGAGAAGAACGAACTTGAATAAGATTTAGTTCATTGGATATTATCAATTACCCATATATAGGATAGATACTTCTAAGACAATATGATTGTCAATTAGAAGATCTTCCAAAATTTTCATGACTCCATAGGATGTAGTTGGAAAGAAAGACAAATCTTAATCATGTTAAGATTTGGGGTTATGTGCTAATAAGCAATATTTGTTTGATAACAATCTTGTGGGATATCCTTAAATTAACTTTTGGATATCGCTTCTATAAACCAACTAACAAATGTTGTTTTGTTGGGTAGTTCATTGTAATCTTACAATATGATTTGCCTAAGTGCAAATGAATGAGAGATAGAACTCAAAGAATGGATTCTTTGAGAGACAAGATAATAATCAACAAATATAACAACCTAGTTCTTATACCACAAGCTCCAAGGTAGTCGAGAATGATTTATAAACCGTCTCAGTTGAATGGTTTGAACTTTATGACTATGTCATAGAGTTACACCTCTTAAATCGAAAGAAATAAGAATGAAAATCCTTATGACTACATTGAGTGTATATATGATATATACTCAAGGAAATGGTAAAGTACCATTTGACCCGAAATAATAAAACCTTCATAAGCTAATTGGTAGCTTAAGGTAACTACAATCAAAAGAATGGTTGACTTTGAAGAAACCATCTTTGACGTAGTCTTGGTTTCAATTAATTCGAAGATAGCTAGCTACAACTAAATGGTGATTCAATGTTTGGACATAATATGGGTTTCCGAAACCATTATTAAGATAGTCTTAATAATATATGTCTAAAACTATGAATCACAAGACATGTAAGTTGTAGAGATCCATCCATCATGAATCTAAGCAAGCTAGTGGGAGCTATGAGCATCTTATGAGAAAATGATCAAATCGTTTGATTTCTCATAAAGATGTAAATGAATCTTTTGTTTACTAGGTTTACAAAAGATTAGTGGGAGTTAATCATGTTCCTAAATTTGAATATATATATATATATATATATATATATATATATATATATATACAAATATATGATATATTGATTTTGGAAATGAAAAGAATACTTCTTCGTTACAGTTATGACTTTAAAACATTATATGAAGATAGAATGTATATGGGAGACATAATCTATATACATGGGATGGAAATCTATATTGATAGATTTTAGGATATAATTGGATTATATCAATCCCTAATAATAGACAATAGATGCTAGGAAGTTTCTCATATGATGATAAACTTCAATTAGAAGGACAACTCTAGTGAGACTAAGAAGTTGCTCTTCTCAAAGAGAACGTACTCTTTGACTCCCAAAGAAATAATGCGTAAATAGAATCCTTTATGCATATGCATAAAGGTGATTTATGTATTTCATATTGTATGAAAAACATTGATATGAGTTGTACCTAGAACGGTACAAGACGATTTCAGTGCAAGCCCAGGATCAGAACCATGGCAACTTTCAAGTGAGTCCTTAAGTATTTAAGAAATACTAAAAGATAGATTCCTCAAAGAATGAGGAAGAATTAGAGTAACGTAAAGGAAGCGTAAATGTATTAGATTATGAATCTAATCCATCATTGGATGTTTCTTCATTATGAATGAAGAGATAATCAGATATCTCTTTATTATGACTAAAGAGATATTTGGATGGAAACATTAAAAGTAATGACTTTAGTATGTTCCATTATGAATGCAAAATATATATTGCCATATAGAAGCTTACAACATTGTTGTTTGGATGGGAAAGTTCATTTATGAACTCTCTATTCGGTTCCAACCAGAAAGTGTCTCTAGTGTACCGACACTACGACACTAATGGGGCGATAGCTCAAGCCAGGGAATCAAGGTCTCATCAAGATCCGAACTTAAATGAGAGACTGAACCACATGATTAAGAATCATGTATAATGTTGACGTCGTTATTCTCAAGGTTGCTTCTATGGATAACATATAGATATCCATTGTCTAGGCCTGCTATTCAGCCATTTATGAAATGACTACAGAAGAGGTATCATCACTGATGACCAAGCTGATTGGCTCTAGTGCAAGTGGGAGATTGTTGGAAATGTGCCCTAAAACCAATCATATGATGATACTTTACGGACATTTCACAAGTTAAACTAATGTAGTTTAAATATAAAGGACAAAAATTATTGTTTTAAGTCGTCTCATATAAATGTTATATGCTTAAACGATAAGTCCAAGGAATATGTGATTGGGAGAATGCAATCTAAAGAAGTTAGATTCATGAGACCATTCTTTAGTATACATATCCTAAACGTTCCTGATCATAGGATTGCCAATTGGGCATTGACAGTCCGTTAAGATCAGTACGTGCTGTGTCTTCTCTCAGGAAGAGTGACTAGTCTCGAGTCATTGGTGTGTGTGACATCAAGACAAGTACGTAGGTGCTCAATAGAGAATGAGTTCACTGAACACGATCAACGAAGAGTTCTCATATTCATGTCACATGAGAACTCATGGTTGAGATAATGCAAAGTAATCCTTTGACCTGAGGCATCATAGTTGTCTTGTGGTTAAGTCCTTGATCTTTGATTATGTCAAAAGTCACTCCAAAAGGAGGGTGTCCACGGCATAGTTGGGGTTAAGCCTCTTAGCCATGGAGGCAAGTGAATGCGCAACAAGGGATCTCTAACCTTCAAACTATTTGAGGGAGAATACTCTATGATATGATTAAGAATCTCTGGTCAGAGTATGAATGAGATTTAGGAAGTCGTTCCAAATCACATTCAAGGTAATCATATAAGCACACGAATCACATTGGATAGTAGACATGAATAAACTATCAAACCAAACAATGTGGTCAAAAGTATTGTATTAGAGAAATACCGTATTGCATTTGTAATCCTAAACTGAATAGGTTCTCCACCTCTTCTGATTAGCTTGGGTAACCATGATATGCTGCTAGGTGTCACTCATGGTTTGTGGAAGCCCTAAACGTGTATAATCACTAAAGGGAGAATTGAAAGTAAGTTTCAATTCACAATCGATTTAAAATGGTTTTAATCGCCCACTGCCTCGCTAAAAGGAACCTAATGGATCGTACACCGTGTAAGGTGGAGATTGAAGAAACAAAAGAGATGAGTAAGGATAATTAAATGGTTTAATTATTTATGGCAAGGATTAATTAATATGTTAATTAATCAAACGAATAAGTTCGTTAAAGACCACGGGTTTAGTTATGGGCCTCAATGCCCAATGGGCTTCGAACGTCAAGCCCATTGACTTAAGTTGTATGACAACTTAATGACTAATAATTCACAAAGGCCTTAAAAGCCCAATGAAACCCTTAAGGCCGACCATTTAGTTAAAGGAGTGGGTTTTGGACTTATTTACAAGTTTGCCACTCCAATGAATTAAGGTATATAAAGAACTTTATAGCCAAAATTCATTAAGGGTTTCTTTTGGAGAAAATTAGAGAGAACATGTCTCTCCCTTTCTCTCTAAAGAGGTCGGCCCCCTTGGAGGGATTAGCTAGTAATCTTTCTCCTCCAACGTCACTCATTTCCTCATCAATCTTACCTTGGTGTGGAGAGGTTCTCAATTTTGGGAACTTGGAGAACCATTTCATCCATCCAAATCCATAGATCTAAGATGCAAGGAATGAATGCCCTCTCTTTGGGTGATTAGCCTTTGCTTATGCAAAGAGGAATCTACAAAGGTATAATTTCTCAACTCACTTTGATTTGAGTTGAGTCTTGGTTCACCAATCTACTAGGTTTGAATTTCATGGTTAATGTTTTGTTTTTAAGTGCATGCAAGCATGATTCCGCCTTTAATTGTTAATTGCATGCTTATAGATGTTGCTTAAATGAACATGTTTTTCACAAATCTTCCTTCACCTACTTCCTGACACACGCCGAGTTCATGGTCTTATTCTCCAACATGAACGACAAATAGTTATGGTCAATCGACGCGATATGGGAACAAACTCCCATGCAATGCAGGTTCAACAAGCTTCAGCATCGCAATTGACTAACAACAAGCACTTCAACACATCTTCATGTAAGTCACTTAAATGCACTTATTGTGATGGAGATGGACACTTAGTGGACCGCTGCTACTACATCATTGGGTTCCCAGTAGGACACAGATGGCATGGCAGGAACATGAAACCCAAGAACAAAAGAACAGCAGCCAACAATGCCGAGATCATCACCTCTGCATTCACCAACAACTCGGCGAAATCTGTCGGTCCCATGTTCACTGCCGAGGAGTACAATCAGATCATTACCATGTTTCGCAATGGTAATAGACAACCACTTGCAAATGCAACAGGTATTTTCTCACCTAAATGCAACATAGCACAAACAGATCCACACTCGACTATATATTAGATTGTTGATAGCAGAGCAACCGACCATATATCGCATTCACCATCAACACACAACATCATTGATGCTCATCATGAGTACGTTGGCTTACCAAATGGGGAGCAAGCAAAAATCAAACATATTGGTTCCATGAGATTGTCACATGATCTCTCTCTTGATAAAGTTCTTCACATACCAAAGTTCCGCGTCAATTTATTATCTGTTAGTAAATTAACAAGAGCTTTGCATTGTAAAGTGACATTCTATTCCAATTTTTGTGTTGTGCAGGACATGGACACGAAAAGGGTGATTGGCTTGGGCAAGCATTTTGATGGGCTTTACTATCTTACACCAAGACAAAACCCCCATCTCGCCAACCACATTCATCATACCAATAGCCTCTGGCATAGGCGACTCGGACACCCATCATCCGCACCTTCACTTTCGTTAGCCAAAAATAATGTTGAAATAATGTTTGATTCCACACACATTTGTGAAGTTTGCCCTTTAGCCAAGCAAACTCGTCTACCATTTCATAATAGTGAAATCAAATCTTCTGCACCTTTCGACTTAATTCATTGTGACATTTGGGGACCTCACAAAGATCAAACACACACTGGAGCATGATATTTTCTTACTATTATGGATGATTTCACTCGTTTCACCTGGGCACACCTTATGAATTTCAAATCAGACACACAAACGATATTGAAATCCTTTTTCTCTTAGGTCAAAACACAATTCCAACATGCCATAAAAGCCTTTCGTGTAGATAATGGTGGTGAATTCCTTTCCCTACGTCCTTACCTAGAATCATGTGGCACCTCATTCCAACATTCTTGCACTTACACACCACAACAAAACGGAGTGGTCGAACGTAAACATAGGCACCTTCTGAATGTTGGTCGTGCTCTTAGGTTTCAAGCCAACTTACCTTTACAATTTTGGGGAGAAAGTATTCAAACCGCTTGTTATCTAATCAATCGTCTACCTACACCCTTACTTTCCCATAAATCTCCATATGAATTTTTGCATAACACACCACCAACTTACACCCACTTACGAATTTATGGATGCCTAAGCTATGCCACCGATCTCACACCCACCAATAAGTTTGACATCCGTGCTCGTCGTTGTGTTTTCCTTGGTTATCCTATTGGCCAAAAGGGTTAAAAGGTATATGATCTAGCCACACGTAGATTTTTTATCTCACGTGATGTCGTCTTCCATGAGCACATTTTTCCTTACAAATCCTCACCCACCATGGACCAAACCGACAAACATATTACTCCCATTATCCATCCCACACACGACACCACCTCATCATTAATCCCAAATCCCATGGTACCTAGCAGTGAAGTTGAGCTGTCTTTACCGACCAACCTTGAGCCTTTTTCACCCAACTCAAACCTTCCCGTATCACCTGCCACCACCGACATACCACAAGAACTTGCCACTTACCACTTGCCGCAACAACCTTCCCCTCTTCCTCCACCATCTGCACCAACACCCCCCGACCAACTCCCACTACGTCACTCCACTCGTCCCACCAACCCACCTGCTCACTTCAAAGATTATGTGGCTCATCATTCCACCTTGCTCATGCCATCGGAGGGCCTCTCTTTATCCATGTCCAGCATGCGATATCCACTGCATCGGTATGTTTCCTATTCCTCCTTATCTCCTGGACATCAACGTTTTGTTTCTCATATTTCACACTTGGTAGAGCCTACTACCTATGAGCAGGCTTGTCAAAACCCTCATTGGGTTGCAGCGATGAAGGTTGAACTCACCGCTCTAAAGGAAAATCAAACCTGGAGTTTTGTCCCCCTTCCACCAGGACAACGACCCATTGGCTGCAAATGGGTTTACAAACTCAAGTACCAATCTGATGGTAGCCAAACTCATTACTGTGCGTTGCCTCTTAACTGTGGTTGCTGTTCGCAATTGGCCTTTACATCAAATGGACGTTCAAAACACCTTCCTTCATGGCGAACTTCATGAGGCCGTCTACATGTTGCCTCATCCAGGTTGTCGTCGACAGAGGGAGAATGTCGTTTGTCGACTCCACAAATCTCTTTATGGTCTTAAACAGGCGTCCAGAAGTTGGTTTCGAGCATTCTCAAAAGCAATATATACCATCGGTTTCTGCCAATCCAAGGCAGATTATTCTCTGTTCACTCAAGTCAAGGGTACTTCACTCACCATTGTATTATTATATGTTGATGATAGGTAACAATGAGGCAGAAATCAAGAACCTAAAGGCCTTCCTCAGCAACCAATTTCAAATTAAAGATTTTGGACCTTTGAAATATTTCCTTGGAGTTGAGGTTGCACGATCAAAATCTGGAGTCACAATCTGCTAACGAAAATATACATTGGACATATTGGAGGAGGCTGGCCTTCTTGGAGCCAAACCCATGAAAGTCCCAATGGAGGCCGATTTGGTCCTAACCCTTACAGGTAGCACTTCACTACATGAACCTGCAAGGTATAGGCGCTTGGTTGGAAAATTAATTTATTTGACCATCACAAGACCATAAATAGCATACACTGTCAACACATTGAGTCAGTTCATGCAAGATCCACAACGACACCATCTGGATGCAGCGTATCGACTTCTTCGATACCTCAAAAGAGCACCTAGACAAGGCTTAATGTTTTCTTCCCAAAGTGAATTTCATTTAATCGGTTACTGTGATGCAGATTGGGCACGTTGCTTTATTACCCGTCGATCAGTTACTGGTTACTGTATCTTCCTTGGAAAGTCCCTGGTGTCCTGGAAAAGCAAGAAACAAGTTACAATAGCTCATTCCTCTGCTGAAGCGGAGTATCGATCTATGGCTGCAGCTACTTGTGAATTAAGTTGGCTGCGATATTTATTGGAAGATTTACATGTTGAACATTCCCAACCGGCAAGGTTATTTTGTGACAACCAAGCAGCTTTACACATAGCTGCAAATCCTGTGTATCACGAACGCACAAAGCATATTAAGATTGATTGCCACACTGTTCGTGAGAGGGTTGAAAGGGGAGAAATTAAAACTTCCTATGTCAGAACAAGAGAACAAGTCGCCGACTTGTTTAGTAAGCCACTTCGTGCGCCTATTTCAAACACATCTAGGCAAGTTGGGCGTCATTGACATTCACGCTCCGACTTGAAGGGAAGTGTTAAAGTGTTAAAAATGCTCCACTAACTGTACAGCCTGGACAGAAGGAATGTTAAAATGGATAAAACATTCCTTGACAGCTAGGTTAGCATGTGAAGATGTATCATTGTTCTGGACAGCAAGGACACATGCATCGTGGACAGCAAGGTCACTGCATGTGTATTCTGACTGCTGCATCGTGGACAGCAAGGAAGCCACTTCCATTGCTTTTGTTTATTGCATATGTGTGTAATAAAATGTATATAAACTCTGCTGCAATTGTAGCAGAATATCAATTCAAAATAGATATTGGACCCAAGTTTAATACTATCATCTTAATTGTGCTATCTCATTTTGACAATGGTAGGGAGAGATTGATAACCTCTTTTGCATTTGCAAGCAGTGATTGAAGATTGCAATTTCGGGGCAATGTTTAGAACAATTTCAGAGATGCTCCTAAGTACTGACAACCAAACCGAAGGTCACCCATTTTACCTTAGCTGGCTTAGTGTCATCCTAAATACATCACTATTACAATTTACAAAGTTGATTTCAATAAAGACTAACAATTGGGGACATCTTCGAGTGAGTAATTTGGTTTTCATATTTTTATTAAGTCTCACTCACATCCAATATTATTAATTTTAATAATATCTTTAATAAAAAAAGCAATTAAAATAAAACAATAATGTAGTCCTAGTCTAAGCAAACATCTAACTGGTGACAATACTATTTTCATTATCTTGCTTCTTAGTCCGATATTGCACCAAACGTTTCACTAAGCCAGTCCAGTTTATTCCCTGAAGCTAGTCCAGTCCGAGACAGTCTAGTGCAACAAACGCAACCTAACAGACAGTCTCAGGTTAACTATGTCTAAAAAATCAAACGATCAATCTGCTAAAAGCATAAATCAATGCAATTTTAATATATAGTACAGTAATTTAGGTCTAGCATTTAGGTCTAGCGATACTCTTCTTCGCATTTTAGGAAATCCGAAGTCAAAAAAAATTGATCCACATCATTACTAAGCTAAATGACCGTACTAAATTTCCTTCTCTAAAACATTACCATCAACAAGAATAGCTCTCATCCTTCTGCTGACTCCTCCATCTGACTTCCACCTCTCTCAAGGCTTTTACCCAAATGGACGCGTCCAAAAATCAATCCAAATCGATCAGCCAAGACTCCGATCCGCCCACGGCCCACCACTTCCAAAACGTCGTTGTCATGCGCCACGGCGACCGCATCGACAACTTCGAGCCCCTCTGGACATCGCAATCACCCAGGCCGTGGGACCCACCTCTGATCGAAGAGGGCAAGCTCCGGGCCTTCTGCACGGGTACCAAGCTCCGATCGGATCTCGGGTTTCCAATACATCGCGTCTTCGTCTCGCCATTCGTGCGATGCGTCGAGACTGCCGTCCAAGTCGTCACCGCCCTTTCCGCCACCGAAGGCCCTTCTCTCTCCAAATACGAGAGCGACCAGCCGGTCACCGTCGACCCTTCTAAGCTTAAGGTGGGCCCCCACCATTTATGCCCATACATATACATATATACGTATTTTGATATTCTAGTACTAAATGTTGAAACTTTGTGATTGCATCGTATAACAAAAAAAATTCAGTACTGTTCATCTTTAACGAAAAAATATAATTTTACATTAAAAAATTAATTTTTGTAGTCTTTATTTTCTCTTATCGTTAAAATTTAAAATTTTCAAGTATTTTTATTAATTTTTCATTAAAAATTTTGGTCATAGCACTACCCTTTGGATATGTATTTATGTGTGTGTGTATGTTATTTTGTAGTGTTCACGGTAAATATTATTGACAATTAGAGTAGATATCTGACATGTTATATTGTCCTTGTCAACAAATTTGCGCAGTTAGAAGTTTTGATTCACTGTCTGACAATATAACATACTAAGAAATAGCTCGATTGTATTTAATCTTGGGATTCATGTTGTAGGATGCAAAGAAAGCTCTCGAATGGTAATGATATTGTAGGATGCAGGGCTGGTTTGGTATTGCTGTGCTTTGAAAAAAAGCTGCTGTGAGAATAAGCGGCTGTGCTGTGAGAATAAGCGGCTGTGAAATAAAGCCAGTAGAGTATTTGGTAAACTTTTTTGTGAAAGTGCTTTTGGAAAAAAAAGCAGGATGATAGTGTGTCTTTTCATTAAAGGAGCACTGTAGCTCCGTGTGCTTTGAAAAAACTGGCTTTTTTTCAAAGCAACAAATAGCAGCTTCAGCTTTTCCTTTGATTTTCAGCTTATTCTCACAGCAGCTTCCAAAATAAGCTTTTTTTTTTCAGTTTACCAAACACAAAAATGACCCTCAGCTTTTTTTCACAGTGGCTTTTTTTAAAATCACCTCAATCCCAAACGGGGCCGCAATCTGTTGTTCCCATTTTGCAGGTCTCAATTGAATATGGGTTATGCGAGATGCTAAACAAAGAGGCGATTCACGGTGATTTGGCTCCGAAAGATGAGCAATGGGATTTCAACATACCAGATCTTGAGGCTATGTTCCCGGCTGGGACAGTTGATCAAACTGCGAAACGAGTGTACAAAGATGTAAGTGAGAATCTCTCGGTGCACATTTGTGCGTATATGAACGTAGAATGATTAGTATTTTTCATGATGGAACCTGTTCCTGTGATTAAACTCAGTTGCCCCATTGGGGAGAGAGCGTGACTGGTGCGCGTGCTAGATATGCTCAGGTCATTGAGGCCCTTGCTGATAAATACCCTGCAGAAAACTTGCTCCTTGTCACTCATGGTAGGCTTCATGTCTGGTTCGAAACTTTCTCGGACTTTCATTTTCTGTTTCGTATTTTTGACATGTTTTTGGTTGTATTTTTAAACGTCGTCAACTTTCATTTTCTGCCTCCAAAAGGCTACACAACCTTCAAATATAAGAGAAAGCATCTTTGTGCAGGTGAAGGAGTTGGTTCTTCAGTTTCCGCATTCCTGGAGGGCGCAACAGTATACGAAGTAGAATACTGTGCATATTTAGAACTAAGAAGGCCCATCAAAGACCAGTCATCAGCTGCAGGAAAGTTTGAGGTAATCGGAAATCGTGGCCGGACTGGGGTAAGTTACTCACTCCTAACCTCAGGAACAGATGATTGACACTGAATATCAGAGTACAAGACAACAGCGTAATAATCGCCTTCTTTTTAGCACACTTGACTGCATTTTTACGCCAATATTCCTGTTACTGGAGAGATCATTCTGGGATTCACTGGATTTACATATTGATCAGACAATAGTTTTCTTTACTTGTTTTCGCAACTTCAGATTCCCATGTATTTGCTGCTAGACCATGAAGGGTCCGGTTAGAAAGGAACAAAAACCACAGCTTCCTTTGTATCAGAACCAGAATGATCAAATTCCGGTTTAAACACTGACAAAAGAAATTGAATTGAAATATCATTAGTGATTTCATTGCTACTAGATTATTGATCTGATTCTATTGCTGTTAATTTTAGTCCAACTCTTGACTTTTCTTTCAAAAGGTTTTCGATTTGAACGAGATAAAAAAAGAAAACTGAATGAAAGCTGATTCGTGAATCAAGAATTAAGCAGGCAAAAACTCTACTAGCTACTAGAAGTAGGTCAGTGTCTAGTACAAAGAATGCCAGTAACAAAAATTACCAATACAAAAGTTATAGAAGAGGTAGAAGGTTATTGTCAGTCAATGCTGCCCTGATATGTTCGGAAGTGGGTCAAGTTGATCAAACATGTCTGTCGGGAAGTCATCGAACAGACAATCCGGAGCCATGGTATGGTCGATTTGTTCCCTTTCACAGCTTACACAGCTTCCTACTGGTTCAAACAATGGAGGTTCCATGGGAAGTGGTTCTCCATTTCCAAGCTCCGAAGCATCCAGAGGTACTAACATGTCGAAATAGGGGTCGAACCTTGCCAAGAGTTCTTGGGTTTCGGATGAGAATAGGTCTGTTTGGGGCTGTGGGTTCTGCAGGAAAGGTATTACAGACTGGGACTCATTCCATGGATCCTTATCAGTTATGGTGAGCTCATGTTGAACAGGGTTTGTTTTGAAGCAAATAGACTCGGGCTTAACAATATCCGGCAGCGGCACCATTTTGATGATCTCAGAGTTCCGAATGTAAGGTGGCGGTGACGAGCATGACGGAGCCTGTGACGATGGTTCGCCCTCTGATGAGCAATTGAATTTTGGAGCCTGAAGCAAAAGAAGAAAAGGACCTGTCATCTAATAAACAACAGTTATTGGAGCGTAACTACACTACTATTAGAGGATGGTACCATTTTGTAACCTTGTAAAAGTGTGGGGTCCTCTTTTTCCTTTGACTAAGTTTAAATTTCCGACAAAATTTTAACAGGGCCCACTATCCTGCATCGTATCCTCATGTACAAGTTCTTTTTAAAGAAGAAAAGGTAAATTGCCTGTAAAGTGGGAAGCTCATGAAAAACAGAGACTTCCCTTCTGGTTTTATGTGATTTGGAGGAGAACGTGATTGCTGTTGGTGTCTGTAGAATCCTAGCCAGCCTCTTCTGCCTGCTGCTCCAAAAATTCTTGACGTCGTTGTCCGTCCTCCCCGGCAAATAGGTCGCTATTCTTGCCCATTTGTTCCCAAATTGTGCCTGCAACTCTATCACCACCCTCTCCTCCTCCACTGAAAATTTGCACCCACTGAAAAAAAACAGAGATTCCAGCCACAATTAGTAACAAAACCCCACAACCCATTTCTTTTTCTCAATTAAGAAAAAAAAAAACAATAACTTGTTTCGTAAATCTCAATTTTTTGTTGTTGAGTACAACGTTATATTTTACACTAAGGGAAAGAGGGAGTGACTAAGTCACATAATAGGCAACTTAATTTAGTATCGAATTCGTCATCTACGAATTCGAACCTAACGAAACCCAACAACCATTTCTTTGTTTATCACAGACCATATTTCTACTCTAAACTAGAATAAGGGAAGGAGGAGTGTTCAAACGAGGAATGAAGTTACAAGAAGCGAAATACTCTAAACCACCAAGTAATCCACCACTAGACTTGCTAACAACCCATTTTCTTAATCTTAATTAGCAACAAAACCCAGCAACCCGTTTGTTAAATCTTAACTAGCAGCAAAACCTATTTCTTAAACTTTAATTAGTTACAAAACCCACCAACAACCCATTTCTTAAATCTTAAATACCAACGAAACCCAGTAACCCATTTCTAAGATCCTGATCAAATTATCAATTTATCAATCATCAAGTTCATGAAACCAAAGTGCCAACGAAAAACAAGTGAAAACACAAGAGACAGTGAAATGGCGGATGGTAAATTGGGTTACTTCTTCAAGTTGGGTCGGAGCTTATTGACCCAACGGAGCCGGCAAGACTTTCCGGTTCGCTGCAAGAGGCCCTTGGATCGAATGGAGCTCCAGTCTCTTGGTCCACATTTCTTCACATGGTTCAATAGCACTTCGTCTTCCTCTGCCTTCCATGGTCCTTTCCTTATACCCTCTTCTTTTTTACCTTCCATTCACAATTAATTACCTCACACGCAGAGAAGAAGTAACTTTTTACTTTTTGGGGGGAATGTTTTCTGGGTTTTTTTGGTTCTTCTCTGAGTTGTGCAACACTTTGTAATTTTTTTTTTTTATCGTTTTGTGTAGTGGCGGTTAAGGTGGTTACTTCCTTCCGGTGTCATCCCCCCACTAACGAGCCCACATGCGCACTTTTTTCTCCGTTTCAAAATCATCTGCGTGGAATTACAAAAGTGGCCCTGAACATGTGGCACATAGTTTATTTTTTATTCCAATTTCCCGCCTTTGTTGTTGATTTTTTTTTTTAAAGGGGATCAGCAAGTGGCCACGTTAGTCCATCATTCTAAGGATTGAGAAGCCTCACATACATTTTAGCTTCTCGTTACCTTCAATTATGTGATTCCCCAACGTGAGTAAACGAATTCAAAACATGCTGTGTGAAAATACGAGTCTAGAATCATCTTTTGTCTATTTTACAGAATTTACGTGAATTTCTTTATGAACTTTTTTTCTTTCTAGAAAATTAAACATATGTTGATAGTTTACATATGCTTCCCATATTCTAAACTAAAGAAGTAAAGTGCTTCGCCTGTTGATTGGACCTCTTTTTTCGAATCACTGTATCTCGCGTTTTATCCTTCTCAATCTGTTAGTGTAGCATGATGTATAAATCTGCCAAAAGCTTATCAACATTGAACTGAAATACATCCCTGAGTACAATGAAAACACGATACTTGTGAATTTTAATTCACGGAAGTATTAATCCATTAAAAAATAAAGAAAAAAAATTGCTCAAGACCATGGCAGAGTGGCCTAATCTATTTCAAATTATGTATGCTAAAGCGCAATGGAAAAAACATTGTTTATAAGCACGTTGGCGAAATTGCCCTTATTTTACTGTGCTTTCTCATCTTTATTTTCTCAGCGGAAGAGTAAATTACGAAATTACCAATTCAACCAAATCCGGCTCCTTTATTTATCAACAATTTTAGTGAATAACAAGTTGTTTGTTCAGAACCTTGAATCAGACGGTCTGATTCCCAGAGTGAAACAAGATGATAGTTTAAGCTGATAGGATAAGGGAATGCAGGCTAGAACGGACAGAGGACAATATTGGAACTTACCAAAATATATTCAAGAATACCATCAACCTTTGGTTTGTAAGGCATCTTTTGCTTCGGCAGCCGCCTCGCTCTTACATGGAATCTTGTTGGACAATCTTTACATAATTGGCTCACGCAACCACCGGTGTTTCATCTGTTTACTTGTCAATCAAGTAATCATCCTCTTAAACCTGTAATTCGCGATTTGCAACATTTTCATTTCTTTCCTTCCACTTGTTCCCTTCACTGTCTGATAAGAGAAGCTAAGTTCCTCTAAACGCCGAGGAAGCAAATGACATTTGCTTAAATACACCTACAACTCTCAAATTACACCTCCTTTGTAAATGCACCGTAAATAGACAAGTGACAGTGATGGACTCATGAGACGATAAATACTTCTCGATCAGTAATCAAGTCAAATCAAAATGCACAAAGATGCAAATCCAACCCAAGTGTGGGTTTTATACGATAAAAACTGCATTTCGAAACCTAAAACTGAAAGGTTATTCCTCCCTCGACCTCCTCCGGGGTACCCCAAGTCCAGTTCTTATGTTGGCACCCAGCTCTACTAGATCCTCCACCTGTAACACAGGGTGCAGCTGTGTGAGTACATGTATATGCGAGGTAGAACAATATTGACTATTGTCGTCTACTTGTCTTGCTCAATTAACCGATCAAATAAGATATGCCAATAAATCAATCTTTCTGTAAATAACACCCCAATCATTACCGAAATAGAATATGCACAACACTAGAGGGTCCGAACACATCGCAAGCCCCCAAACACATCGCAAGCCCCCAAACACATATGATCTATGATAAACTAAGAACAAAGCAACCATACATCTAAATTAAGTCCCTTGACATGTGTGCTTAAATCTCCCATCTATATTAGACAGTAAGCAACAACTTAATTACGATTTTGGAAAGGTGGTATCTCAATTCCTTTAGGACACCTTAAGTTCTGTTCATATTTTGGAAAGATACAACAAGTTGCAGATAGAAGATGAATTGAACTTCAACTATCTACACATGTAACCTGAGAAGTTGGTCCACTATTCGTATCTAGTTTGCAACCAGGAAATTTATGATTCTGTTCAGGTAGACGGTTGAAGGAATTTTAAAGTGAGGAGTAACTGGGTCTAACATTAGAAAATGAGGTGACTTGAACGGCAATTAATGTTCATGTTTTCAAGAAGAACCAGGGTACAAAGAATTGCAGATAGAACAAGGACTGAACAATCTAGATAGCAAACCTCACAAGTTGTTCCACTCTGGTAGCTAGTCTGCTCAGGAAACCAGGGTTTTTATTGAGGTACAGGTTTGAAAGAATTTTAAGAGTGAAGAGTAACTTCGGGAACTTACAGGGCCTTAAACTGGGTCATTATGCAGCTCGAAGAGTCACGAGGTTTGAAAGAGAAACTGGGGAAAGCAGTATATAAGGATCTACTCAACAAAACCAATAACATAAGCCAATGAAATTCGGCAACAAAACTTGCCGAGTAAAACATGATTTCGGATTAAGGGAACTGGAGGAAGAATTCTCTTATAATCATACGAGCACCAGACGGGGTTCGCACAGTCATAATAAATGAGAAGTATACAAGAAAAACCCAAGAAAACTACCAAAAAATGCTAAGAATCCAAACCCAAAAGATCAAAACAGATAAAAAGGAACCGAAAGCCACTCAACCACCCGCATAGGTCTAAAATTTGATTCACACCCAATGCCCCAAATGACACCTAAACAAAAGAAATTCACTTTACTCCTTTCTCCACCAAACTGTCCTTCCTTCCCAAGAGACCTCAACAACACATCATTCACTCAGTTTTCGGTTCCTCCCTTGACCAGTAAAACTAGTCCTTCACTAGTTCAACATAAACTGAACATTACAATTTTCATTGTTTTATTTAGTAAAGGAGAGTACTTTGCTTCACTATATCTATACACACACATAAGATATATTTATATTACTGAATTTAACAAATGAAATTCTGATGAATGAGGAGCATATGATCTTGATGTTAAAAAAGCAGCAGAAATATAAATATAAACTACCATATAATCATGATTCATGTGGAGACCGTAATTGTAATTACAAATTACACAAGCAATACAATCAATGTAGTAAATTGCAATGCTCCCCCAATGAAGAATTTCCATAAAATGACTGATATACCCCTGGGAAGCTGAGATAGAGAAATGGGAAGATAACCTCGCGGATGCCAGAGGCATGGAGGCCAGCGACGCCGGCGGTGGCCACAGAGCCGACGTAGAGGGAAGCAACGGCGAAGGCCTTGAAAGGCATCGTAAAGGAGTTACCGGCGCAGCCTTTCCGGGATGACATAACGGCCCAACCCAGCTGAGCCGCACTGGCCCCGGCCCACCACAAGTGGGTGTGTGACCCAGCGCTACCGCCGCTTCCATTGTCCGGAGTCTCCTCCTCCTCCTGCATCTGAGTCCCTCTGGCCGATGACAATAAAGCACCTTGTTTTGCTTCGTTCTGCAGAATTCGGTGTGTGTTGCGATGTTGGACTGAAATGTTTAAGTGGGCTTGTTTTGGGTTTTTTGGGACCTCAACAGATTGTGGGCAGATGAACTATTGGGCTTACACATAAGGATGGAACTAAATTTTTTAAATTAAATTGTAAACCAAATGATGTGTTATTAATAAGAAACAAGTATATTAATCGATATTTAATCAATAATCGAATCATCTACAATCACATCATTTGGTTTAAAAAATTTAGTTTTTCGATTAATGTGGTGAAAATTTCCAATTTAGAACTTCTTGTTGCAGTCCTATTGGAATAGGAATGTGATTGTGTAAATCTTAACATATCTAGGGACATCTTCTATATTCCCTTTAGTAGTTAATATCCTATTAGAGTTGTAATTCTAAAAGGGTAAGGAATTAACCTTCCTTACTACTATAAATAAAAGCACAACGGGTAGAATAACACACACGTTATCAGTACACTCTTGACGCTGTGCTAAAGAGAGTTTGATCTTCAATCAGGAGAGTATTACGTTTTAATCATTATTTTTATGATTAATTTACTATGTTATTGAATTGATCTACATGCTATTGCTTCAATTTAATTTTTCTGTGTTGAACATGATACAATGCATTGGAGATGCAATTCTAGCTTTCTGAGAAGGAACCTCTACAAATTCAAAGGCTTTTATTGTTTTCTGCCAATCAAGTACACTTAAAATAAAGTAAGATATTTGAATCGACTTTGAAGCATGAAAACATTCCCCATGATGCATGAACCCTCCTATGTTTATATTTTCCTTCCGATATATTTATATATTGTATATGTTCATATATTTGTTCATGCATTACGCAATTTATGCTATGTGGAATTTGTGAGTCAAAGAATCGAAAGAAATTATAAGCAATTAGGGTTTTTCAAACCCTAGGAATTTTGAAGAAAAAACAAACAATTAAATTTTGGGAAAAATTTTCTAAGCCATGGCCTGTAGCAACGCCAACCTAACCAAGCCTACATCCCAAGGCTTAGGCATTGGACTCGTGAGGCAGCAACTTTTGGGCTTGTTGCATGTGAGAACCAGGCATGTGCTTGGGTTTGAAATTTGCATGGGCCAACAGCCCCTCCAAGCCGTATAATAACATCTTTGGGGCCTATTTCTCACAAGCCTGCGCTGCTGGGCTTGTCATGCCCACTCGGTCCACCAAGCCAACATTATTGCGCTTGTCAACTCGGCCCTCCCGCACTTTAGGCCTGCCTCCAAAAGCCTATGCGCTGCTGTTTTTTCCCCATACATTCGGTCCAAATACTGCAACTTACCTTGCAGTAGACTGGGCTTTTTGGCAGTCGTGTCCCCAAGCCCAATGGCCTTCAATTTTCTTTGCAAGGTCGTGTGTTGCACCCAACCCACACATGCTAGGTTGCATCATTTTTTTTTCTCGACCCGACGCCATATTTTGACATCCCCCGCTTCTTATCCATACCCCAATATTTTTTGGACGTTTTTAGTTAAAGCCACACTAGGTTATATTTTCTTAATTATTTGGCCCAAAGCCATCTAAAATGAATATGACCCGAAGTCATTATTTTGCTTCTACGATCGACCCTGAAGCTCTCACACTTGAGTTCCTTAAGAACCTCAAATCCACTATACTTAATTGAACCTGTATTTTCAAATTTAGTGCCTTTGAAACCTGAAGTTTTCATAAAACAATACACCCATGAAAACCTGACGTTTTTCATGAAAACCATGTTTTAGAACTCGAATGTTCTAACTTTGATGCTTATGGATCATTCATTCCCATAACACCAATTACAATCTTGTTCCCTCCAATTCAGTGGATTGTCGAACCGTCACAAGTTCGATTTCCCTTATTTGGATGTTTATAATAGAAACCACTTTATGTGGGGTACAAGACATGAATCTCCACTTGACTATCAAGTAGTTGAGAAACCATTGAAGCCAACAATGGCAAGGAAGAGCTGAATAAGCCTCCGCCATGATCTTCATTCGAAGACTTATACCCAAAGCATGACAAATAGGCGTACCTCATGAACGATGATTCCATGGCTCTTTGGCTCACTCCTATTGACTGTCTAATCATGAAAGACATTGCCTGAAGCACACCATGATTACATCCATGAATGAGTACAATTCTGAAGTTTATAAATCTGATCAAATTTTGACTAGAGAATACTTTTCTCGTCCTTCTATGTTTCAAACTCATTCTTGAAGCAACAGTGTAGAAAGCAAAAGTTTACCAAATTTTTGAATCTGATTACTACCAAACATATGGTAGAATCAGGGCTTGCCAAGGTGTGGCATCATGCCCGAAGCATGATCCTTGGTACCTAAGACCTAAAACTTCAAGAATAAGGGATAATATTCTTGAACCTTAACCCTGTAGAATCTACTTCCGTCTTGATGGAATAGATTATTGGTTATGCACCTGTTTGTGCCCCTACCAATGTTGTTGAGGAGTACGATTTTGTTAGTTAATATGTGAGATTAATTTTGCTTCATCGTTGGAAGAGCAAAATTTTGACATGAATGGCCTTGTTGGCCGAATCCACCCTAGTAACTTTGGTTTACTTTGTGAACATTTTTCCTTGTTCTTGGATTCAAGTTTGGTGTATGTTTTACTTATGGATAATCTTATTAATATTGTCCTCGAATATGAGTTAATTTAATCATGTTTCTTAATACATGTGACCCAATTCAATTAAACACGTGATTAGGTAGGAATGTGGGAAAGTTAGTTGTCTAGATGAATGCGTATTACGCACACTAACTTTACACCTAAATAACATCTCTAACAATGACTCCAGGTCTATCCAACCTGATTAAGAGCATTTGGCACGCTCCTCGTTGTATGAATGGTACTGACTTAACATTTAAGAGACCTTAAATTCTCCCTATCGTTGAGGTTTTAAGGATATTCGAGAGAACAATGATCATCAATGAAACCACTGAAGAAAATAAGAGTGAAATATCTTTGCACCATCTCTAAAAATAAGCATGAAGCTTTGATTTGGGGCCAATGGGTTGCCCCCCAACTGGGAATACACCACATGTGGCTGGCCTGGAGCCTGGTGATTGAGCAGTTTACTTGCTTTGGCATGACCATTGGGGATATTTAGATCGAACAATGATGCTACGACGCATCTCCTTACCCAAAGTAAGGATCTTGTGCCTACAAGCACACTTGCCAAAGCCCGCTCATTTGGAAAATTTGATTTTTATATCATTCCTAGCAAAGATACAAAACGACTCTCTTTTCATAGTGGATTCAAGAGAATATATGTGGACTAATCCAACCAAAATGCGGACCATATAAATACTTATGGTTTTGGTTGATGAATCGACAAACTGGTCACATGTTTGTCCACACATATTGCTGCTAAACCTCATGGCCGATGAAGGGTTCACCGCCCTACTTATCCCTTAAGGTCCTGGAGACTTGATAATGCGGAGAGTTTATATTGACGGTTTTTTACAAAGTATTGCATGTATTTTGGGTTAATAATTGAACATCGAATTCCCATGTTCACCCCAAATAGCCTCACCTAGTGATCATAAAGCGCAAATTAAATGATCGCCCGGACCTTGGTGAACGTACCAAGCTTTTTCGGTTTTTGCCTAGGGCTATGCAATCTTGTACCCAACTATGTTGGTCCACCTTAAGGCCCATTGCCACCCAACCTATATGACGTTACATTTAGTTACTGGGTACGAACCTGACGATTTTCGTATTTACGCATTTGGGTGCGCATTCCATGTGCCAAGTTGCGCCATCGCAACTTACCAATATGGGTCCTCAACGAAGGATGTGTATCTTTTGTCGATCATGATTCACCTTCACACTAGCTCTCTTTGAGCCCTTGCACGCGATCTCTTTACCGTTCATTTGGGGGTTGTCACTTTAACGAGACAGTTTTCCCGCTGTTAGGAGGAGATAAGAATGTTAACGTTCCTGGAGAACGGTGCAAATTTACGTGGACATTGCCCATTATGTCTCATCTCGATCCCCATACTGCACAAGTATGATAAGCAAGTGCGATGAATTCTAGATTTCAGAATGTTGCTCCAGATGCATTCCTCTCGATCCCCATACCACTATATTGGACCAGCTGCAAACATGCCTATAAGGATAAACGTACTTAACGGACGTCAAGTCAACATCCCTAGAGGGTGTGTTGCCCCTGTTAGATGGTTTTGACGCCATTGTTGGATAGTCCGGTACACCGGTGGATAGCCAATCAATCTGTCTTGGCCAAGAGCATGACGTATCACTCGGTTCGTAGGATTCACTTCCCTAAAAGAGGAAGGCACGACATAAAATGAATCTACACTTGATCGCTGTCTCAAATAATTTCCATTTCATGATATTAATTCGGAGTTTTCCCGAGACTTAAAGTTCTTAGTCCAATATACTAGTTTGGATAAGTTAAATGGAATTGAAATGAGTTATCATCGATGATGTTTTCACTTATATGGTAGCTACCAACATAAATGAAAAACAACGATATCGAACTGTGTTCCGTTGATTAAGTGACAACGTAGAACTGATTAGACAACCAAATTACAATCCAGGTCAAATTCCTTACCAAAGTGTGTATTGGACCTGTCGTTCCTACACTGCCCAAGGTAAACCCGTTGTGTTACAAGTGGGAAATGAAGCATTATGAGATGAATGAAATAGTGTGATATGATGCACGCCTTACGACGCAAGGTTTCTCTTAAACGTCATGTGATTAATAGCAACATTATGAAATATGGTTAGTGTTTTCTCCATGGGGATATAGATACGGAAATTTACATGTAAGTTCCCGAATAATTACATGGACTGGTTCAAATAGTTCCAAAACCACGAAACACCCTCTTAACTTGTTTGAGGTGTTCACTTACAATCTGACGGAAGTGGTATAACCGTCTAAGTGATTATTTGATCAGTCAAGGATGAATTATGCCCTTGCGTATTAAAACTATTAACTCTTATTCCAAATTGCTAGTTTTACAGTTTTGTTGACATACATCTCACTAAGACTCTGAAAGAGCTTGAGAAAACTGCCTCGCACCTGAAGATGGAATTTGAGATGAAGGATCTTAGGAAAACTCGTTTATGCATTGACCTAAAGTTCAAAGCATTGTTCTGACGGTATTTTGGTCTACCAGTCGAACTACACCATGAATATGTCACCTTTGAGTATACCTTTGATTGTCCATACGTTATATACAAACAAGACCCTTGAAAAGGTTATGGAATCCAAAATTCCATATATGAGTTTAACTTTGCGCTTCGTTGTACTTAGCTCATTGTATTTAGACAGGATATCTCATTAGCTGTTGATCTATTGGTAAAGATGCAACACCACGCCTACATGCAACCACTGAATTGGTATTAAAGATGTACCTTGAACGTATTAAGAATTTGGGTAAATCAAATCCCAACCATCTCGAGTAGATCCAGCCCCCCTGATCCTCAGAATAATGCTTGCCTTGTTATTATGCTGACGCATGTTACTTATCAAACCCCGTATAAGGCAAAATCCCCGAATGGTTATGTCTTTACCGTTAGGGATATTGCAATATCTTAGAGGTCCCTGATATGACCTTAGTTGCGAAATCTTCAAATCATTCCAAGACTCACCTTACTTCACTACGCCACAAGTGAGACATGGTTAGAAGTTCTTATTGAGCATATTTGAAGTACATGTTGTCTTTCATCCATCATTGAAGTCCTAATGACGATCCATGAAGATTATGCCGCATGTATCAACCCGACAAAGCCATGATACATCAACAAAGTCAACACCAAGACATATTGTGTTCACATCTCCATCAGCAAAGCATAAGGAGATTGAAGTCATGCAAGCCTATCCCAGACAACCTTGCCAACCTCTACGCGATGTCACTACTGAAGTCAACGTTCCAGAAGCTTGTCTGAGGAATTGGTATGCTTAACTACTCATATGCAATGCTTGTAGTTCTCATTTGGAAGTTATGTCAAACTCATGGGGAGTATCCAAAAGTATACTCACTTGATCTTAATGTACTCTTTTTCCCTATGATTAGGAGCATTTTTCCCACTGGGTTTTTGGTACCTAACTAGGTTTTAACGAGGCACCTATCCTGGGCTGATCATACCCTTGTGAGCTCTTCTACTTGCATCCAAAAGACGTATAGTTTTGACTTAATGCAACTTTTCACTTTTCTCCTTAGATTATGGGTTTTTCCCCCACCTTGGGTTTTACTATAGCGAGGTTTTGTGAGTTTACTTTTTATGCATTCTTTCGTTGATTTAAGACTCGTATTTGTTCATTGTGTCGACGACTTCATCAACTGTACTTACATCATCGCTGAAGACCTGATGCGCCATCTGTTTGAGTATTTAAACACTCAAGGGGGAGTGTTGCAGTCATATTGGAATAGGAATGTGATTGTGTAAATCCTAACATATCTAGGGATATCTTCTATATTCCCTTTAGTAATTAATATTCTATTAGGGTTGTAATTCTAAAGGGTAAGGAATTAACCTTCCTTACTACTATAAATAAATGCACAGTAGGGTAGAATAACACACACCCACAATTACACATCTCTCTCTTCTCTCTACTATTGTCGCACCTTTCTCTCTCTCTCTCCATGGCCTCCATAATTGTTCAGTAAATCATGCCTACAACACTTCTAATATTATTATTGGGGAAGAGAAGTACTAATTGACCAAGAAAAGTTAAGAAATATTTTATTTTTGACCGTTTATTTATCTGACAAGATATAGATAAACATTTCCAATTATACTATCTATTTTCAAGTTAAATTTTAACTTACAAATAGGTCCTCATAAAATTTCTATTCCAAACACACTCACTAATTTTTTTATTTTTGTTATTACGACTATATATTTACAACAAAGAGTGTAAATAAATAAATATTAGGAGATCAAATGTATTAACCATTGAGCCAACTTTCAACTTGTGATATTGAATTGTAACAATGTATGTATATGTTATCTAATAACATTAATTTTTCAACTTTACTTCCCCTCAAGACCCTAGCCGCCATTCATTTCGTCCTCTCTCTCTCTCTCTCTCTCGACCATCATGACCATAGCCATCACCACCATTGGATTCTAGCCACCAACAATTATTCCTTCCTCCCATCATAATATTCAAACCTCTATTTACGAATCTTTCTTTCTCTGACCAATCCACCACCACGGTGCCATGACCTCCATCTCCACCCTCCATCTTCATCTTTCTCTCTCACCACGATCTCCAACCCACCACAACACAACAATCCCCTATGTTTACCTAACCGAACCGATGAAATCAGTTTACTGAAAATTTGGTAATCTACTTTGTCGGTATCAGTATCGGTTTTGAAAATAGATATTCTAAAATCTTCGATTTGGTAGTTAGTACATCCAGCCCTAGCTGTAGATGCAAATTTTCATCATATGCTACTTTGACAAAAGTGCACTTGTAAAATAATAACACATTCGACTAAGGTCAAAAGCCATACATGCCCATGATGAATTGGGGGGCTTTGGTTGAAGAATCTTCGATGCCAAAGTTAGAATTCTGAAAAGAATGTATTTTGGAGTTTGTGGGTAGCAAATGACTTAGTTTTTTAGTGGGATAAGTAGGTATTTATAGGAGAGTGTCAGGCTCTTTGTGTTGTATTTGGGTGATACTTGCAAGATATTATGTGAAATAATATTTTGCAATTAACATGTCAATTATTCCTAGTTTAAATAGGAAACCTTGGGAGTTACCTTTTGAATAAAATCAATAAGTGAAGGATGATTTTGTGAAAACATGTTCATTTGAATAACATCTATAGCATGCATTTAACAATTAAAAGGCGGAATCATGCTTGCATGCATTCAAAAACAAAACATTACCCATGAAATTCAAAGCCTAGTAGATTGGTGAACCAAGACTCAACTCAAATCAAAGTGAATTGAGAAATATATACCTTTGTAGATTCCTCTTTGCATAAGCAAAGGCTAATCACCCAAAGAGAGGGCCTTCATTCATTGCATCTAAAATCTATGGATTTGGATGGAAGAATAGGTTTCTCCAAGTTCCCAAAATTGAGAACCTCTAAGTATCTTCACCAAGGTTAGATTGGAGAAGAAATGAGTGACCTTGGAGTGGTAGGATTGCTAGATACACCCTCCAAGGGGGCCGGCCTCCTAGAGAGAAAAGGGAGAGACATGTTCTCTCCAATTTTCTCCAAAAGAAACCCTTAATGAATTTTAGGCTATAAAGTTCTTTATATAGTCACTTCTTTAAATGACCTAAAGAACCAAAAACCCTAATTCAACACACATGGCCGGCCACATAAGGGATTTGGGCTTTTGGGCCTTTGTGAATCTTTATTCATTAAATTGTCATACAACTTAAGTCAATGGGCTTGACGTTCAAAGTCCATTGGGCCTTAAGGTCCAAAACTATCCCGAGGTCTTTAATGAACTTATTCGTTTGATTATTAACATATTAATTAATCCTTGCCATAAATAATTAAACCATTTAATTATTCTTACTCATCTCCATTATTTCTTCAATCTCCACCTTACACGGTGTACGATCCATTAGGTTCCTTTTAGCGAGGCAGTGGGCGATTAGAACTCTTTCAAATCGATTGTGAATTGAAACTTACTTTCAATTCTCCCTTTAGTGTTTATACACGTTTAGGGCTTCCACAAACCAAGAGTGACACCTAGCAGCATATCATGGTTACCCAAGCTAATCAGAAGAGGTAGAGAACCTATTCAGTTTAGGATTACAAATGCAATACGGTCTTTCTCTAATAGAATACTCTTGACCACATTGTTTGGATTGATAGTTTATTCATGTCTACTATCCAATGTGATTCGTGTGCTTATATGATTACCTTGAATGTGATTTGGAACGACTTTCCTAAATCTCATTCATACTTTGGCCAGAGATTCTAAATCATATCATAGAGTATTCTCCCCCAAACGGTTTGAAGGTTAGAGATCCCTTGTTGCGCATTCACTTGCCTCCATAGCTAAGTGGCTTAACCCCAACGATGCCGTGGACACCCGCGGATGGGGTGACTTTGACATAATCAAATATCAAGGACTTAACCACAAGACAAACGTGATGCCTCAGGTCAAATGACTACTTTGCATTATCCCAACCATGAGTTCTCATGTGACATGAATATGAGAACTCTTCGTTGATCGTGTTCAGTGAACTCATTCTCTATTGAGCACCTACGTACTTGTCTTGATGTCACACACACCAATGACTCGAGACTAGTCACTCTCCCTGAGAGAAGACACAGCACGTACTGATCTTAACGGACTGTCAATGCCCAATTGGCAATCCTATGATCAGGAACGTTTAGGATGTGTCTACGAAAGAATGGTCTCATGAATCTAACTTCTTTAGATCGCATTCTCCCAATCACATATTCCTTGGACTTATCGTTTAAGCATATAACATTTATATGAGACGGCTCAAACAATAATCTTTGCACTTGATATTAAACTAGATTAGTTTAACCTGTGAAATGTCCGTAAAGTATCATCATATGATTGGTTTTAGGGCACATTTCCAACAATAAGGGATCGATGAGGAGTGATGAGAGAAATATGAAATAAATTCCATATTGATAACTTTTGACTATTCCTTGATTGAGCCGTTATTGTCCGTTGCATGCACGTGACACGTGTCATCTCTACGATTTTTGAGATTATTTTTTACTTCACAAATGCCCCCATACATGTTGGGCTGCTCGCAGGAAAGGGTAGTAAGTGTAAAGATCTCCAACTTTGATGCAGATTCCTACTTGGACTTGGAATTAGATTTTTCTAGGAAAGGAAAATAAATCGCCATCAAATCCTATTTAAGCTTACCTTAAGTAGGTGATTAAATCAACTTCGGAGGACAATTATTCATCCTTACAAGAAAGAGAAAAAACTAGATGATATTTGTTTCCCCTCCCTTAGCATTCTTCTTCACTTGCCCGTGTAAAGAACTATCTTCCATTGATTTCTTTGTCTTTTTCGAGTCGCACCAAGGTAAGAAAAACTTAATTTTTTTTGTCTTCTTCTTGGGTGGTTTTGTCGTGGGGCAGCCGTCGAGATGGTGTGGCATGTTGGCTGGCAAAGACCAGGAGTCAGCTCGGCATGGGTTGAGGAGTTACTGTGGTAGAGGCCACGGTTTTGGTTGCTCGGCTTGGCTGGGGCTAAGGGCTGGCTCGGCATAGGCCGAGGAAGTGGCATGGCATGGGCCACGGTTTAGGCTACCACATTTGTACTGCTTGCCAAAAATGAGGAAACTGCTTGAGTTTGATTTCTTAACTGCCATAGATGGAGAATTCGATGACAGAGCTGCTAAGATCAAAGCTACTGAAAATGAAGTGTTGGATGAGCAAACTGCTGAGTGCGAAGTGGCTGCCGAAGGCATGATGGCTACTAAAGAGCCCAAGGTCTTCTAAGCTGCTAAATGAGTAGTCTTCTCTGTTTAGCTTGTGTCGGATTTGACGACCTTTGTGAAATCCCGTCCCTGAATTTCACTATTTAAAATTTTGTATTTCAGATTTTGTATTCGTATGCGTAGTTTCGATGCGTTTATATTTATGACGTATAGTTTTTTTGTTTTTTTTTATAAGTAAAAGGACGAAAATTCCCGTAATGAACTAAGCAGAATTCTACGTGGTCGTATTTTATCCCTACATATTTTTCCAGATTCCTTTACATTTTTGGATAGTACGTGTTGATACGAACGCATGATCATAAACGTAAGGTAATTTGGAGTTATAACGAAGAAGTTATAGGCGAACTAAGACAAGGGCAAAATTGTCATTTAATTATTAATTTGGAAGGCTCCGGATTTGTTGGAGCGTTGATCTAGTGCCATGTGTGTGGCTAGGATGGAGAGATAAGGAGAGAAATGAAGGAAATTAGAGATTGGAGGGGAGGCCAATCAGAAAAGAAAGAAAGGAGGGAAAATGAAGGAGAGAAAAATCAGTCAAACTAGATCCTACCTTCGACCCCGTTTCAGACCCGGCGACTTGATCTCTTACCCGTTTCCCTGCAACTGTTTTGACAGGTTTTCCGTCTATTTTTCTAGCCTTCTTCAACCTCCCATCACCACTAAACAACACCACGACATCCCAGCATCTAATTATAGCCAAAATCGATGAGATTTCATCATGATTCCGTGAAGAACACCCTTATCGGTGCCGTGAAACCCTAGCCTGCCATCCACCATTTTTGAAATGATCTCTTTCAATTACCACCACCATTAGACACCTCTTGAGCCCAGGAATAAACCCTAAACAAGTTTAGGGGCGGCAAATCACCGGAATGGATTGATTGAAGTTCACCCCTATTTGGGATTTCCGACGATTCGAGGAATTTTCAGGCCATTTCCCAACCGAACTGGACTTCGGCCCAAGTATGCAAAATGTTTCCTTCATTGAGCTCTACATTTTGTAAATTTTGGAGTTGGTCGGAATTTGTGGTTTCCGTTCGTCTTAAACCGCTACATGCGCGACGCGAGGCCAGTGGGTGGACATTGTCTTTTTGAGTTAAATTCGATGTCCTAATTTCAGATTTGATATTGTTTTGATGTAATTTGATTGTTTGAACCTAGTTTCATTAGGGGTCCGCCACTTGACTATTGTAGCGAATGACGATCCGACTGTTGGATCGTCACAAAACCTTAATGTGTTATAGAACGTAATATTTGAAGACATTAGAAACTAACGGATCGAGAATCCGATGTACGGATCTTGATAAATTGAATTTTTAAATTTGTAAAATTAATTGTTGATGGCCACCTAATTCTAGCAATTGGCGAAGTTTCGACCGTTAAATCATTCCAAAATTTTAGGATATTGTTATAGAAGATAAATGAGACTCTTAGGAAGTTACGGATTGAATTACGTAGGGTTGTGGACCTCTCCATTGATTGAGAGTCGACTTTTGGTCAACATGTCTCAAATCATTTTAAATACTAAAATTAGTACTACTAAAGATTAAGTGAAGTCTAATGGCCCTACATTGGTTAGTGAGTGACATTAATAAATGTGATAAGGTTATTATCATGGTTTCGTATTTAATGTCTTTCGTGGGTATCACTTGATTTTATTAAATGTGATTTGACTATGTATTGAAAACATTTATAAAATGTGATTTGACGTGCATATTTGAAATGTGGTTTGATTTGCATGATTGGTATGATGTGACAAAATGTGAGGGCAAGTAGTAGACCACTAACCCACGGTCATAGGGTTTGTTGCTTCGAAGGTTGTTTCATATCCTGTTTCAATGTTTCATTTATCATTTTGTTGACCGTCTTAAATTGTGTAACTTGTGCTTTGTTTCAATTCTTGTTTCGTCGAGCTTTTATAAATTGAGTAACTTGATTCATGTTTGTTTCTTCGAGCCTTTATTATATTCAATGGACTTTCGCTTGGTTTCGTTGAGTGATCTAGAATTAGGTTATGCTGGGGTTCGGTTGAGTGGTCCGATTCCCTGCTCCGTTTGGATTCCTTTGAGTGGTCCGGAATCCCTTGTGCTCCGTGATTCTGTTGAGTGGTTCGGAATCGTATCCTGCTTTGGATTTCATTGAGTGGTCCAATATCTATTGTACTCCACGATTCCGTTGAGTGGTTTGGAATCGTATCCTAGTTTGGATTTCGTTAAGTGGTCCGGAATCCGATTCTTCAAAGATGTAGGTTTCAGCCGAACTGTGTCGCTTTAGCCCTGCATGTTCATGCATTGTATGTGTTATTGATTGATGTGATTGTGGAATGGTGTTGGAAAGCATATGTTTATGAATGGCATACTTGTGTACATGGCAAGATGACAAATGTTGTTTGGCTTATGGTTGATGTGTAGTGTGATACTCTATGTTTTATGCTAGAAGTATTTTACGAAAAGTTTAGAGTTTAACAATGGTGAACTACAAATGGCTTGATCCCTTTATAGGGTACGTAAGCAGTTTAACGCAAAGGTTAGATGCAGCTATGAAATAAGAGAAAGTTAATGCATTGTTGAATCATAGATTGCGTTTTGGACTTGACTCGGAGACGTGACATGATAAATAAACAGGGATAAGCTGACATGACGTGTCGATCTTGGACATATGTCAGGATTGGGGCATGACAACTTTTGGTGGTATTAGAGCTTAGGTATTAGATACCTACACCTTTACCTTAGAGTTAAGAAACCTTAGGTAGGTTATGGGTAGCTAGAGCTTTATGTAAGTAATGTCGGTTAGTCCCGAGTCTTATTTATTCGCTTACGCTAAATTCTTTTATTCTTCAGACATACGATGACGACTCCACATGGTTCTACCCAGTCGATTGGGGATGATGTTCTTGATGATGGCATGGCTCCAAGTACTGATCCCGAGGCTGGACATAACTATGGTTTACCTGATAATGCTTTTCGGGAAATTGAGAATTTGGTTCAGCTTATGCAAGCTCATATTCATGTGATTTCTACTAATGGGAAGTCTTTGTATGGGGAGTTTCGTACTCACAAGCCACCTTTATTCGATGGTTCTACTAAACCTTGGGTGTATGAGTCTTAGATTAATCAGGTTACTAGGATTTTCAATGTCCTACATTGTTCGTCGGATGAGCAAGTAGATCTTGCTATATATATGTTGATGGGGCGAAGCTTACGAGTGATGACATATCACTCGTCCTGTATTGGTAGCCGATGGATCCATTACTTTGGATCGTTTTCAAACAGCATTTTATGAGCATTACTTCCCAGAGTTTTTTTTTAGATGAGCTCGATGGGGAGTTTATTACTATTGAGCAAGGCATAGATACAGTTGCTGAGTCTATGGCTCGCTTTACCCGATTATATCTTTTTTCACAACTTCTCCCTGAGGAGAAGAAGATGAAGAAGTTGATTAGAGGATTCAAGCCAAGTATTCAAAATTTATTATCGGTTCAGAGATTGACTTCTTATGCCCAGGCCATTGATCGTGCACGTACTGCGGAGATTAATGAGGAGCGTGATGCACGAGCTAGTGGAGATCAGAAGAAGAGGACTCGGTTAGAAGGTCAGACATCTAATACATTTTTGGGTTAGGCCTGACGACGTGTTGAATTTACATTTGGTGAATCTTATGGCTTTACTCATGGAGGACATCATGGATTTGCAAGAGGTGACTCTCTAGCTACTTTTGGGATAGATTCTCATCATTTTACTGGGTAGAGTCATCACAGTCGCTTTCGTGGACACGAATCCCATAGTTTTTCTGGGGAAGGATCACAGACGCAGTCTTAGACAACCATACCTCGAGTTTGCTTACACTGCGAACGTCGACATAGCGATCCATGTAGATATGGGGCTTTAATATGTTTTCAGTACGGCCAGGTTGGTCATTTCTTGAAAGAGTGCCCAAAGGTAGCAGGTATTGATATAAGCAAAGTAATGGCCAGTGTTGGTGGTTTAGTTGCACCTCCAATTCATGGTACGTCATTGGGAGCACCTTCAGGCTCAGGTCAGCAAAAATCTGTTCGGCAGAGAAGTCGATGATCTAAAGTCAATCAGCAGGGAGTTGGAGCTCAGAGTAGTGGAGCTACGACATCGTAAGGAGGTTCTTAGCATAGCCAGAGTTAGCGCACATTTTACTTTGAGGTATGATGCGGAGCTTGTCACCACTACGAGTACGTTGGGCTTAGAGGACTAAACTGATTCTTAAAGGGGGGAAGGATGTGAATTCTCGTCCTCGGATTTCACTATTTAAAATTTCATATTTCGTATTTCGTATTCGTAGTTTCAACACGTTTATATTTACAACATATAGTTTTTTTTTCGATAAGTGAAAGGACAAAAACGCCTATAATAAACTAAACAGAATTCTACATGGTTGTATTTTATCCCTACATATTTTTCCATATTTCTTTACATTTTTGGATAGTACGTGCTGATACGAACGCGTGAGCGTAAACGGAAGGTAATTTGGAGTTATAATGAAGAAGTTATAAACAAACTAAGACAAGGGCAAAATGGTTATTTAATTATTAATCTAGAAGGCTTCAGATTTGTTGGAGCGTTGATCTGGTGCCACGTGTGTGGCTAGAATGGAGAGATAAAGAGAGAAATGAGGGAAATTAGACATTGGAGAAGCGACCAATCAGAAGAGAGAGTAAGGAGGGGAAATGAGGGAGAGAAAAACCACTCAAACCGGATCCCACCTTTGACCCGTTTCAGACCCGGCGACTTAATCTCTAACCCGTTTCCCTGCGATTGTTCCGATGAGTTTTTTGTTGATTTTTCTAGCTTTCTTTAACCTCCCATCACCACCAAACAACACCACGACATCCCATCATCCAATTATAGCAAAAAATGATGAGATTTCGTCATGATTCCGCGAAGAACACCCTTATCGGTGCCGTGAAACCTTAGCCGGCGATCAACCATTTTTGAAACGATCTCCTTCAATTACCACCGCCATTAGACACCTCTTGAGCCCATGAAAAAACCCCAAACAAGTTTGGGGGGGGCGGATCACCGAAGTGGACAGATCAAGGTTCACCCTTATTTGGGAATTCCTACGGTTCGAGGAATTTGTAGGCCACTTCCCGGTCGAACTAAACTTCGGCCCAGGTATGCAAAATGTTTCCCTCATTGAGCTCTATATTTTTGTAAAATTTGGTGAATATTGGAGTTGGTCGGAATTTGTGGTTTCCGTTAGCCGGAAACTGCCACCTACGGTGGTGCATGCAACGACGCATGGCCAGTGAGCGGACTTTGTCTTTTTTTTAGTTAAATTCGATGTATTAATTTCAGATTTGATATCTGTTTGATGTAATTTGATTGTTTGAACCTAGTTTCATTAAGGTCTGCCACTTGACTATTGTAGTGAACGACGATCCGACCAATGGATTGTCACTAAACTTTAATGAGTTATAAAATGTAATATTTAAGGGCATTAGAATTTGACGGATTGGGAATCTGACATACGGATCTTGATGAATTGAATTTTTAAGTTTGTAAAATAAAATGATGATCGCCACCTAATTTTAGCAATTGACGGAGATCCAACCATTAGATCGTTTCGAAATTTTAGGATATTGTTATAGAAGATAAAAGAGACTCTTAGGAAGTTACTGATCGAAAGTCCGTAGGTGGATGTTCCAGATCGAATTGCGTAGGGTTGTGGACCTCTCCGTTGACTGAGAGTTGACTTTTGGTCAACATGTCTTGAATCGTTTTAAATACTAAAATTAGTACTACTAGAGATTAAGTGAAGTCTAGTGGCTCTACAGTGGTTAGTGAGTGACATTAATAAATGTGATATGGTTATTATCATGGTTTCGTATTTAATGTCTTTCATGGGTATAACTTGATTTTATTAAATGTGATTTGACTGTCTATTGAAAACATTTATGAAATGTGATTTGACGTGCATATTTGAAATGTGGTTTGATTTGCATGATTGGTAGATGTGATGAAATGTGAGGGCTAGTAGTCGACTGCTAACCCATTATCATTGGATTTGTTGCTTCGAAAGTTGTTTCATATCCGTATTCATTGTTTCATTTCTTGTTTTGTTAACCGTTCTAATTGTGTAACTTGTGCTTTGTTGCATTTCTTGTTTCATCAAGCTTTTATAACTTGAGTGACTTGATTCATGTTTGTTTCTTCAAGCCGTTGTTATATTCCTTGAACTTCCGCTTAGTTCCGTTGAGTGATCCGAAACTAGGTTCTGCTGGGGTTTCGTTGAATGGTTCGGTTCCCTACTCCGTCTGGATTCCGTTGAGTGGTCCAAAATCCCTCGTGCTCTGCGATTCCACTGAGTGGTCCGGAATCGTATCATGCCTTGGATTTCATTGAGTGGTCCGATATCCATTGTACTCCGCAATTCTGTTGAGTGGTCCGGAATCCGTTCTACTTCGCGATTCCTTTGAGTGGTCCAGAATCGTATCCTGGTTTGGATTCCATTGAGTGGTCCGGATTCCCGCTTGGTATTTTGGTTCTATTGAGTGGTTCGAAACTTGATATTGTATTTTGTTGAGTAGTCCAAAATCTTATTCTTCAGAGATGTAGGCTTCTGCAGATAACAAATGTTGTTTGGCTTATGATTGATGTGTAGTGTGGTACTCTATGCTTTCTGCTAGAAGTATTTTATGAAAAGTTTAAAGTTTAACAATGGTGAACTACAAATGGCTTGATCCCTATTTAGGGTACGTAGGCAGTCTAATGCAAAGGTTAGGTGCAACCATGAAATAAGAGAAAGTTATTGTGTGGTTGAATCATAGATTGCATTTTGGACTTGGCTCGGAGACGAGACATGATAAATAAACTGAGCTGAGCTGACATCACGTGTCGATCTTAGACGTATGTCGGGATTGAGGTGTGACAACCTTCATATAAGTTTATCAATTTGCTAGAAATAAACCACTTTCTTTGCTTTACTCCATTTTTGTTTTTCTTGAAACTTTGCTTGCTTGAAGTGTCTTGCAAAACTTTTAGCCTTAGAACAGTCGGTAGGGCACGCTACTTCAAAAAAAGTTGACCATCCCACAGAGTCACTATGCCGTGAGTTTTTGCTTCTTGGGAATCGAGCTGTTGAGTTCGTCATCGGCTGCTACCCATTGACCATTTGATGCTTGGCTGGTCTTCAAGTATTTGATCTTTTGAGCTATGTGGCCTGCATCACAACATGATAAAGATATGTGGAATATGAAAACTATTAACTAATCACATCAAAATGAGTAGTTGTGTGGAAATTCATTGGTAGTTTTCCCCATTCCGTTGAAGAGTAGACCTAGATGGGTGTAGGAGAATTAGTTTATCTTTTTGCACTGGAGAGCTTACCCAGATGGTTTTCAGGGAATTAGTTTACCCTCTTGCATTGGAAAGCTTACCCAAATGAGTGTCAAGGAATTAGTTTATCCTCTCGTACTGGAGAGTAGACCCAGATGGTTGTTAGGGAATTAGTTTACCCTCTCGCACTAGAGAGCAATTAATTTATCTTCTCGCATTGGAAAGTAGACCTAGATAGGTGTCGGAGAATTAATTTACCCTTTCACACTGGAGAGCAGACTCATATTGATGTCAGGGAATTAGTTTACCCTATCGCACTGAAGAGCAATTAGTTTATCCTCTCGCACCGGAGAGCAAGCCTAATGGGTGGTGGGGAATTAGTTTAGCCTCTCGCATTGGAAAGCCTTCCCAGATAAGGGTTTGAGTAGTTGTTATTGACAGCAGTTGAGCCAGGCTTATGAATAACTTCTTGAATTTTCATTGAGAATAAAAAATGTAGCAATTGTGCTGGAAGGTAGAAACTGCATAACAACTGGATAATCCTCGACTGACGAGGTCTTCTTTTTCATGTTGCTTGAGACTTCGAACTTATTTGGATAAGCTTGAACGGGGTTCAATGGGTGATGGGAGATTTTTTTCCAGCATTCCATCATGTTGCTACTTGATGAAAGTGGGATGCTTATTTCTTTTGGAGCTGTCCATGGCCTGAGAGTGTTCAAACCTGGCAAAGATGCCACTAATCTGCATCGTCTTTGAAGAGGGTTTAGTGTAGGTTTCCACTGCTTGGGTAGGCCATGTTGCTGATTTTAACAAGATATTCATCGCATTGACCCTCATTCATCAACTTCTCAAGGTATTGGTTCCACTTCAGGTAGCCATTGGTACTGTGGCCTGGTCTTTGATGAAAAAAAGCAATACTTTGTCTGATCCAGCCTAGTAAAATCACCTTTCATAGGTGGCAGCTTGATCCAAAGTTTGTTCTTGAGCTTACGGAGAATCTAGCCGATTGAAACTGTGAACTTATAATATTTCGGGCATTGAGTCTTCTCTGGTCCGGGAATAATCTGTGCGCTTCTTTTCTGACTCATTTCTTCTAGACTGTTTAGCCTCGTCCCATAGTGCGTGCTTCTCCACCAAGGCATACGAAGTTGCCAGGGTCAGTTCCTTGCCCATGATTAATTTTCCGAATAAAGGGTGCTTAATAGGAAGCCCATTTATGAATGTTGTTGTTACTATGCCTTCGTTGCAGCCAACAATCTTAGCCTTCTCTGCTTTGAACCTCTTGACATAGTTGTGAAATGTCTCCCTCGAGTCTTTTGCGATACTGAAGAGATGGTCAGACATCATTTTGATTGAGCAGTTAGATGAATATTCCTTAGTGAAAACTAAGGAAAGTTCGTTGAAACTTTGGATTGACTACGACAGTAGGGTATGGAACTAGTCTTGCGCCTCACGTTGTAGAGTTGTGGCAAAAATATTGCACATAAGCGCATCGTTGTTCTTATAAAGGTCATAGTACTGCGGTGGTGCTTGAGATGTCGATCCGGATATTCGTCTCCCTTATATGAAGTGAAGTGAGGCATGGTGAACTTGTGAGGTGGGCAGCAGCTTCATCGCACTGGAAATCGCGTAATCGTTCAGTCAGGAGCGTCTCGACTTCTTTTTAAATTTGCCTCTGCTAAGGTAGTGGAGCTTCTAACTGCCTCCTGGTTGTGACAAGTTGGTCTAGGCTACTCTTTCCTATGCTCAATTCGTCTATGTCGCGGTTGCGGTGCATATAATACGTTTCTAGCAAGCGAGCAGGCTAGTCGCAGACTACTGGTTGAACTTGAGCCAGATTGCGTGCAAGGCCTGGGCTTACGCTCTTGAGGTAGCAGCTTAGGCTGCCTCTATAGCCTGGGCCTATTGCTGCAAAGTGGAGTGGGCCTGGGCTTGCAGTTGCCTCGATGTTCCCTACTTACTATGGCCTCACTTCCATGGAGCTGTCCCACTCTCCACTGCCACGACAATTGTCATGGCTGCCATAATGGTGGTGCTTCGTGGTGGCAAAGTTACTCATCTTGCCTTGGTGAGTCTCGCGGATCATTGTGATAGGGCTACATCGTGATCTCTATCATTTGTTCTGGATCTTTGAACATAGGAAGTTTCGTTCGTTGTGGTTTCCGAATTTTCCGCCATTGTATTTTTCTTCTACATGTATTCAAAGAAATTAAAAAATTCTAGGAATAAGAACGTATGAAAAATTTACGTATGAACGAGGAAAAACTTTGAATGAAAATTTTTGCCATCTCTTCCTTTGACGAAAATGCACCTGCAAAATAACATCACCTTTGATTAAGGCCAAAAACCTCACACGCCCAAATTTAGGTTGGGAGGGGCTTTGGTTGAAGAATCTCTGATGCCAAAGTTAGAATTATGAAAATAATGTATTTTGGAGTTTGTGGGTAACAAATGACTTAGTTTTTTAGTGGGATAAGTGGGGTATTTATAGGAAAGTGGCCGATCCTTAAGGTGAGGAATGGCCGGCCCTTTATGGTGTATTTAGTTGATTATTGCAAGATATTATGTGAAATAATATCTTATGGCAATTATTCCTAATTTAAATAGGAAGTTTTGAGAGTTACATTTTAATAAAATCAATAAGAGATTGATGAGGAGTGATGAGAGGAATATGAAATAAATTCCATATTGATCACCTTTGACTTTTCCTTGATTGAGCCGTTATTGTCATTTGCATGCGCGTGGGAATTCCGGTGTGCTTGAGGGTAATCTCGTCATTCTTGTCCAAAAATCCACATGTCACCTCCACGATTTTTGGGATTATTTTTTGTTCCCACTAGCTGTAAACGAGTTGAACCAAACTAAATATTGTTGTGCTGAAGTTTGACTAGTTTAATTTTTTCAAGCTCGAACTAGGTTTGGCTAGGTTTTTACACGAGTTGAGTTCTAGCAAGCATAAAAACTTCAAGCCCGATACCTAGCTCAAGCTATTTCAAGTTATTTCTTATAGTAATTTGGTTTGATTCTGTATAAATTTTGCAATATCATGATAGGTTTAGGCTTAAGCATTGGCTAACCTATCAAACCTTATTAATATAATTACATAAATAGTATTAGTCCAATGATATAGTATCACTACAAGAAAACCGGATCCCTTTCATATGAGCCTACTAACCACACAATTCGAGCCTTTGAAATTTGATTCAACGGCTAAAGTTATTATAACTTTTAATGGAATTCCTTATTTTTAACTATTAGATCAAATTTTAAGAACTCAGATTATATACTCAGACTGAATCCCTTTCCCAAGAAAAAGGCCTTTTGTGACTAGTTTTTTGTCAGATAGCACGGCCCTCGCAAATAACACAAAACATGCGCGCTAGATGGTGGAGCGAAAATGATTGCGACCTTGGCATTAGTAACGTCGCAATTAAAGGAAATAGCCAAGCGCACATTGCCTTTCCCCTTGTATCCGAAAAAGAAAAATGTTTTTCTCTCCCTCAACCGTTTCTTTTACCTATCCGACTAAAAGTATGGAGCTCCTCTCACCCTAATCCATCCAATTAGAGATTCAATCGGAGATTCTAGAGCTTAATTAAAGATTCTGGAGCACAATCGGAGTTCTTGTAAGCCACTACAATCATCTCCATCTTCTCTCTTTTCTTATTCATTAACCTTTGCTAAGTGATTTCTAGGGTTCCTCTCAAATCTGGAAGACAATTGTTTTTATTAATATTGGATTGATTTTTCTAATTGTTGTTAATATGTTTACCTGGAAAGATTATGTACTTGAGATCCCTTCTTTTCTTATTTCCAATTTTTGTTGTCGTTTGCTTTCAAGTGAGTTATGAGATATACAAGGAATTATTTTTCGTTTCAGTATGGGTGGTAACGGAATTTGATCTGGAACTCAGTAGATTCTGCTAAAATATATTTTTTAGTTAAATTCAGAGTTGTGATTTTTACAACTGGGTTTTAAGTTTTAGTACAAACACAAAACCACTTTTGGTGTAGCTAATGGGATTGTTTAGTTTTGGATTAGTTTCGAAAATTGTTAAGCTTTTGCGTAGCTAATGGGACTTTGTTGTGTTGAATTAGTTTGAAAACTTGTAAAACTACAGGGAGTATGAGTTTGGTAAATTTAATGAGTCTTTGACTCTTTGTAGGGTACAATTTCCCACACTTTTTCATTTGGAATAAATCCGCATTGTTCGTGATTATAGGAGTTTTAGCAATGTTTGTTGCCAGGACATTATGAAGTTTTGTTTCCAATAGATTCAACACCATGCTTGGGATTTTTTTTGAGGTTGGAAATTAAGATTTTGAATCAGATGTAAGCTGTGGAAGTTTTTGTTAGGGTAGGATCAGTGTTGTAGTTCATATACTTTGGATTCACAACAGAGATCAGAACAAGGTGCTTAATACATATCTTGGTAATGACTTTGAGAGTCATGACTCTTATGTCTAAGCATCCAAGGATTACATATGCAGACCTATACCAAGTGATTATAGTTCTGAATAATTTACTCAGCCTATTATATGAATTTAGCTCATCAAATTATTTGCAAATGAAGAGCTTGTACAAAGACTGTCGCATACTTTCCTAAAATACGTGGAAGATAGTGTGGATTCTTTAATATTAAGGGGCATGGTTACTTGTATTTTCAGCTTGCTGGTGTGCTGCAGTTGAGTTCATTGCCCTGCCATTGATTTATCTCCAGGCTGGAAGGTATGTTGTGGCCACTGATCACTTATTTCAAGAACACATAGTTAGTTTCCATATCACTATTTTCAAGTTTTCATCTGTTTTTTGTACTTTTTCTTAGAATTCTAAAATTTCTCCTAAAGAATGACAACTTCTAGGTGCTAAACGAGGTTTATTCGAATACTTAATATATCTTCTTCAAGTTTTATTTTCCCCTATTTTAATAGTTCTCATATGCTAGCTTTTAGTTGGATTAGAATTCATAAATGTTATGCGTTTCGGTATTAGATATTTAGAAGTGTTTTTATTAGACTAGATTAGAAGTTCTCTAATAATGTCTCTATTAGTTTATATGTGCTTGTGTATCCTAGCTTTCTTAATTCATGCATGCTTGTGTATCATTTTCAATTAAATTGCTTGGGAGATGAAATGTTTTGTTGTTCATTAATAGAAGTTTAATTTTTTATCGGTGTGTTCTATTTTTCTATAATAGGTGCACCACATTTTAGGGAAAAGTTCTATAGAATGGGGCTGTCTGACAAGGATATTTTTGCACTATATGGGGGTGATACATTGGAAATTCTGTCCCTCCTTGCACTATATGGGGGTGATACACTGGGGGTTGCTGAAACTTCCGACCTATGCAGCTTTAGTGGAGGATCCTGAGTTCCGTAAATATATTGATCTGTATGCAAAGGTAATTTGGGTTCGGGCTTGTTTCAGTTCTATTTTGCTGGTACACAGTTGGATTATTTATCACTGCTAGTGCTAGATTATACTTACAGATTTACTGTGTTTGTTAATTTAGAGCTACTTTAATATTGTTGGTTGGCACTAATTTTAACAAACAATCAAATGTGGTATGTTTTCCTGCATCAGTGACAAAATTTGTAATATGTTTTCCTGCATCAGTGACAAAATTTGTAGCGTTGCATGATCTGATCAACTCTGACTTATGAATGTAATATGTTTTCCTGCATCAGTGACAAAATTTGTAATATGTTATTCTGTTTAGTTCCTTTGGGTTTTCATCTCATCTTGTCTTTCTAGCGCGTGCTTAGTGGTCTTTGTACAACTAGTATGATTAATACCCTGATATGAGATCCTGTTAGTGCTTTTGAGTTTTGACCATATTAAAATTCATCTATTTCTAGTTATATGTGTTTTCTTCTTATTGATATGAAACTATGATTTTTGTAAAAAATTTCATACATTATTGATGGTTCCAAAAATGTAGGTGTTTGGACCCAAAATTACAGAATCGGCCAATATCTTTGAATGGGCGAATTCTAAACTGTTGGATTTACTAAGATAATTTTTTAATTATTATTTAAAGGATAACATTATGATTTTTTTTAATCATATATTTATCTCTTAGATGATAATTTAAAATTATTTATATAGTTATCTCGAAGCACATCGGGTAGGCATGCAAAATAGGATACTGGAGAATATGTTTCTTTTGTCATATTGCTGTGGCCACGTGAGTCATGCATCAATAGGACTCCTGATACAAAGTGGTATTTGATGGAAGATGGTATCTCAAGTGATTAGATGATATTGCAATTAAATTATAATTTAATTTGCATGTATGGTTGCACTTGGACATCCGTCATGAAAAAACAAAAGGCTTTAGTTGCATTGGGATTCTTAATGAGATAAAGCAAGGATTTGATGGTGGAGAGAGAAACCTAGGTAAGCTAGGTCTTTGGTCATGATGGGATAAGCCTAGATAGTTTTTATATTTTAAAGGTCGGCCAGCTTATGCCACGGATCAAATTTCATTCTGCGAGGTAGAGTTGCAGTCAGACTCTGCAACATTATCTGACCGTGCAAGCCAAATACTTTAGTCCTATAAATACAAGGCGCTGTGGAACGTAAAAGGCCCCCTGCAAATCAACACAAAATTGCCCTGCGCAAATTCTCACAACTTGTGATTTTTCTTTTTCCTTTTCGCTGACACATCTTCCGTTGGCATCAACAGCACTGTGGAAGCAACCGGTGATATCTTAAGTCGGCATAGATAGCTCTGTCACCGTAGAATCAATCGGTCTCGCAGTATCTTCCGTTGGCATCAACAGCACTGCGGCGAGAACGGTTGATTACCTATCCAAGTCTCGGTCGAGAAGGGTTTTTGAACCCTTATTGGTCGAGGTCATCTCATCAGCCTTCTTGGCGAAGTGAGGTGTTACACGTTATTACGTTCGGCACATTGAAAGCCGAATTTGATATTGAACTTCGTAAGAATAGTAACCTTGTCTTCAGGTTCGAGAGCCCAAGAGGCCGAGACGTGTTCCTTTCTCGGCCGCAATCGCAAGACGCAGAAGTCAGCCGCGCACCCAAAGCAATATCAACAAATTTACTTCTCGGTCGAGCTCGGCTGACGAGTTGGCACGCCCCGCAATCACCGAAGGACGTAGTTAGCTTATAGATTACTCGGCCTGCGCGCCACGTAGACTTTGTAATTTCTAGGGTCAACACATATATATATTTATATAATCTAAAATACTATGATATGGTTGAGCTTTAGATTGCATTATGGCATATCCATATGAACGCGGGACGCGCAGGTAAGTTCAGGTGAGTTTATGGTGTTATTTGAAATGATTGAGTGATGGCATGACTATATTTGTGTTATAGGCAACTCCGACACTGTCGTACATGTTTCAATGATAGGCAACTCCGATATTGTCGTACAAGTTGCAATGGGTAACTTCGACACTGTCGTACAAGTTGCCTATGAGTCGTACAGGTTGCATTAAGCAACTCCGACTCATGTGTTATCATAGATTGATTTATGAGTCGTACAGGTTGTATTAGGCAATTCCGACTCGTGGGTTATCATAGATTGATGAGCACCTGATTTTATTATGTTGTTGCCAATATGTAGTGATTTTGGATTATTCTTGGATTTAATGTGGATTTACATTTGACTTCATACTTATATGTGATATGATTTCCTGGAAACTATACAGGTAGTACAGTGAGGGGTTATATTGTTTAGAATGTCTTTATTAAAGCTTTATATTCAAGCCCACTCACTCTTGTTTTTATCCCTTCAGGTTCTAGTAGCAGAGTTTTCATATCGACAAGGATTCGTGGCAAATCTTGGTATTGGAGATTACCTTCGACGGTATGATTTTCAATCCACTATACTGTACTTTACTTATGCTCTGACGTCACGTGTGAAATGAGTTCATTCCCGCTCACAGCGTACTCTCATATTTAGGCACTTTTAGTTTTAAATTTGTTCACATATTCCATATCACTACACTTCATGGCTTCGTCACCTTCCAGGTGTCAGCCAACACAACTCGATTCGGAGTCCTAGTGGACAATCCGGGTCGGGATGTGTCATAAAAAATCTCATTTAGCACTCCAAACTTTTAATAATTGGAAACAAAAATACATTTGTGAGGAATGTATAATAAGATTTTTGGAGTGCTAATAATAGTTCTCTTACAATATTATTAAAAAAAATATTAACTTGCTAAGAACTCTTTTCTCCCTCCCCATATTTTGGAGCTTCCAGTTACTAACCTAACTAGCCTAAGAGCAAAGTAAAAATTCTATTTTTAGCTAGGAATTCATTCAAGGAGCTCGCTAGAGATTCTCTAAATATGTTACCGTATAGCATTTTCAGTTACCCTTTATTTTTCTTATTTTATTGGTGCATTCATGCAAAATCAATGAATGCTTCGTGTTTAGTTCGAAATACTTAAATCTCCTTAGAATTATCATTTTATAGGTATGTTTGAAAGCTATCTGCACCCATACAATGATAAAGAGAGAAATTGTGTGGGCTTTGGTGTGATAAATACTTCTCAAAATTTAAAAATTTATTCTTTTTATTTGATGCGTAAATTAACTAAACACACAAATTAACCCTCTTGTTGACAATTGTAGTATGGATAAGTAGGGATCGTTCTTAAACCGGGGATTAGGAGAGATTGCTAAAACACTCTAAACTGACTCAAATCTATAAAACAAGGTTTAAAACACTAAACTAGATTCAAAGAATGCAAAACTAAACTCTAAAACACTAAAACAAACCAAAAGACTCAAAACAACAAACAAACACTCAAAACTGCCTAAAAACCACTTTCTGGGCAGTTTTGGGACTCTAACACAACTTGGACGAATTTTGGTTTTCTAATGACCTAAAATGCTTAAAAACAATATCTAAGACAAGTTCTAAGTAATATGACTCAAAGAAATAAGGTGGGGTTGATTTTGGACGAAAATAATTAAATTAAGACAAGAACAATGAAAACAGATTCTTAGATAAAATTAGGTGATTTGATGAGATAGACTAACTAGAGGGTTCTTCTCCACACATGATACACTTGCATTCAACTTTGATTTCCAATTGCTTCTTTCAATAAACTATGAATCTCAACGCCCTAGGTTAACTGTGATAGCACTTTTTTAACCTTCAAGTTTTCCTAAAGTTAGTGAATTGGATGGGAATGCACATGCAACAACTCAAAACATTCTCTAAAAGTCCCTTACGTGAAAAGCACAATAAAGGTACAATCAAAGATCATTAAGCTTCATGAAAACTATAAGCATTGACGAGGCAATTGTTACTATGAAAAGCATGAAACGTTTGCCAAGAATTCACTTAACACGATCGTTTATAAGTGACCTCCACTACTTGCAAACATAAAGTTGTAACTATTAGGTGAAACTTCCTTATGTTTTAGCTTCAAATTCCTGCATGAAAACTAAGTTGGCCACCTTAATTAACACACAAAAATAAGTCATCAATCAAACGGTTAAGCAAATTGCTTTCACAATTCATGAAATAACAATTAGACGTAATCAATTCATCTTGCAAGCATAATCATGGTATTGAATAACCCCTTAGCCAAAAAGGCTTAGTTCCTCATGTTCACAAAACAAAGGAAAACAGATTTATACATTGTAAATATAAGAAAGAGAACACCTAAATATTCCAACGATTCGATGTTGAACAGCTAGAACCTTCAAGTACTTCTTCTTCCTCTCCTTTGCTGCGGCACAGGGACTTTGGGCAAGTTTTTGGGTTATTAAATGATGTAGAATGGATGGGGGGACGTATGGAAGTGTTTAGGGTTGATGGGTGATGCGGCTAGTGGTGATTTGTGGCAGAAATTTGGGTGAATGGTGGTAGAATGCTGCGGCTGAAGGTGGAGATTGGTTTCTAGCGTGAATGGGCAGTGTATGGATGTTTTTGTGGCTGCACAATGAAGTTTATTTAAAGGGATTTAGGAATTAAAACCCTAGGTTATTTAGGTAATCAGAAATTAAGTCTAAAACTTATCTAAATAGGAAATAGAATCAGAAAACTAAAGGGAATTAGGCTAGGAGGTGCGGCTAGGGTTTAAAACCAAAGGGGAATGTGTTTTAATTGCAAAGAAACAGGAAAGGACCCTCTCCCTTGCACGGCAAGGAAGAGGAAAGGCAAGGGTGGTGCGGCTGGATGTTTGGGAAAGGGATAGTGTCCTAAAAAGAAAGGGAAAGGGGACTCACGGCAAGGAAAGGGAAGGAAATGGTATGTGAGGTGCGGCACTACCTTGAATGGTGCAAGGAATCTTTGTTTTATGTCCTAAAGTGCATATGAGGTCCTCAAAGTGGCTGGAACATAAGTGCTTTTAGACTTAGGAAAGGTTAAACTAAAATAGGAAACTTTGGCTTAACTTTCCTACTTCAATTAGGAATCCTTATTGGATTAGGAATCTTCATTCTTCTAGGAATCCTCATGTGATTAGGAATCAATTTTCAATTAGGAATCCTTCGTCGATTAGGAATCCTTCGTCGATTAGGAATCCTAATTTCTTCAAGTCTTCAATTCATCTATTCTTTGTGCTCCAAAAGGCTCCAAATTACATCATTTTGCACACTTCGGCTTTGGAATCTGAAAACACACAAAAGTGACTTTAAACACTAAAATAACTAAAAAAACACAACGTAAATGCACGAGAACTAGCCAATTAAGTCGCATAAATATGCTCCTATCATTATTATGGTTGAAAAGTTCATGTTCAAAGGCAAGTGATGAATATCCAATTATGTGAAATGGCATGACAGTTGATGCATGCATGCGTTATAAGATGTTTCAATTAGCTTATGAATTATGGACTGCTCTATAATTTCAATTGAAACACGTAACAATTTGTTTGTAGGTAAATAAACTAATTTTATGTCATCTTTGGTATTATCGCCTTATTTAAAAAAGAGAAATGTTAGAGAGACTTTCTCAAAATGGGACGCTTCATCCATTTTTTGTTATATCACAATTTAACGTTAATTTCTATGCCACCATTATAAAACATTTTACTAAAAGCATGAGGTGATGGAGAGTCTATGGAAAGTCTCACATGAGATTGCGGGAAGTTTATTGAGAGTCTCACTTTTGAGATAATCTCCTTAGCATGTATCTTTAAAAATTCTATCAATTTTTATTTTTATTCTATTTATATAACCGTCTTGATACACGCGAGAGTGCATGTCCGAAGGTAAGTCTGCAATACTAAATCATGTGAAATGACACGAAAGTTAATACATGCGTTATTTTGGTCTCTATATATTGAAGTGAAACAAGTGAATGATTTGTTTGTTGCTAAATAAACGAATGTAGTGTCATCATCGGTTTTATCGCCTTATTTTCTATAAATGCCTCCCCGACACTCTTCACGAATACAAGAAATAAGCCATACATTACTCATACACAGTTTCTTCCTTTAAGCATGGCTACCAGTTTAGAACTTGAGAGTCAGTTTTCATGTTTTAGTAGTTGGAAGGGGAAAACGAAAGGGGGTGAGAAACGGCGGAAAAGAAAACTTGAGAGACAATTAAATTTAGTAAAAGAAAATTGTTCAGTTGTAGAAACGGGTGGCATGGAAGAAATTGCATCCTCTTTCCGCGTCCAAGGTACATTTCTATACTTGTAATTATTTTCTTGGTTTTGATCTTGACTGGTTTTTACAAGGACCAAGATCAAACCAACGTTCATTCTTTTGATCAATTTTTTCAAGTTATTATGCCACTCGATTGGTAAAACGAAAAAGGGAATTTGTATAGGTGGCTGACGAATTTATACGCATCAACAAAAACAGAAAAACAATCTTGTTCTCAACTTTCTACTTAAGTTGTGTTTATAAAATTGGATTGGTGTTAATGTTGGTGCAGATTGCTATGTCTTGTGAGGATGGAAATATGGTTGTTCGGGCAAAGATTTCTCTTGGAGAAAGCTCCTTGGACCTCTGCACAGCTCCTTAAGGGATTGGCACTTTGATGTATGTACTTGGTAGTTGGGCTCTTACTTGCCTGATGTGCTACAATAAGAGCTTAAAGTTAGTTCTGAAAGGTACCTTTGTGGGGCCTTAGGTGTAGGCCTTGAGGTTCGCAATCAAAACTAACTAAATGCTTAGGCGTGCCACTGCTATCTCAGTATAGTAGATATAGAACACGTGTGTTTTTTAGTTGATTACTTGTGCCCTAAGTTACTCCAACTTCTTATTATCAAAGGATTGTCATGGATGATTTAAGTCCACATTAAGTTCTTTTTCTTGCCTTGTAAACAAGGACTTTTAGTTCATGATCTTGTATGTTTAAACGGAGGGAGTCCAGAGCCCCTTGAATCATTCGTTTGGTCCTAAACTGCTCATAATGAAAACATATCCAATAATCTAAACATATCTAGATGCAAATGACTCTCAAAATAGAGAAACAGGTGGAAATAACTTGAATACATGCTGGAGAATGCATTAAGCAATAGATCTACTGATTTAGAAAACAAACAAAAAGCTTCGGCAAGATTTCACCTTGTCTGGCAAGGCAAAACTCTTGCAATCACTTATCTTTGAATTTATAAGGGTTATATGCTAAAAAAGGATGGATGGTAAATAAGTTTACACAGGAGAATCGATACTACACCACTAAGGGAGATAGCAGAGCTTTTATACTAGACAAAAGATAGTTTATCTAAAGAAACTATTGCTAAAAGGATTAAATCTGAGTTGATTTCAGCTTTTGGATGCAAATCTGGCTTGAGAGCAGAGTTCGTATGTTTGTTTGTTTGATTAGTTGAGTGTCCTTGTCTCTGGAGCCTTTCTTCCCTTTTATAGACTATCTGGCCCAACTGTTGTAACTTTTGCTCTTGCCTGAAAGCACTTTGAGGGTAGTGAGTCATCAACTTTTTACTAGCAATGCCACTAAAAAGTGTTCTTTGGCTGATAGTAGGTTAGTCTTCATCACTTGTCACTTCAGTTACAGACACGTGGCTTGTGTCTTGGCTAAGAAGGCTTCAGTTTGTTTCTAGGCTCGATGCTGGGCTTTGAGCAAGTCTTCCTTTAATTTGGCATCTTTGGGCTCTCCTTCATTCAAATCCAATATTCAAATATTAACCCAAACAATGACCCTTTCTAGAGAGAAGGCATTGGACCCAAGGTTCTTGACAAAGTGAAACAATGGAGCTGGATCATAAAAATTTGGTTAGGACATTGCCTGCTCTTCCAAACAAATTGCAGTTTGACACATATGCAAAACTAAATTATAAAAAATTATAAAACTAAAAGTATTTGCATACATGTTAAACTATAATTACTAGGACAATAAGAAATACCTTCCTCCATGGAAAAAGCAAAGCATTGAGAAATATCTTATATGATGTAAAATTGTGAGGCAGTGCAGATGTGTTAACAATTTTCATCATGAAGTCATTCTATCCATGAAATAGATAAATACAGACTTTAAGTTTTATTGTCAATATATAAAGAACCCCGTGCATTCATGAATATCCAAAATGGTTTGAGAAACGACTTTCCACACCTCTGTTTGTTCGTGTATTTTGATTCTCTTTTGATTAATTTAAGTGAAATGTCAGAAATAAACAATAGTGTGCAGAAGAGAATGGAAATCACTTCCTAATGAAGTAAGTGACATTAAAACACAAATACCAAAAATAAAAGGTCTATTTTTCTGAACATATATAACAAAAAATTTCTTAGTTCCAGAGACATTAGAAATTAAAAGATAACAAGGTCAATGGTAGAACAACTCAACGTTGTTAATTAATCATGTAGATGCAAATCAAATTATGTTGTATGAATGCCAAATTATCTTAGCACTAGAAAGGCCCCCATTGAGCAAAGCATTGGACCCTTTCTAATTACATAGGGCACTTTCCTCCTTTGGGCCTGTGATATTCTTTCCTTCGTTTGGGCCTTGGTCTTCTTTCCTTTATTTGGGCCTTTATTTTCTTTTCTTCATTTGGGCTTTCACTAGTCCTCTTTTAGACCTGTACTATTTTAGGAGTCGAAATGACCATGTGCTACCATACGCATCACTTGCTTGTTACGGCTATTCATCATCTTTCACGTATAGGCCAACATGCCTCGATTTTGGTGTCCACTTGGATATTCAGGTTGGGATGTGTCAGTTTGGTATCAAAAGATGGATTTAGGTTGTCCTATATTCATAACACACGTAATATTAAGCATTCATAATTCTTGAATCTCTGATGTCGAACCATGCCACATTATTTAGCGTCAGCTTTTCTTGATTTTGGGCAGCTAGGGGATACTAGCGCCAGATGTTCATCCCCCTCAGAAAATAAATAACTATTCAATGTATAAACCCGACGGTCTAATGATATGAGTTATGAAATAAGTTCTCTTTCGTTTCAAAAATTAATACAAAGCATAATCTTTTTGGATTATTTTATTTCAAAAGAAATTAATACACTGATTTTTTTTTATTTGACAAGAAACGATAGCGGTATTTCATTTATTATCACAAACAAATACAAGGGTGCCAATTGGGTATATTGCTCCAATGACCAATAATTGATCTGAAGTGAATTTGCACAAACAAGTGATTAATTAAAAACATCTACATGGCTACCACAAGCAACCACAAGCAACCACAAGCAATACAAATTTGTCACCAGAACGATAGACGCAACAAACCAATACTAGTGCACACGCACCAATCTTCACTGATGAGCGATGCCACACAAAGTCATCACAGGAGAGCGAGACCACATAAAATCACCGTTGAAGGATGAGACCATTTAATTTGGAATATACAATAAATGCATTCTTCAGTTACTTACCCGTTATTGATATTTAACCAGATATGAGTCAGTTTTTTTGTTCAAACCCTAGAGCCTTTAGCTTCTTTTAAATAGTCTCTTTGTGCTCTCCCCATCTAACTTTGGTGTTTCGTTACTCTCTCTTTGATTTAATTTCGGAAACAATCGATTTGCGTCCTTCGTGGGTACCTGCAGATCCTAAAAATCCAAAGGTGATCTACGTTGCATAGTTAGCTGTCTCCGAATTCAACAAGAAAGCCACAAAGAAGTTAGAGCATGTTTGATATTCTACTTGAATCAAACTTTTTAAACTCAAAAACAATTTTCAAGTTTTAGGCCTTAAAAACTTGTTTGGTAGGACTATTTTCAAAAACTGAACTCAAGACTAACTCAAAAATATAGTCTATTATCTAAAAACATAAAAAGTGAGTTTTTAGAGTTTTTAAACTTAAACTCACTCGTTTCTTTTCTCTCCCTCCTCCCTTCTCACTCCAAAGCTATCTCTCTCTTTTCTTCTTTCTCTCTCCCCCTTCTCTGTTTTTTTTTTTTTTACCCTTTTCGTCTCTCATCCAATCTGCTTTCTTTATTCTCTCGGTTCTTTCTCTCACTCATCTTCCTCTCTATCTCCTCCGATCCTCTCACTTCTTTCTTTTCATCTCTTACTTTCTTTCCTCTTCTCTCCTCTTTCTCTCTTGACCCACTCTTTTTGGAATTCTTTGTCCAGTTTAAGTTGTAAGATTTAAAAATTTTAAATTGCATACCAAACAAGTTTTTGAGTCTTAAAGAAAATTGTTTTCAAGAAAAATTCTTAAGAAATATTTTGAGAAATTATAAAAAATTTCAAATAGAATATCAAACAAACCCTTAGTTTTCCAAAAGGTGGTTTGGGGTAAGATTGCGTTTGTATCAGGCCGGGCTTATGTGCTTGTCATTACGGCAAAGAATGATTCATTGACAATCCCAGCTGAAAATTATAGGACTGCTGTGTGGGATAGAATTGGGGCGCCAATGAAATTGACTGCCTTTTATAAAAATGCAACAGAAACTTGTTTCGTATGACAATTTTTGTAGTTTAATTCACTTGCTTTATCCTTTGTTATAATAAAGAAATTGGGATTGATAAACAAATAAAAAGGAATTTGAGAATATGATCGAATTGGTGTACGTTCATCTTGATTATTATTTTCTATACAATTATTTTTAATTCTATGTTGTGTTTGTATGTTAAGGAAGATATATTTATATGTAGGACTCAATAAGGAAAACCTTCACAAATGAGCACAAACCAATTGTCCCTTCTATTCCTTATAATTTCATATGAATTTATGCAAAAATATTCTCTTACAAATTGCATATAAGTCAAACAATAGGGGATCTCTTTAGAATACTAAAATAACCCTATTAAATCGAATTAAATTAAATAGAGTGCTACCTTATATGAAGGGATAATAAGTGTAATAGTATCGCATCTGTCTTTTTACTGTCAGGTTTAGTTAGTGTTTGGGCCCAAATTAATATATTTGGGCCGAATAAGCTATTTGCTCAGCCCATTGTGAGATATCTTGGCCTAGTTCAGAATGATCTGGCCAAGTCTGAGTTGATAAAGGACATTCGGGTCCTCGAGATGGTTTCAAATAAGGTTAGATCCTACTAGGGGTCCTTATTAAGCAGGATAGTGAGGATGGCTTTTATATTCTCGAGGAATTCGACTAAAGTAAGGAGATGGATTGAATAGTGGAAGGCAGATAGATTCAGAATCCTAAGATTAGTAGGAGTTTTCAGAGTCCAGTTCGTATGAAGAGAAACATGTCCTAGAGGTCTAGTCCTAGTAGGATTCTATCTCGGTACTAGGGAAATTGCTACTATAAATAAGGGAGGATGTGCAACATTCAAAGCTTCTTTAAACACACGAACAAATCTGCCCTACACAAACCCTTTCTCTATGTGAAGCCTTCTCATCTTTGAGAAAACACTGATCTTTCTAACTTCATCGAGCACATCTTCAGCTAGTTTTAACAACACTGTGGTTGACAACCAGCGACACCTTTAGTTAATCTTAACAACATTGGAGCTGTAGAATCGAGCGACCAATGAGCACCTTCAGTTAGTCATAACATCATTGCTTCGAGTTCGGTTGGTTATTTATCCAAGTATTGACAAGTAAGGAGTCTTTGAGTCTTTATTGGAAGAGGTCACTTCATTAGCCTTCTTGGCGAAGTAAGGTGTTAATAGGTTACATTGCTCGGCCCATCAAAAGCTTAGTTTATTTTATGATTGGATATTCGCAAGTACATTATAGAGTTCGGCATTTGGACTGTCGAGCCACATTTACAATCAAGACACTGACCTTTTTTTAGTATTTGTGTCCGTACAGTCTGGTGTCAGTTCAGCGTACTTATATTTGCACAAATATAATTACAGAGACCGCGCCAGGCGCCGACGATTCATGAACTTCGAAGAAACTAGCAGTCTTGTCTTCAGGCTCTAGAACCTAGAGCCGGAGACGAGTTCTTTCCTCAACCACAATAGCAAGATGCAGAAGTCAGCAATGCGTTCGACACCACCACTACCACATTCATCTACTCACTGACCGAGCTTGGTCGTCAAGTTGGCATGTGAAATAAAATTTTTGTCCTAGCTAAGAACAAGTGAGAATATTTGAACATACAAGCTTACAAAAACTCTTAAAAGTAGGCATGCATTCAAAATAATTCTTTGACCCAAAGAAATTCAAAGCCTAGTATATGGTGAACCTAAAGACTCTTTGCAAAAGAAAGAGGAAAGTTTGAGCTTTTCTCACCCTTGAAGCTCATCCTTGTTTGCACAAGGAATTCACCCAAGTAAAGGGCCTTCAAGTCACCTCTTTTGCTCCTTGGTTCTTTCCTTTCTTCTTGGCTATTTGCTCATTTTCTTCTCCTTTGCTCCTTGAGGATATGAGGAAGGATCTCCAAAAAGCACCAAAGGCTTGGTGCCTCTAAGTCTCCACACCAAAGATGTAGTGTGAGGAGAAGATGGATGACTTAAAGAGATTTTTGATGCTAGTAAAAGTCTCCCTAAGTGGCCGGCCTCTATATAGAAAAAGAGAGAAACAATTTCTCTTTTTTGCCTCAAGAAAACCCTAGTGAGAGAATGACTATAAAGATGCTTTTCACTTCACAAGTGAGTGGCAAACTTACAATTAAGCTAAGTTCACCCTCTCTATAGCTTGGCCGGTTTTGGCTTTGTTTTGGGGCTATTTTTTCATTTAGTTTTAGTTGTCATACAACTTAAACTCAATGGGCCTGATGGACCAAAAACCCTTTTGGACCCCGTAATCCAAAACTAACTTCAAAGCCCAATACGAACCTTTAATTAACTAATTAATTAATCTTGACCATTCTCAATTAAACTATTTAATTGCTTATCTATCTCATTTATATTTCTTCACATTCATCCTTAATTCGTGTACGATCCATTAGTTTCCATTTAGCGAGGCAATGGGTTATTGTTGCTCTCTTATCAATCGATTGTGAATTGAAACAACATTTCAATTCTCCCTTTGATGAAAATTAGTGTTTGCTAATCTTCAGGCTTCCACAAATCATGAGTGACACCTAGTAGTATGTCACGGCTACCGAAGCTAAGTAGAAGTGGTTGGAGAACCTATCCAGTTACAACTACAATGCAATACAATCCTTCTATAATACAATATTCTTGATCACATCGTTCAAGTGATAGTTTGTTTCATGTCTACTATTCAATGTGATACTTCTCTATATGATTCAATAGAATAATGATTTGGAACATTCTTCCTAAGTCATATTCATATGCTTCCTAAGTCATGTAGGCATGTGAATGCACAACAAGGGATCTCTAACCATCCATGCACAATAAGGGATCTCTAAGTCATATTCATATCTCAGAGTACTTTACTTCCACCATGGATGGTTAGAGATCTCTTGTTGTGCATTCACATGCCTACATGACTAGATAACTTAACCCCAACAATGTCTTGGACACTCTCAATGTAATGCCTTTGACATAGTCAAAGATCAAGCACCTACCCATCAGACAACTATGATGCCTCAGATCAAAGGACTACTTTGCATATTTCAACTTATGAGGTCTTACATGACATGTATGTTCGAACTCTCTTTTGATCGTTGTTCAATGTACTCGATTACCCTTTCGAGCACCTATGTGCTTGTCTTAGTGTCCAACATTAAATGACTTAAGACTAGTCATACTCACACTTGAGTCAACATAACACATACTAACATTAGTGGATTGTCAATGTCCAATTGGCAATCTTATGGCTAGACGTTTCAAGAATGAATATAAGAGAAATCTCTCATTAATCTAATTTACTTAGATCACTTCTCTCTTAAAACAAGTACAATCCTTGGATTCTTCTTTTGCCTAAACACATGATACAATAAACAGTAATTAACAATAAGCTTTGCCCTTCATTGCACAAATAATAGTATAACATAATGAGTATTCCAAAAGCTATTACATCAAATTAGTGGTTTGGTGGGCATACTTCCAACGGCACAGCCCGTATTCAACTGAATGAAGTAGTTAGCTCATTAGTTACTCGGCTTGCACGCCACATAGACTTGGTAGTTTTTAGGGTCAACAATTAAATTCTACAAGGTCACACATGTCTAATAGTACTGACAAACATTGTATGAATGATGAATAAATATAATTAATTGTTACTTATATTATAATTCATTGTTAATTATGTTTGATTAAATATTTGAGAGAATGTTGCTTTATTGTAACAAAAAAGTCATGGGTTTGAGTCGCGCCCGCCCCCCCCCCACCAAAACAAAAACCCCAAAACAAAGGACCCTCGCTTGCTAGCATAATCGAATCCTCACTCCATCATCCATCGGTGATGTATCAATGTGGATACTTCGAGAGACTTTCTCACAAATCATCATGAAGGGAAAGATGCAAGGACAAGGATGATCCTACTAATTGGTGGATACACAACTAAGGATTCACATAAGTAATTTCTACGTCATCTTTATTTGTTGCATTATTGATTGAAAGCCAATTGAATGTGTAACTGGGATTAAGTCTCTCTGAATGTGGTAGTCCTTCCGTTAACTTTTCAATTAATTTTCTTTAATTTGCTTATGTGGCAAGACATGGAATAAAAATTTACAAATCCACAAATCATAAATTTTAATATACTAGAAATTAAAATAAGGAAAATTAGAAAAATAAAAAATAAAAATCAACGATAATGTTCCCAGCAAAATCCTTTTTGAACAAAATCAATAGAGGCACCCACCTCACCCCATATAAAATCGTCTTGATACACACGAACGTGCATGTCCAGAGGTCAGTCTAGGAGTATTCAATTGCGTGAAATGACACGAAAGTTTTACATACGTTATCACCCGTTTCGAGTATCTTCTGAATTTTATAACTGCTCAGTTGAGACTTCTGTAATTTCAAGTGAACAGGTGAGCCATTTGTTTGTTGCTAAATAAAGTAATGTATTATGATCAATGGTTTTATAGGCTTATTTTCTACAAATGCCTCCCCAACCCTCTTCACGAATACAAGAGGTAAGCCATACATTACTTATAAAATTTGGGAGACAATTAAATTTAGTAAAAGAAAAATTGTTCCGCTATAGAAATGTGGCATGGGAGAAATTGGTATAACATCCTCTAATCGGCACCGCGGTATCTAAATACTTATAAGTATTTGTAGTTTTGTTCTTGATGAGTTTTTAACAGATTTTTAAAGTTATTATGCCACTTGATCGGTAAAACGAAAAAAAAAGAAAATTGTACTGGTGGCCAACGAATTTCTACACATCAAGAAAAACAGAAAAACAAATCTTGTTCTCATTTTGTACATAAGTTATGTTTTATATAATTGCATTGGTGTTAATGTTGGTGTAGATTGCTATGTCTTATGAGGATGGAAATCTGGTCCGTGCTCGAGCAAAGGGCATTGGACCCAAAGTTCTCCACAAAGTAAAAGAAACATTAGCAATGGACATTGCTTGCTCTTGCCAACAAATTGCATTTTGACATATATGCATAAATAATGCATACAAAAACACAAAAAACAAATGTATCTGCATTTTGACATACTTTAATTGTCAATATATAGGGTATTGGGTTTCTACTCGTCGTGAGTTTGAAACTCCCATTTTCTTTAAATTATTGTAGTAGTTTCAATCCCTTCTCCTTCCCCCTTAATAATAATAATAATAGTAACAATTTTTTTTAAAATAATAATTGTCATTTATAGTAATGCATTCGTGAGTACCCAAAGTGGTTTAAACAATTCTTGGGAAATTGTCAAAAATGACCAAATTTTTTTAATCTTAGGACTGAAACAGGACAAACCGGCCATGCACAAAACTAAAATGGTGAAAAACCCCACATATAAATTGTAAAAATTCACAGGTGATTGCGTCATTATTTTTTTTTATTTTGAAGAGAGAGATTTCGAGAGAGAGCTCTGGGTTTTTGGGTTGAACTTAGATATGTGAGCTTTGATTTCAAAGAGAGGGAAGTCGAGAGAGAGCTTGGAAGAGTAAGGTCAAGGGTTTTGGGTTGAGCTCAGAATGGTGAGCACTAATTTAAAAAACAAGGATGTCAATGAAGTTGAATGAGGATAATTTGAATGTATTGAAACCCTAGAATCGAAAGTGAAGTTCAATTGTTTATTCAATTGGGTATTTGAGTTTGCTTCTCCTCAATTGGGTTGTGGGAAGCTTCTCTCAATTGGGTGCGATGGTAGAGGTTTTTCTCTCTCCCTCCCTTTCTCTCTGTGTCTCTATTTACATTGTAATTAATCTTTTTCATTTTTTTCTCGTTGCTGGATGCTGAGAAAATACAATATCTATTTGTTTTATTGAAAAAATTGTGGAATTTTGGTTAGACTAATTTTTTGCGGCTTAAATTTTGGGCTATCCGAAATATGAATAACTGTGGTATTGGTGGATCTTTGGTGGAAATAGAAGTTATAGCACATAAAACTATTACATTATTGTTCTTTCAATTTGAATATTGCCTTCAATTCATTACAGTAAGTAAACAATTTTGTTTGTTGTGGTGAAATATATTTTGTAATTTGTATTTGTGTTGTTTTGGTTTCATTCTGATGGCTTAGTTTTGTTTGTTATTAATCTTATTCTGAGATTGGTGGATATAGTGAAGATATGATCTTGACGGTATGCCATCTTTTATCTAAAGCATTCATCTTTTATCTTCAACACTCTGTTGCCACAATTATCTCACTTAAGCCAATCTCTTTTGTCTACAATTAGATGAAGAAAGTAAGAAAAGGGAATGTCACAATAAAGTTGTGGGATCTTGGTGGTCAACCAAGGTTTTAATCATGTGGGAAAGATATTGCCTTGGAGTTTCCTCTATTGTGTATGTCTCCTTTTACTTGTACATTTTGTAGGCATATCATTTGGATGTTTATTTTTTGTTTCCCAAATATCACAGTAAACATGTAGTTATTATTGGTGAGATACTAGAATTGTTAATATTTTGTTTACATATGCAGAGATATGATTACCAGTCTTCCATATATATTTTCAATGTAGGACATTCGACTTCTTCTGGAGCAAAAAGTGATCAAACGGATGAATTTTGGAGTGATTCCAATTGGAGGATGTTCGTGAGTGTTTCAAGATGATTGTATCAAAGTTTCAGATTTTTGTACTTTGCCATTTGACCATGGCAATGAAATAAAGACCCAGCGCGCAACTTTCCCAGATTGACATTTTGGGCATTTTGGAGGTCAAGATCGCATATTTTAAGGTTCCTTCTGAGGATTTGGAGGGGACGTCTTCAGCTTTCAAAAGAGAAATTTTGGGAACAAATTGGAGTTGATTTGGTTGGTCAAATGTCTAATTTTCTGAGAAGTTCGAATTTCAGTTTGAATAGGAAACCTTTTATTTTCTATTTTATTAATTTATTATGTTTCCTAGTTTTAATCTAAGACCTTTTAGGGTTTTATATTGTAGTAGTATAAATAAGGCTTTTTAGCCATTAGGAAAAGGGAGGGAGGAGAGAACGCAAAACTTTGGCTTTGAAGAGCTTTTGACGATTCAAGTTTATTTTCAAGGTGTTTTCTATCCATGTTTTTAATAATATTTTGTTTTATGATTGTTAGTAACTAGTTTTGTTTGCTAGGGCGAGGCCACAAGCCTTAGCAATAATATGTAGTTTCTTTTCAATTTGCTTATGATATTATGTATGCAGGTTTTGAATTATTAATCACCGGTTTAAACTATCTAATTGTCTTGATGATTGGCCACAATTAGGATATTTAAAAAAGTAATTTGATGCAATTTTGGCGAAGGGATGTCCCTGAAATTGGCGCTGGCTTCTTGTGGTTAATATGTGTAACTTTTTATGATGGACGACACGTCTTAAGGGTTATATGGTTTTTCAAAAGGTTTTCACAAAATTTAATGAGTCTTGCATGTTTACATTTGATCTGGACGCCACAGACGGGTTGCATGTTAGATATACGTTTTATGTTTGAGGTTCCAAGTAGGACATACTTTAGGAAAACCTAACCTTCAAATATGCATGTGTAAGTCATAAGTAATTGGAAGAACTACGTAGGACTGTTAAGGTGACTGCAAAACCCTAGTACTCAAATTTATTACCAAAACTATTTTCTTTTGATATTTACATAAATTATTCATTCAATCTCTATGGAGAACGACCTTACTTGAGCTGCTATACTATGGCAACCTTGTACTCTTGCAAGTATTTTTAAGTGTTTTTATCCCTACTTTTACAAGTGGTAAAATCTCTATCACAATCCTCAATAGAATCTTCTTCTAATAGAAGTATTAAAGATTCTCAATCATCAAGTTGATATTCAAACAATAAGTAGCTGTCCATCAAGAGGGCCATTAAACATCTACAAACACATATAGAGCAAAATATTTTCCAATTTTGCACAATACTCTCAGAATCGTTTAATTGTTTCCTTGACAACAAGGGAGGTTAGTAACTGCTGAGTATTACGGAATAAACTTGAGTCCCAATCAAGAACAAGTCATCTAATATACACCAGGAACACCTCATTTCATATCTACTCTAAATAACTCATCTCAAAAACTTTCTCGCCTCTTTCACTCTTGCGATCTAATTTCCACTAAATAAAACATTTCCATCCATCTATTATTCATTTCCAGTTTCTGTATGTACATACATGCGCGCGTGTGTGATTATATATCAGTGTGCGTGTGTGTGTGTAAAGCTATTCAGAAAGGAAAGGTTGGGTTTTTTCAATTCTCCAGCTCCTTGTGTCTCACACTAAGTGTTTATCAACCCATCTAAGAGTGTACATGGCTGATAGCTCATCAACATTTGATACTATTCATAACACAAGCTTTACTTACGCACCGTTGAAGTACAAACAAAGAGATAATCACTACACTAAACCGTACGTGTGCATGGACACCTCTAATGGAAATAAAATTACACAAGTGGTGCATATTCGCTAAGAGTACAACACGTATTCCAAATTGATCAACAGAGACCACACAAAACCTTGCCACTCAAACAAGTGTTGATTAATGAAGAGCATAACGGCTAAACGCATTTAACCATTTCCAACGAACAAACAAAATCTTGTGAACTAAACACGAAAAGAAGAAACTGCGTCAAACCATTTCCAATTTAAGGAAAAACTGCATTTGGTTTTATTATTATGCTTTATTCATCCATCTTGTAACTGACCCCTATATATATATGCGACTAAACATAGCGGCTAAAATGGTACAACTTTTTTCTGACAACTCATTGACTTCACAAAAAGAACTAAAACATGATAGCATGATACAACTGTGTTTTCCTTTCACATTCTCAGATCTATCATTAATATACCTTCTGTGTTGAAGATGTTCATAGCACCTTCTGAGTTCGAGATGTCCAGAGCAGTCATAAGTCTTCCAAAACTCCACCAAAAATTTAACTAACACCCACATCATCCCATCCAACCATGCAAGCAGGATAATCAAATTCTCCATTATCAAGTCAAACGCAAACTCATTAACATTAATAATGTGTACATTCCACAACTACAAATCAAAACACTCGAAACTGATAAAGATTTCACCTTTAGAGGTTCATGAACCAGGTAGGATTCTCGAGACACCGAGTTCATCCACAATCCAAGAAACAGATTCTGCAAAACAAAACACAAAAACTGTTGGATATATATCAACAATCTGTGATAATTTTATATATGCTAATAAATAATAAATACGAATAAATATTGAACAGAGTATGAACAAAGAAATAATTTAAAACAGAAAGATTGAAGATCGAGGCTCGCGTACCGCAATATCCTTGAAACAGAAATTCGTCCCTACTCAGTGCTTGTAGTTCTACGGACGTCTGCTTCACCATGATTCAACGATCAAGTTAGAATTCCAGCACCGGAAAACTTAACTTCTAGCGAACTTCTGTGTGGTTCTCTTAGAAAGGATGTTTGAGATTGTAGAAGAAGAATATTGATTTTCTGTATTTAAATGCCATGCAGATGGATGTATATATAATAGAAGAATGCATGTTCGCAATAGGTATGAGAATGAGATATGTCTATTGGGAGACATCTTCTCCAGAGGGGTGCATTGCTCTTTGTTTTTTCTGAACTCTTCAGACTTCATTTGAAAGGATGAGTCTGTTGGTAAAAAATAATTAATTAATTAAATTCGAAATTAATTAAATAATTTAATTATTAGAGCCCGAGCCCAAGAGCCCAATGCCCATCTTTTTATAATTAATTATATATTAATTATATATATATATATATATATATATATATATATATTAATTATAATTAATTACCAATTAATTAGTGCACCCCAAAGCCCAACCCCAAGGGTGAGCCCAATTTTATTCTACAAGCCTATTACTCCAATCACTTTCTATAAAAGACAAAGCCTTACAAAGTGATAAAATCTTTTGGGAATGGCCAATGTGGGACAAAGAAATTTCTACTCAAACTATTCAAATTTCCAACAATACCCCACATTTGAGTTGAAATTTCATTCAAACTCCAACAATTACCCCACATTTGAATGCAAATGTAAATGCAAATGGATGACTAGGCTGCCTAAAACTGAGAGAGAATAGACATGATATGCATCGAGTGAAGTGTCTTTTGGACTTGAACTTACCCTAGTGAAAACATATCGGGTTTACTTGGTGATGCAGTGGATGTGGAAGATCTTGAACTGTTCACCGTAGTAGTAAACCGAGACAATATGCTACACACATATCATGTCTGCCACACGTAAATTCATACGGTTGTATTCATTTTGGCCCTGAACAGATCCTGAATTTCATAGGAGCTTTAGAGAATTTAGTCATGTCAATTCTCATAAATGTGGCCCCATTTACTCCTATATAGGTGACATTAATTAAGAATAATCTGCCATATTCCTCTTGATAACAAGATATTAATGTCATTAAATGTATAAAACATAACCCCTCAAATGTCAACAGACAACACACATTTTATCATAAGAATGGGTAAGTTGTGTGTTCAACTTTTGAATCAAACTCAACCAGTTTGCCTATTGAACTTAGACCATGGGATATCCAATCAGCTAGGTTAGGTTTTTGTCCAGTTCGATTCATTGAATTGGCTTAAGACCCATTTCCCTCGATGTAAATAATATTTGCTCTCTTGGTAGGCCTTTTGTCAAAGGATCAACTATATTTTCCTTTGACTTTACATAATCAATGGATATTATTCCATTGGAGAGCAACTTCTTAAGAGTATTATGTCGACGTCTGATGTGACGTGACTTCCCATTGTATACATGACTTTTGGCCCTTGATTGCGCGGCCATACTATCACAATGTATACATATAGCCGTTACCGGCTTTGGCCACATTGGAATATCCTCCAGAAAATTTTTGAGCCATTTGGCTTCTTTGCCAGCCAAGTCTAAAGCTATAAACTCGGACTCCATGATGGACCGAGCTATACATTTCTGTTTAGAGGATTTCCAAGATATTGATGCACCTCCCAAGGTAAAAACATATCCACTTGTCGACTTGGATTATGTAGTGTCAAAAATCCAATTGGCATCACTGAAGCCTTCTACAACAGGTGGATATTTTGTGTAGTGTAATCCGTAGTCAAGTGTATTTTTCAAATACCTTAACACTCGTACTAAAGCATCCCAATACTCTTGTGCCGGATTACTTGTATATCTACTAAGCCAACTTATTGCATAAGCTAAGTCGGGCCTAGTTGAATTCATTAAGTACATTAGACTTCCAATTACTTGAGAATATTCAAGTTGAGATATGGTATCGCCTTTATTTTTCTCCAACTTGCATCCAGCATCAAAAGGAGTTTCAGCAGGTTTGCAGTCAAATTGACCAAACCTTCGTAATATTTTTTCTGCATAATGGGATTGTGTAAGGACATATCCTTTACTATTTCTCTGAATTTGAATTCCTAAAATGACATCGGCTTGACCTAAGTCTTTCATGTCAAAACTTGAATTCAACATTTTCTTTGTTTTGTTTATTACATCTTTATCACTTCCAATTATGAGCATATCATCCACATACAATCAGACAATAACACAAGTTTTATCATTACTCTTAATGTAGACACATTTATCAGATTCATTTATTTTGAACCCATGTGTCAACAAAGTATGATCAAATTTCTCGTGCCATTGTTTTGGTGCTTGTTTAAGTCCATATAATGACTTAACTAATTTGCACACTTTGCTTTGTTGTCCTTTAAGCACAAACCCTTCAGGTTGTTCCATGTATATTTCTTCATCTAGTTCTCCATTTAAAATGCTGTTTTTACATCAATTTGATGTATATCAAAGTTGTATACAGTCGCAATCGCCATTAACGTCCTAATTGACGTTATACGAGAAACTGGAGAATAGGTGTCGAAATAATCCAACCCTTCTTTTTGGCGATAACCTTTGGCTACTAAACGTGCCTTGAACTTATCAATGGTTCCATCCGCCTTAAGTTTCTTCTTGAAAATCCATTTATGGCCAATTGGTTTACTACCGGGAGATAATTCAACCAATTGCCATGTGTTATTTTCCATAATGGAGTCCATTTCACTTTTAATTGCTTCCTTCCATAAAGGAGCCTTAGAAGAAGACATTGCTTTTTTAAAAGTTCTAGGTTCATTCTTGGACAAGAAAGCAATGAAATCTGGTCCAAAGTTTTTAGAAACTTTGATTCTTTTTCCTCTTCTTGGTTCCACATCATTTCCTTGGACACCAGAAGAAGAGGCTTCATCATGACTATGATCATGAACCCTCTTTGTATTAGAACCAGATTCCTTTTCTTTGTAAGGAAATATATCCTCAAAGAATTCCGCATCCGCTGATTCTAATATAGTGTTGACATGTATGTCAGAAATCGAAGATTTTACAACAAGGAACCTATTAACAGCACTATTATTTGCATATCCAATGAATACACAATCAATAATTTTAGGTCATAGTTTCGTTCTTTTTTGTAACGGAATTTGCACCTTTGCTAAGCAACCCCACACTTTGAGGGTTTTATAAGTGGGTCTATGTCCTTTCCATAGTTCATAAGGTGACTCGTCAATCTTCTTTAGAGGAACCTTATTCAATATGGTATTTGCAGTAAGTAAAGCTTCACCCCACAAACTGTGTGGAAGCCCTGAACTATTTAACATGGAATTAATCATATCTTTGAATGTTCTATTTTTTCTTTCGGCAACACCATTTTGTTGTGGTGTGTATGGAGCCATTGTTTGATGTATAATTCCATGTTGTGCACAAAAATCTAAGAAGGCAGTAGACTCATACTCTCCTCCTCTATCGGATCTAAGTGCTTTGATTTTTCTCTCTAGTTGATTTTCAACTTCTGCTTTATATGTCTTAAACATATTCAAAGCTTCGTCCTTGCTATGAATCAAATAAACATAGCAATACTTATTGCAATCATCAATAAAAGTGACATAATAATTCTTTCCTCCACGAGTTGGTGTGGATTTAAAGTCACAAAGATCACTATGAATTAATCCATGTAATTCATTTGATCTTTCCAGAATTGACTTTCTCGTTTGCTTAGCAAATTTCGATTCAGTACATGTTTCACACTTATGATTAAAATCAATTTTGAATTTAGGTAATAAGTCTAATTTAACCATTCTATGCATGGAACGAAAATTAACATGTCCTAATCTAGCATGCCAAATATTAGAAGACTCAACAATATAAGTAGAAGCATTTATTTTATTAGCATCATCAATGACAATTACATTGAGTTTCACGAGGCCATCAGCCACATAACCTTTTCCAACAAACATCCTACCCTTGGTAAGTACAAATTTGTTGGATTCCATTACAAGTTTAAAGCCCTTAGCAATTAGAATAGGTCCAGAAACCAAGTTCGTCCTTATTTCAGGAACATGCAGCACATTCAGCAAGGTGAGACTCTTTCCAGATGTGAATTTGAGTACCACTTTGCCTTTGCCCTCCACCGCAGATGAGGCAGAATTGCCCATATACAAATTTTCTCCATAGGCAGCAGGATGGTATTTAGTGAATAGATTTCTGTCAACGCAGATATGCTTAGTAGCACTAGTATCCAACAGCCATTCACTGACATTTGAGACCATGTTGACCTCGAACACAACAGCAGCCAATTCTCCATTGGTGGTTGCCATGTTAGCATGGTTGTTGTTGTTTCTGTTGGCATGATTTCCATCCTTGCGATGATAACAATCTTGTGCCTTGTGACTAGATTTGCCACACACATAGCATGTGCCCTTAATCTTCTTCAGATTCTTGCCTTTGGGAGCAAGGGCAGATTGTACAAACTGCTTGGTTTTCTGAGCCTTATTCTTCTTCGGCTTGGCCTTGGAGTTTCCTCCCTCAACATAATTTGCATTGGCTTCAATGACAGCAAACCCTCCAGAACGGTATGCCTTTCTGTGGTTTTCTTCCACTCGTAGCCTCAGGATCAAATCCTCCATATTCATCTCACGACGCTTGTGCTTGAGATAAATTTTGAAGTCATTCCACGAAGTTGGCAATTTTTCAATTATCGCCCCAACTTGGAAATGCTCATTGATCTCGCATCCCTCGAAGTGCAGTTCATAGATCAATTTCTGGATTTCTTCGACCTGAGAAACAACAGATTTGGAATCCATTATTGTATATTTGAGAAACTTACCGATAACAAATTTCTTTGAACCGGCATTATCAATCTTATACTTTTTCTCTAGGGATTCCCACAACTCCTTTGCTGTCTTGCACAGAGAATAAATGTCGTAGAGATTGTCATCCAAACTATTCAGAATATAATTCCTGCAACAAAACTCAGAATGATTCCAAACTTCGATTGCCATGACAGTCTCTTTCGTCATTGGATTCTCATTAGACTTCGGAGCTTTTTCCTTGACAACATGAGCGAGATTCATTGTTGTCAAGAAGAACAACATCTTCTGTTGCCATCTTTTGAAGTCCAACCCTTTGAACTTCTCAGGCTTTTCAGAGTATTTTGGCACAGCGCTATTCATATTTACAGATTGTTGATCCATTAATTTCTATTTCAAGATTGTTGGATATATGTCAACAATCTGTGATAATTTTATATATGCTAATAAATAATAAATACAAATAAATATTGAACAGAGTATAAACAACGAAATAGTTTAAAACAGAAAGATTGAAGATCGAGGCTTGCGTACCGCAATGTTCTTGAAACAAAAATTCATCCCTACTCAGTGCTTGTAATTCTACGGACGTCTGCTTCACCAGGATTCAATAATCAAGTTAGAATTCCAGCGCCGAAAAACTTAACTTCTGGCGAACTTTTGTGTGGTTCTCTCAGAAAGGATGTTTGAGATTGTAGAAGAAGAATATTGATTTTCTGTATTCTAAATGCCATGCAGATGGATGTATATAATAGAAGGATGCATGTCCGCAACATGTATGAGAATGAGATGTGTCTATTGGGAGACATCTTCTCTAGAGGGGTGCATTGTTCTGTGTTCTTTCTGAACTCTTCAGACTTCATCTGAAAGGATGAGTCTGTTGGTAAAAATTAATTAATTAATTAAATTCCAAATTAATTAAAAATAATTAATTAAATTTTTGATAATTAATTATATATTAATTATAATTAATTACCAATTAATTAGTGCACCCCAAAGCCCAATCCCAAGGGTGAGCCCAATTTGATTCTCCAGGCCCATTACTCCAATCACTTTCTATAAAGGACAAAGCCTTATAAAGTGATAAAATCTTTTGGGAATGGCCAATGTGGGACAAAAAAATTTCTACTCAAACTATTCAAATTTCCAACAAAAACTACATCAAATACCAAGCCATTCCAAACCCTAATAATCATAATGGAACCAAAAACTTTTCAAACTTAACCAAAACCCAAATTTAATTTGAATAATCAAGCTGGTACTGCATATTCTTATTTCTCTTCTTTGGGCTCCTGGATGGCCTTTGCCAAGTCATGATAAAAAGGTCATCTTCAATCCCATTTTTCATTACCTCAATTGATATCTTCGGTTTGTTATCCTTCATCTGAGCACTCTTCTCTTTCCCTCCAGCTTTGGAGGGCCCTGCACTGGCAGCCTTCTAGGTTTTTTACTCCGGAGGTGAAGGTGCACCTGTTTTCAATGCACCAGCGCGACCATTGGCCTAAGTCACCGGTCTCCTGGGGTGGTTCCTTCTCAACAATAGCGGCAACCTTCTCTTCGATTTTAAACAGATGCAAAGTTTCATTTTTTCTTATTTGCAGCCGATTTCAACTTCTGGATCTCCCAGCACTGGCAGTCACTTCTACGAAGGGAACTGAGTTTGCCCCATTTTCGACATTGGAGGACTTGGCACCAGATTTCTCAGCTTCTAAGTGAAGCTCAACTAGTTTTTGGTAGCTGCTTAGTTGCTGACATGGATTGTCGTTTTGGGAGGTGGCATCATCTTTTTTTGTCCATTTGAACTGGGACAGAGGAATGAGGGACTTGGAAAACACAGGGGTGGCCATAGAATTAGGTTTCGGGTCGGACTAGGGTCTAGTTTCTGGTTGAGAAGGGCATGAATTGAAAACCATAAAATTGGTTGGGATTGGATTGGACTGGACAGGGGCTGAGTAGCTCGCACTAGGATTGAGGGAGAAGACAAGGGAGGTGGATTGTCTGCCCTCCCGTTTCCATACTCTTCTCATCCCCTCCTGTTTTGTGTGGTCACGGTTAACCCACGTTAACATTTTATATTCCTATTACCTTTTGTTTTATTATTTTTATAAAAAAAATCAATATAAAATGTTAACGTGGCTTAACCGTGACCACACAAACAGGAGAGGATGGGAAGAGTATGGAAATGGGAGGGCAGACAATCCACCTTCGAAGACAAGAGGGGGAGATGGTTAGTGGTGGTTTCAGGGGTTAAAATTGGGAGGAATTATAGGGGGAGAGAGGGGGAGGAGAAGAAGAAGAAAGAGAGAGTACATCTCTGTTTTTCAGAGAAAGAAAAGTCAGTTACGGTACTATTGACTTTTTTTTTGTTTTTTGTTTTTTTTGGAAACTTGGT